>NC_048596.1:63015742-63364049 GCF_003668045.3 Cricetulus griseus | reverse complement strand
CCCCCCCCCCAAAAAATACCAGGGTGGAGAGAAGTATAGCACTTAGTTTCCATTTTGTTACTGTGTTGTAATACTCTGATTAAAGCAACTTAAGGGAAAAAGTTTATTTTGGTTTACAGTTCCAGAGGGACAGTGTCCATCATGGCAGCAAAGACAGAAGTGTGAACCCTGGTCACATTACACCAGTAGTCAGGAAATAGAAAGAGAATAGGAAGTGAGACCTAACTGTAAATCCTTAAGGCCCATCCCCAGTGAGAGACTCCACTTCCTAAAGGATCCACAGCTTTCCAAACACCGTCAAAGGGAGACCATGTGCTCAAACACACAGGTTTCCCAGGGCATTGCATAGTCAAACCACAGTGGACACAGAACTCTGTTTTCTTGCTAATGACAAAACTTGTACAAAAATATGCAAGCACAAATAGATAAATATAAGACACAGAATGAAAAGTAAAACCACAAAACTTCTGAAAACTATAATCAAAATACCACCAAAAGATATTAAAAGAAAAAAGGAGAAAAAACCCAAATAAAAAGAAGATATTAAAATATAAAAGAGGAAGGACAAGTAACAAAGATGATGAGATTTGGTGCCAGCTCCTTCCTGGGCTATCTAAAGTTGAAGTCAGCCAGATTAAGGGATGCTGGATTCCCCTGAAGTTAGAGATTCTTGTCTTTCCTAAGATTTAGGATGTTGCTAATTCTGGATGAGTCAGGTATTAGGTGCCTGTCAGACTGTCTTCCTCTTACGAGAATTGCTCCATTGGGTACTGGCAGCCTTGCTGACCACATTTGCTTTGTGGTCTGTGGACTTTGTAGGTTCTCTTGTGCTCCTGATGCTCCACACTTGCAGCACACTTTGTACACCTTGGGGGAGCTAACACTATAGCCAAGGATGTCTCTACATGTGTTGGAGACTGGGGAAAACAGACAGAGCATTGAGATCTGCTCAGGGTGACCAGGATTGGTGCTTCCAAAACCTGATGGAATTGAATACTTTCTTGAAAGTGTGTGGGAACTGAGTGCTTTAGTTCTACTGGAGCTTTTGTGTTCCCAATCTGGTTGGCAGTGAGCCTCACAGCCAATAGATGACTTCAGAAATTGGGCCATCTGTTGATCTCAGATTCTACACTATCACACACTGCATATGCTCAGGTCATAGACTCAGCTCCTAGCCACTGTGACCAATCTTCATGGTCTGGACTGTCTTCCTGCTGCCTGAAGCTCTTCAATGCACTGCACCCTCTCCTTTTCCACAGTTGCCTTCTGCAGCTGTTTCTATTGTGATTGTTTCTAGTTGCCAGACTGCAATGGTAGTTCAGTCTTAAAAAAACAAGTTCCCTCTCTAAGACTTGACAGAGGAGTTGCTGTTCCTACAAAGCAATTGAATGTGAGGCTTACAAGAACTGCATTGGCTTGTCCTGTGGGTAGGACTGCTCATATCTTCACCAAGGCCATCCATTTACATTTTGGGTGAGGCTTCTGGGTCCCCTCCCTCCCACCAGGGAGCCGGGAGCTATGTGTTGCTTTCTCCCTTTTGCTGGGCTGTCCTCTTTTTCTTCCCTCCCAGCTTTCCTAGTATCTCCTTGGCAACTTCAGATTCTCTACCAACATTCCTCTTTGGAAGAGTCTATATTTTGTCATTAAGACTCGTCTCATTCACTTTGTCATGAGGAGGCAGCTTCTATTGTGCCCTTCAAGGCCATCGATTATTAATTGGAATTTTAAAAGTGATAGTCCCACTCCAAGAGATTTGCCTTAAGGAGATACCTAGAAATTGTACAAAGATTAAACACTAAGTTATTAATTTACAGTAGTCTGTATGTCCACCAGAAAGGAAATGACTATATAAATTAGTCTTCTGACCTTCAGAAGACAGAAATCTGGAATCCCCCCACTTTGGTGGCTGATGATGGTGGCCAGGAAGTAAGATCACCTGGATTTATCTCTGAGCACTGTCCCCTACTAGCAGTGTGTCCTCAGGTGCATTATGGGGGTTCTGTGGGCTCTGCTGTCTCATCTGGAAAGCACAGTGTTGTGTGGATTATGCTATCTGATGTAAGGTGTATAGGACATGGCATTCATTCTTCTGCCATGAGAAGAGCTCTATGGAAATTTGCCATTTCGAATGACATAGCTCTGTGGGAATAAGCATGTTGTGGACTAGTATGCAGAGAGCCATTCTAATTTTGCATCCTATGGGTATATACATACCACATTTGTACCAATATGCCAGTGCACTTGTTAGGAAGTCAGATGGCTTTAATCAAGTGCTGGGAGCTTTCTGTAACCATTGGGGACACTTTCAAATTCCTTATTCTGTCGCATATTCACTAGCTGGGCAGCTGCATATTGAGCATGCTGTACTAGTGGGGATTGAGACAGCCACTCATGTCACGGAGATGATGAGGACTGGGTATATAATTACTCAATCAAATTTCAGTAAGAGCTAGTGAGGGGCAGTGCAGCTGCCTGGGAGTGCAGAAGGGGCCTGGCCTGGAGTCTGGGAGCCTCTGCAAGAAGTGCTTTGGCCAGAGAGAGAGAGAGAGAGAGAGAGAGAGAGAGAGAGAGAGAGAGAGAGAGAGAGAGAGCGGGCCACAAGGAAGGAGGAGCAGAGTCTTAAGGACTTGAGATACCATGTGCCCTGGAAGGGAGATGACTAAGAAGCCCTCAGGATAGCGAAGGGATCATGTGGCAGGGGAAATAACAGAAGCAGAGATGTAGCTGAAGCAGCCAGCCAGTCAGACACTCAAACAGAGGTTAGATGTAATTAAACTAGGGTGTGAACTCATTCACTAGCTTCTTAGAACAGAATGTCTGGGCTAGAGTGTCTAGAGACACTGCCAGGATGCCCCATGTTCATGGTGGTGGTGGTGAGTTGGCCAGTGTGAGGATGCTTCTCCGGACAAGGAGAGAAACTGATTTCCTGGAAGGGTAATCCAACACCCTCTTTAAAAACAATGCAGCCAACACAGTCAGCTTAGCCTTCTCACAGGTGGTGAGAAGGTGCAAACTGCACCCAAATCCCTTTGAGAGCCAATTTGTGGCTGTGTTGTCTACTTTGTGCAGCATCATCTGTGCCAGATGCCTGAGGCCCAGGGCCAGAAGACATCAAGAGGTGAGCATTCTCTTGCTCTGTTTGCTGTGCTGTGGTCCTTTCCATCCAATGTCCATCTCACCCATGCAGACCCCAGGTGGCTTCAGCACCATGTACTTTAGAAGATGCAGCCCAAGAAAGGCAGGGTGCCCCGTCAGCCTGTGTTTTTTCTGTAGTGGAAAGGGCTGCTAAGCTTAGGGGGGAAAGACAGTGAAGGGACTTGGCAGGCTTTGTTCACAGTGTGTCACCAAGCTGGTGGTGTTAAGCTAGTTTCCTGGCTAGAGGTCTGGGGCAGGTTGATCATCTATAGCTCTCATTGTGCGAGCATCAGAACAAGCTTTCCCGGTGACCCCTAGCAGCTGTCATTCTGGGATGGACTGCAGCATAAAGCAAGAGCAGCATAAATTCAAGGGAAAGAGGTAATTGTTCCCCATGGTGACTCTTGCATCTTAAGTGAACACACCCACTGTATAAGTAACTAATGCTCAGTGTGAGATGTGAACACTGATTAGAACTGTAACACACAACAGCTGGAAACTTTTATTGCTAATATATATATATATATATATATATATATATATATTATATATAATATAGTTTATATATTGTGTGTGAGGTTAATAGTGTTGAGTACAGCTATTTCATTTTTGTTTTGGTTAATACAGCCATCTATTTCTCTTCTATCTGCTTTTACCCTGAAGCATGAGGGCTTGATGTGTGATGTGGTGCTGCCCCTAGTGGGTAATGATGAAGGTGGCCAGGTACCTTGCAGAGTAAGCAGAGGGACAGAAGCAGCCATGAGTAGAGCCTCATCCCTGTGTGTGTAGCCTGGCCTTCTAGAATGGGCCCACCACGTGTATGAAGTATTCACTTCTGAATCACCATTTGCTGAACTAAGTCTCAGTGAGAATACAGAAAGGTCCTTGTGCTAGTTTTACTTCAGTTTTTTAATGTATGCTAAAACACCAGGACAGAAAGTACCTTGAGGGAGAACGATTTTATTTCAGCTTGCAGTTCCAGGCTACCGTCCATCACAACATCAGGGAGCTTGAGGGAGGTGGTTGAATCATATCCAGGCTAGAGTTGAGAGAAAATGAATGCGTTTATGCTCATGCATTTATTTTTACATCCCAGAACTTAAACCCAGAGAATGGGGCTGTCCACAGTGGATAGGCCTTCCTACCTTCATTACTATAATCAGGAGGAATCCTCCACAGCATGACCCCAGGCAAATCTGATCTGATGATCCCTCATTGAGAAGCCCTCCCCAGGTGATTTTAGATTGTGTCAAACTGATCATTAACGCTAGCCAACCCAGGCTTTATAGAAATGAAAATAAGAAGGAGGAGGCAATGAACAAAAATCACTCCAGGAACTTCTTCCTAAAGTTGACCCTGTCCTGAGAGCTTAAGTGAAATTAAGTTTAAAGATAATGGGTTAGTTTGTTCGGCAGAGAAAAATTTAAGATAGGAGAGAGTTCAGTCTGAGACTGGAAAGCAGCTGTGACTGCTAAAGAGACCAGCATTACCGAAGAGAACATCCTGTGCCTCCCTTGGGACAATAGGAAAGGTGTACTTCTTGGCAAAAATCCCTGTCTGTTAGAGTCTTTAGCTTGTGAACATCGAAATTTATTTAAAAGCATAAAGCCTAGGCTGATGTGGTGCTGCCCCTAGTGGGAAGTAGTTCCCTGCTTCTCAAAAGCAACTGCCTCGGAAAATGTTTTTTCCAGGGTCAGCATATGGTCACTGATACACAGCTGTGCTCTTAAGGGGGCCAAGTTTCCTGCTTAGCTGATGGCAGAGACTAGAGCAGCACCCATATGATATTGGTTTTGAAGGTATGAGAGATGCAAGATTGCAGGGGTCACGGAGAGAAGCTGAAGCCATGCAGTGTATAGTAGGATTGGAGTCCTGGCAAAGAAACGCCTAGAGTCCATTATGTGAATCTCTGAAGGTGAAGCTTAAGCTGCAATGGTGACCCTAGCATATTGAAGAAGTCAAGATCATGGGATGTTTATTGAGTAAGCTGCAGGCATGGCATGAAGCTGGTCCAAGAGAGAAGCTCTGTGTGCTGTCAGGACAGAGCTGTATGGGTGGGGCTACCCAAGCACTTAGGAGTTCAGTCAGTGTCATCCCGAACTTCAGATACCAGACAAAAAAATTGAAGTTTTCCCTGGTGGGTTTTGGTATTGCTTTGGTCTGATTGATCCTTGTTAGGCCCTTCCTGGTCCTTTCATTTTTGAATAATGAATATTTGCTTCATACCTCTATATGTTGTAAGCATAAACTTTGTTTTCATTTTATAGGAACCCACAGTGAAAAAACTTTGGTCTTTTCAAGGTTTGGGATTATTAAAGAATATGGGTTCTTTTAAAATTGGATTGAAAGAGTTTTATAACAGCAATGAACCTGTGAAAATAAGGATTGGAGGGTTATGGCCTCAAAGGGATGCTTTTGGGTGTCAAGTTGACAAGGGGTGGGGTTATGATAGTTAATGTTAGATGTCAATGTAACAGAACTAGGAGTTTAGAACTAGGAGACAGTTCTCGAGAGGGCCATGCCTGTGGGGTATGATACTGATTATGTTGGTTGCTGTGGGAAGACCCATCTTGACTGAGGGTGGGACTATCTCATGGACAGGGACAATAAAAAATGGAGGAAGTGAACTGAGCACTAGCTTGCATTCATCCTTTGTTTATAGATGATGGATGCCATGTGACCAGCTGCCTCAAACTCCTGTTGCTTTGACTGCCTCACTGTGATGGACTACACCTTGAATGGTGAGTTAAAATGAAGCCTTCTCTCTAAGTTGATTTTGTCAGAGTATTTTAGCACAAAAACAGGAAAAGAAACTAAGACTAATTGTGATTTGACTAAATTAGGTACAATGTAAAAAAGAGGAGACAATATAATTGTATTTTAGATGTGAGACAGTCTTTTGATGGAAAGTCAAAGATATGCAGTCCTTCCATGTGAACCTCACATCTGTGAGTCAAAAGAAATTCAGTTGAGAGGGTGCAGAGTACACATCACACAACCAGAGTTGCACAGGGCCATTGGCCCTGGACAGATGAGGCAAATGCAGAATTGAAGCTGTCACTCATCCTAAAAGTGAACAAAGCTGAAAACCATGAACAACCAGCATTCTTGCATCAAGATGATGTCCACATGGCAAACTATTGACCCCAAGCCTGGAAAGACAGAGAGAAACATGGGAATAACCTATGGTACCATAGACAGAAATTTACGTAAGCAAAATGTACAAATGTTGCAACCCCACTCTCCCTGTTTTTATTCTTTGCATATCTTTTAGACCTTTGTTCAAACATGTTCTAAATACATCTCCTGGTGGCCTCTTCTGGATGTCACTAAATAAGCAGGTTACGAGCATCCTCCCATGGAATACACTGTTCATGATCTGCTGAGAATGACCCAGTGTCACAAGGCTTGTATATCTGCAAGTGGCAACAGCTCTTTCTCTTACTCTGTCACTGATGCAGAAAGAAAATGAAAGCTAACCAAGAGTGTCAGGATTGACCCTCAGTGAACTTAGTTCCAGGATAGGGAATGGAGTCCAGGGAGATGACTCAATGGTAAGTTTCCTGTTGTGTAAGCATGTAAACCTGAATGCAGATCTCAGTACTCATCTAAAAGCTTAGCAGTTGGGTGTGCCTGTAACCCCAGAGGAGCCAGTTTACCCAAAATGGTGACTCAAGGTTCACCAAGAGACTTTTTTTTTTTAAATATTTGGTACACATTAGAGGAAGACACCTCTGTGTTAACTTCTGTCTTCCATACAGGTGCATGCACACACATATACAACACTCACACACACACACACACACACACACACACACACACCACACATACCCACCCAAACACAATCATATACACACATAAACTCACACATACACATACACACCCACTCTCTCTCTCACACACTCTCTCTCTCACACACACATACTCATACACTCACACACATACACACCCATACTCACACTCTCATACACATTCACATACATTCACAATGGGAGCATTCAGGAGAAATCCCTCATAGGTGGTTTAGGTCACTGTCTGGGAGAATACCTTATGCAAGGAAGAGGGGAGAGTGCAGCTTTATCTGACTTGTGTTCAGCTTGAGGTGTCTCTGCTGGCTCCAGAGGAAGTTGCCATGGAGTCAAATCTGTGGTCAGGGAAGACATCTGGGTGCTGGGAAACAGAGACACCAGTAGGTTAGTTTGGTCAGGGAGAACATCAGAACACCATCGAGGAAAACTAAAAGAACAAGCTGTGTTAAGGAGAGGAGCAGAAATCTGCAAAAAGATAAGGAATAATCGATGAAGTCTCCACAGAAACCAGCATGGGATTTCTAAAAGATGAATGGTGGTTTCCGATACGGTAGTCAAGTAAGACAAATCTACAGAATAGTTTCCCCTGCATTTAACGATAAGTTACAGAGGAGCATTAGGTGTGAACCTGATTACACTGAGCCAGTGACAGTGCAAATGATCACAGAAATGTCAATGGCTTGCTGTACAGCCCCTGTGAAGGGAGAAATGGAAAGAAATGCAGGCAGAGAGGTTCAAGGTCACAAGTCAGCTCAATTTTCCAGATATTCTAGGCTTCACCCACAATGCAGAACAACCTTCCAAATGCTCTATTTGTGCAGCACTATCAGCATGTCTAAAACGCTATCAAGAGAGCTTTGTTTTAACACCAAGTAGCATGTTTACAGAAGGCAGGCAGTGAAAATCTTTCCAGAGAATCATATATGTGGTCAGTGGAAATGGGCACTTTGATTTTGATGCCCATGAGTGTTTAGAACACTATCTTAGACTCCTTTTAGATTTCGTGACAAATGTTCCTGCTTTTGGCCATGACCTCATAAAGACTATAGACAAGTGAAGTTAGATGATGATCCAGTCTTATAATCCACTTACACTGACACATCAGCTTTATCGTACTCATGCCCCAGCCTTTGCTTGCATTCATTTAATTCCACATTTCCCTTTAATTCATAGACTTCATAAGATTCATAAAGTACAGCACGAAACAAAGACTATTCATTATTATTATTTTTCTATTCTGGGAAGTACTGCTGTGATTGGAGTAGACTGAGATTAGAATCTCAGAGTTCCTAGAGAGTCTCCTGACTTAAAGTCTTTCTATTTTCTAGAATTGAAAATAAAGCTTCCCAGAGGATAAATAGAACTTTATGCCTTAATATAAGGCTATAAGACTCCACGTTTTTTATGCATTGACCAGACATGTATACTGGCTTAGTCAAGGGTCTTGGTGGCTTGTGCTAAGGTTCTAGAAAACCACTGGGGCCAGGCAATGTATGTCAGGGCTGGAGTCTCTGCAGGAAGGGCTCAAGAAGCCATTGTGTGAATCTGTGAAGGTGGAACTTAGTTGCAATGGATCCTCTAGCATATCTGGGAAGCCAGGACCATGGGGCATTTACTGAGGAACACTGTTGGCCCAGAGAGGAGCCATCCCAAGAGAGAAGGCTATGCATGCTACAAGGAGCAGCACTTTGAAGGTAGGGCTGACCAAGTCTTCCTTTGAAGCCAAGATAATTCTTTCATGTTCCAGATGCTGGATATGGAGCTGCAGGGTTAGATGTTTGTCCTGTGAGGTTCAGCCCATTCCTGGTATCCCAAGGATTGTGGGCTCATCTTTTATCCTCAAGGTCTCCATCCCAATTCCATGGAATAGTACCAGGAGAGCCCAGATTCTGGAGTCTCCAGTGGAAGGTAACAAGGGTGGAACATACATAGAAGGAACCTGGAAGAGCCTTCCCACGGCTTTCTGTAGGTGGCATCCTTGAGGAAACTCCGTTTCCCATAAGCCTCTAAATGAGGTTGTTCATTTTCAAGATTCCATTTCAGTGGAAGATGTGTTTATTTTTACTTTTGCAGTTTGAAAAGTAAGTTGAATAGAAATGCACTTAATGGTTGGGTCCCGCCTCTGCCACCTCCACCTCTATGTGACATGGTCCTTCATGGGGATGCCATTGAGCCAGATCATTTTATCCCTGGAGTGCACTGAGACCTTGGCCCATTTTGAATATTTTGGAAGCATTGCTTCCAAAACAAATCCTTTGAGTTCTCTGACTGAGTGTAATCCTGCTCGCTGGGGAGCAACTCTTCCATTTTGCAGCTAATCTTTATCTGACCCATTTGTGAAATTTCATCTGACGCCACTCACACTTCCATGGTCTCCAAAGCTAGCTCTCTGCCAAGTCTCAATTTAATCCTGTAAGCAGTACATTAATGTCTGCCTCGGAGGGTGTTTTCTGGGTATTTATCGGTTGTGTGCCCTTGACTTCTTACATAGTAATACTTGCTCACTACATATTTCCCTTCTTGATTGGGGCAAAACCCCAGAGTATGAAAGCTGACTTTGATGTCTTCCCTGGACTCTGAGACACTCCAGGCTGTTACTGAGCAGTGTTGAGCAACCTCATAACCCTGGGATAACATTTTCTTGACTTCTACATTTAGAAATAGGGCCTCATGCTTTACAAGGAGGTAAGAAGGACAGAATGAGGTTCTCACACATGCCTCATGACCTGTGGCAGGTGACCCACATGGGATGTTTTCTATTTAGACTTTTGGTCAGATTGTTGGGTGGAACTTGTGAAGGTTTTCAACACATATGAAATGAGCTCTTTCTTTGAATGAGTATAAATACAGGGTGGTAGCTTAGAAATTTAGTATCTGTCATAGTTGAAACAAGTACATTCCACAAAATTTTCTTAAACTTGATATAAGAACTGTGCAGTCTATCCTGAAAAGCCAAAATCCAAAACCAAAACCAAAACCAAACCAAACCAAACCAAAATAAAAACCACCACCACTACCACCACCACCACCACCACCACCACCACCACCACCACCACCACCACCAATAACATGCAGACTGGCTATGGTGACTCCCTGACTTCTTGTATTCTACATTCTGAGGCATTCTTTAATGTTCTTTGTCTCACCAATCCTGCTCTGGTAAAAGGCGCTGACTTCCACACCATTTGTGGTCTTCCTACTGTTGCAGATGCTTTGACTGGGCTGACTGCCCTCTGTGGTTCCGGGTTGTCCCCACCTTTAAAGAGCAACTGTTTTTGCTGACATTCCTTCTTCCGCCCACTACCTAAATGGTATATCAGTTTCCCATGAGACTGTGGATAAGGAGGGCAGGTGCCATGTGTGGGGGATGCCAGGCAGGGGCAGAGAAGTGAGGACAGCAGCAGGCATAGCATCCTGCCTGGGCTCATCACAGCTTAAGAAACATGCTTGTCTCCTGGAAGATTTGGAGGTCAAAGCATGAACCCTTGGCATGTCAGCATGAGCAAGGCAGGGTGAGGTGGCACAGAGGGACGTGTTTGTTGCTCTGCTTAAGCTGTCCATGTGCCCTGCACGCTGGCTCATCTTTCTAGCCTGATCCGAAAGCATATCCACTCTGATGGTTTTAAAGTCTTCGCTTGAATTTTTCAGAACCTATGCTGTCAAAGTGTCTGACTGTACTGATTTCTTTGTTGTGGGTCTTACTCATGTGTGCTGTCTTTTTAATTGAATGTTGGCCATCACACATGCAATGGGGAGAACTGTGCTAAATAGAAGTTACATTAGAAATGGGCATTTCTCTTCCTGGGAGAGGTTGTTACTGTGGAGGGGTGATGAGGTAGACAGGAGAGAACAGAGAATGGAATATCCTGATGTCATCATGGTAACCGTGACTGTACAGCCTTCTAATTCTTGCAGCAACTGTCCTTAGTCTGGGTAGACGACAGGGTTTGGGTGATGGGAATGTTCCAGGCTTAGTTCTCAGCTATGAATGCATGTACACACTTTACCTCAGGTTTTCTCCCAGGTAGAAGCTGTGGCTTGTGGCTTACTTCTAAGCTCCAGGTGAGGGGTGGAGGCCACTTGGTTTGGTCTAGCTTTATCCTCTTTGCACCCAGTCTTGTGCCATCACTAAACTCCTGTGGGAGATTCCTTTTCTCAACCTCTCCACGGGCAGCAGATCTCTCCTTGGTTTTAGTGTGGGCTTCTGGGCCTCATATGTCTTTTTGCCCTCCCCTTAGTCTCACAAAGGTTAGCTTCCAGGTTTTTCCAGTTCATTGGCTGTTTGGTTGCTCATTGGTCGTGGATCAAAGGTCGTGTTGTGAAGTAGAAGGGTTGAGTAGTGTGATGATTGTGATTGTCAACTTGCCTGGGTTGAGAGCTGACTCAGAGGTTAGTGAAGTGGCAAGCACATGGGGCAGAGACACCATGGACCAAAGGCTCTGAAACTCCAAACCCAAACAAGCCATTTCACTCTTGTCAGACACATGGTCAGGGCAATGAGAAAGTTTTTAGTACAGGCATGGTGGTGGCTCCATGCCTGACCCTCTGCTTGACTGTGTACCTGACCTAGCTCTCTCTTTCATTCAGGCTCACTTTCTTTTAAACACCCATAAACAGTGTCTAGGGCCCCAGATGGTACTTCTGACATGGTGGTCAGTGCTGTATTTCAGAAATTGCTGAGCTTTTTTGACTTTCTTCCTTCCTTCCTTTCTTTTTTTCTTTCTTTCTTTAATCTTTACACATGGCAGACTCCTTCCAGTGTGTTTTCTACTACCTCTTGGTGCTCCTTAGTGGTAATTTGGGCTTCTTAGCTTCCCTGTGACCTGAGCATTAGAAAGCCCCAGGGAAAGTCTAACATACTTTTTATCTGACTTTTTCTTCTTGCTCAAATGCTGTTCTTTCTGGTTTCCTATATCCTTGGTATGAGTGAGAGTGGAAATAAAAACTTTCAAACAGTTTTTATTGGTAAAGTTTGCTCATTTGTAAAAAATATTTCTGTGGTATAAAAATGGTGCAAGCATGGTTACTTCCCGATTTTTAAAGTTAAATTAATTAATTGATTGATTGTGTGTGTGTCCATCCATACACACATATGGAGGTCAGAAGACAGCTTTGGGAGTCAATTTTCTCCTTCCAACCTCTTGGATCCTTGGGATCAAACTCACGTCCTTAGGCTTGGTTGCTAGCATCCTTGCTTTCTGAGTCAACTTTCTGGCCCCCACTTGGCAGTTTTGTCATGATTAAGCCACATTTGTTCATGTCAGATGTTTATTATGTAATATATAATAACTCCGTGGTAATGCTGTTTAAGTTAGGGGATCATATCTCATTTTTAAAACTAGTTATACTGGCTTCGAAGAATATAAATGAGTTTTCATTCATCACAATGCTCGATTCTTGTATATTTTTACTTAAAAAGTTGGGCATAAAGTGGAGACCGAAAGGTGAAGGGATGTTTAAGCATCCATCTACGTCAGGTCAGCTCTCCATTCCCTTGTGCCAACAACAGCTTTTAAGGATGGATCAATTTCAGGAAAAAAAAAAAAACACCTCCCAAGCAAAGGTTTCTCAAAGACATGCCTGATCTTATGAAAAATGTTACTAATTTCAACTAAAATTTATAATGTAAATAAATTCTTTGGCCTCCAAGGATGGCTAACTCAGGTGCTTGCAGAAAGTGAGCAAGGCTCAATCAAGCCTTGATCCTGCTGTCACCATAAATCCAGCCCCTGTGACCACTCTTGAGGTACTTGATGTCCTCACTGCTGGTCTTTCACATTTACCCATGCTGCTGTGTCCACTCAGAGTTCTGGGGATGCCATGATAGCATCAATGGAGTCATCCATTGACAATATCCACGGATGTGTGAGACTGTCCCAGACACAGGAGAGATATCAGGAAACAAATAACATTCACCCTGGGAGTTTTTGGACCCCAGCAAGAACATGGGCTAATGTCAGAAGAGAAGGTCAGTGAGGAGGCCATGGGGGAGAGACAAGGGGAAGAAACTCCAGTATTTAACTCTCCAGAGAGTGGCTTAGGATTGTAGATTTGCAGTTTTTAGGGTTTCAAATACTTTCTCTTGAACCTATTTCCATGATTAAAAAGTCTAAGGAGAGGGAATGGCAGGGTCAGTGTCCCCAAGGTTATGCGATGGCTGGCATGCATCGAGGGGCAGGGAAGTAGGAAGTGAAACTTACTGAGGAAGGAAATGACTAGATCTCTGGCTTCCTTGAAGCACGAGGAAGTCAGAAGATCCAGGAGGGCTTCTTCCCTCCTCTCCCCACCCCCAAGCTGGAACATCTGGCAAAGGAGATGTGTGCTGTGGACAGCACAGCAATAGCTGCTCAGCGAAGGAGCAGCCAGGGAGAAGGCGCATGCACTGAATCTATGGATAAGTTGATGGATGTTCGAGTGAGAAGACACACTAGCATAGTGCCGATCTATACTCAAACTTACCTCTGTGTTCTGACATTAGGGCCTAGGACCCAAAATGACAGTGCTAATTGAAGACAGATGACCTTACCTGGCAGTGAGTGACCATGTGAATATAGCTTGGATAAACAGGCTAGTCCTAGACTGTTTTATATTGAAGGTCAGAGGCTGGTCCCATGTTCCCTTTTCTTGTGCTAAGGTGCACATCCTCTCCCAGATCAGAAACCTGTCATGTGAACATTGAACACCTCAAATCCAGGAAGCCCAGGATGGAGGAGGCTGAGCTTCTCATACATAGTGTTCATGTCACATGGGCAGCATCTAACTGTGAACCAGGTCAATAGAAGGACCCTTCTCTAGACCAGCTCTTTAATCATTCACTCATACACACCAGTCAACGGTGCTGACAGGATGGTGTGTACCACATCCCAAGTCACTGTGGACTTACTATTGATTAGTAAAGGACATCTGGTCTAGGGTCCACATCATCTCAATGTAACTCAGTCTGGCAGAACAGTATGGTCCATTTCCTATTTGTTGGATTTACACAGCCAGCAACAAACAGCACAAAGTCCAAAAATAGATGCACTGTTGAAAATATTGTGTGCATAGAAAGTAAAATAATGACAGAAGTATGTAGATCTCTGCTCCCCAAACTATAGAGTTTGCAGAAATTTTAAAAGACCCAAATAAATGGAAAGGCAGAACATGCTCACAGATTGGAAAGCCATTATTGCAAAGGTGACATTTCTGCCCAGAATGAAACCAAAATCCATTATGATTTCAAAGAAAATCACAGAAGTCTTCTTGTATAACTGCACACAAGCTGATTTAAGAATATGGAAATGCAAAGCCCACACATCTCCACCACAGCACTGCAAATGAGTGGGGCGGGAGGATCTCCTAGGTGGTGGAGCATATTTAGGAAGGTGCCATGAATAGGTAGTGATGGAGAGAGGGATAAATGACACTAAGGGAGAGTCTGGGAGGACTATGTTGCAGGCTGCATGGTGGGGAGCTGTCTTAGTTAGGGTTTCTATTGCTAGGAAGAGACATTGACCACAGCAGCTCTTACAAGAAAAACATTTAATTGGGGCTGGTTTACAAGTTCAGAGGTGTAGTCCATTATCATCATGGTGGGAAGCATGGCAGCACGTAGGCAGATGTGGTGCTGGAGAAGGAGCAGAGAGTTCCACATCTGGATAGGCAGGCAACAAGAAGAGAAAGTGGACCACTGGGCACCTGGCTTGAGCTTCTGAAAACTCAAAGCTCACCTCCAGTGACACACTTTCTCCAACAAGGCCACATATCCTAGACCTTTAAGATATTGCCACTCCCTATAAGCCTATGGGAGTTGTTTTTTATTAAAGTCACCACAGGAGCCCATGCCAATGTTGCTGGTTCACACTGGTACCAATTATGAGAAACACAGCAACATTTAATGGCTATGTCACACCATATTGGACGATCCATAGATTCGAATGTGAAAAATATTTTGGAAGAAAACTTCATATCAGTATGAAATAATTTGGGTACCAGGTTTTCGAAAATGCACACATTCTAGAAAACATTTGATAATATTAACTTGAAACTTTAGTAATAGTTAGGAAAGTTTCTGTTCCTCAGGGTACCACGATGACTCTACAGCCACGATCATTTAAATCTGAACTTCATCCACAGACACATGTGTTGAGGGCTTTGTTTCCAGTGCATGGTAATGCTTTGACTTTCTGAACACTTAGGAAGTGGAGCCTATGGTGGCAAATTCTGGGAACAGTGTGGCTGCCCTGCCCACAGGCATTCAGAGATAGCAAGAGGGGCCCTCAGTTCTCGACTGGGCAGTGGAAGAACTTGGAACTGTGTCTGTGGTATGACCTATTAGGATATTTAAAGGGCTGCACAAGGCTGTGGAGGAGGAAGACTCAGGCTACATCTGCATCTAGCCTGGTGGTTCCTGCAGTGGGGTGTCATACTTCTGACCCAAGAGATGCAGATCAGCTTACAGAGGAAGCTGAGCTACGCTGACAGGCTTCAAGGTGCAGCCTCACCTCACCACCGCCACTTTGCTGCCTGGTGCTCATGGTCCCTCTGCAAGCAGATGTGATTTACATCCCTGATGCTCAGACCGCCCTGAGGAGGAGGAATGCTCATCGTCCCCCTTTCCATCCCGTATATGTGGACATCACAATAAGCAGAGTTTGTGCAATCTATTTATGCAAAACACTGGGTTTATTGCTCGCCGAGATTGAAATCTGCAGTGAGCACTTGCTTTGCTGGTTCGCTGAGCAGCACGTCTGGAGAATGTGTACTTAACGATACAGTATAAAGCAGAGAGCTCAGTTCTTATAATAATTTTGTTATGGTCAATCTAAACCTAATATCCTTTTTCATGGTATTTTCTGCTATCCTAAATCTTTCCTTTGAAAGGCAATAATGGGCAGGCCATCAGCAGAGCTTATAGGGAAACGACTATGCTTAGAGCACCCCGATTAGTGGCTGATGGCCCTGCACCTCTTCCCAAATAAGGTGGCGAGTACAAATGGCCTGCATCCTGTGTCAGTTTGGTCCAGCCATGTCTGCACAGGGAGAGATTTGGGCTCACCTCTAAGGATGTCTGTAATAACTGGTACTTCTGACAGATGTGCAAGTCCTGATGCTGGCATCCCAGAGAAAAGTAAATACAGGCACCTAGGAAGGGTGTGAGGACCCCTGGCTACTGGGCTTATGGAAAGGGATGACAGCTTTGCCATGGGGGGTTACTCTGTACATTTGCTGCACAGGCAAATGTCTGAGAGCAAAATGCCCTTTGAGGAAACCTTGACTAGGTAGGGGTGGAGGTGGAGGTAGGAAGGCAGTGGCAACACAAGCTAGAGTTAGTTAGCTTTTACCCCAGCTCACATGCTGCCCTTGCCATGCTGGGAATCCTTTGGAGTTTCTAGAGGCCCCAAAGAAGCTCTGCAAGGCAGGAGTGATGTGCAGAGCAGCCTCTAACCCACTTGAACACATGGGGCCAATGCACAGGCTAACTGCAGTCACCTACATTGGATTTTCACTGTGCCGCAAAGACTAGCTGAAGCCTCTCAACTGTGGGGTTTGAGAGGTTAACTGGACAATGGGTCCTGCCAAATTTGCCCCACTATTCTCTTTGGAAGGTGGCCACAGACTTGGAGATAGTTTCAGCTTTAGAGGAGAGAGTGTAAACTCACATGTGGCTGACAGTGTCTTCTAAACAAAAGGTTGCACACGTCACAGGGCATGTGCTTCTGTCTCCTGAGAAAAGAAGCTGAGGTTTGAGCTCCCATGAGATGCTCTTCCCAAGAGACAATGTTAGCCCAGAGGGGTCACCTGTCCTGTCCTTGTGTGGACATGTTTAGGAAACGGTAGGCATTTCACAAGGCAGAAGCCAGCATCAGTCTATGGTGTTAGTCTGCTGAGGTGACTAGAACAAAATACCCAGGCTGGCAGGGCTACAAAGCTACATTGTGTGTGCATGTGCTTGTGTGTACATGCATGTGTGTGCATGTGTGCATTGCATATGGGCGCATGCTTCTGTATGTGTGTGCATGCATATGCATGTTTATGCTTACATGTATGTGCAATGCATGCATTGCATGTAGGTACATGTTTGCGTATGCCCATGCACAACATGTGTGTGTACACTTATGTGCATGTGTATGTGTGGTATTGTGTATGGAGGTGGTGCAAGTAGGTATGGATGCTTTTGTGTATGTGAGCAGAGATAGTTTCAGGCATCTTTCTTGATCACTCTCCACTTTATATTTTGGGCCAGAGTCTCTCACTTGAACCCAGAGCTCGCTAATTTGGCTAGTCTAGCTAGCCAGTTTGCTCTGAAGATCCTGTCTCTGCCTTGATTGTTGGCATGGCAGGGAGGCTGCTGCACAGGCCTGAGATTTTCATGGGTGCTGGAAAGCCAAACTCTCATATTCATGCTTGGGGGGATAAACCTTTTCCTGAAACCCAGGAGGCTGGCCCCAAACTCTCAAGCACTGATCGTGCCCCAGCCTCCCAAGTTGCTGGGATTACAGGCATGAGCCACCACACCCAGCCGATAAACCATTTTCTTACTCCAAGAAACCTCCTCTCTCCCAGCCCTGATGCCTGGAAATCCAAGTTTAAGGTGTGGTAGGGTTGGCTCCTTCTGAGGCCTTCCTCCTCAGCTTACCCATGGTGCTTTTCCTTGATGTTCTTGAGTGGTGTTTTCTCCAGACACTTGTATCTCTGGGGTTTCTGTGGGTTCATGTCTCCTCTCATCAGACAATAGTTGGATTGGCTTGGGTCCACCCTTGCAGTTCTTCCATTATCATCTTTTTAAAACCCCTCCCAAAGTATAGGTTCAGGGTTTAGGTCTTCATAGATGGATCTCAGAGGGTCCCAAAGCACCCATCTATCTGTCAGCCATTGGCATAATGATGCTGTGAAATAACCTGCCTCTAATGGCATTTGCCATTTATCTCTCATTCTAACACGGGTGAGAGGAATGCTAGTTCACCTGTGAGGTTGCTTTGGGAAGATCCAGGCTTAACATGCTCCAGGCTGCAGGATGGAGTCCAGTTGGGAACAGAGGCCTCTCGTGCCCCACCCCTCTCTCAGAGGTGGTAGGAGTAAGGGGGCCAGAGCTTCTAACCACATCCAGTTTCCCCCGGACAAAGCAAGTTTTGTGTCAAGATTACAGAATTCATTTACAAAGTCAGCCTGATGTCCCTGCCATTTGTTTCAAGCTGCGGCCTTTCATTTCTAATTGCTTGTTTTCTGATTCTCTTGTCTCAGCTCAGAGCTTAGAGGATTGTGGAGCTTTTGGTCTGTGGCACTTTCTCCTGAGTCGCTCTTTCTTCATGCTATTTTCAGCAAGGGTGCATGTGACTCTAACCCCCCCCCCCCGCCCCGCCCCATTGACTCTCATCCAATGAGTTGCTGTAACCTGCCGCCCTGGTTATCTCAGCTGCTTCGATTCTCAGATTCTCACGCTGTAATAGAAAGATTATGGAGCAGATAAAAGCCAGGAGCTGATGGTATCCTGCACCCGTGTTTTCTTTTCAGTTGCCATTAGATTCACAGAATCCTTCTCAGTGGGTGGGTGGGCTTTGCCAGCCTCAGAAGTCCACACTGGGTGAGTGCAGATGTGTCCTGTGGATGCAGGACGGTCTCCTTCCCTGTTATTGAAGTGAGGATAGGTCTGCTTTAGAGAAATTCCACCTTCCTCCCTGTTGTCTTTTATTTGGGATAAGCAAGTCTTGCATGTGTGTTGCCTGATATCTATTTCAAATACAAATGTGTTTGCTTTTTCTGAGTAGTCCTGGGTGCCCCTCAGTCCCCTGACTCCTTAGCTGATGTCTCTCTGTCCTTTGCCTCCCCAGACGGTGTCTGACTGAATTCTTATGGGCATTTGCCTCTGGAGTTGATCATGTCACTAGTCCTGGAACCCAGGATTCAGAGTAACTTGTCTTTTTTCCCTTTATTTTGTTGTGATAAAACCACACAGAACATGAAATTCCCCTTCTTATTTTCTGAGCATCCAGTTTAGCAGTACTGGGCACATTCAAACTGCCCAGCCATCAACACTGTCCATCTTCAGAATTCGTTCATCTTCCCAAACTGCCACTATCCCTACTGAGCGCAGAGTCCTCACTCTCTAACCCAACCTTTTAGATCAAGAGGCCAGGAACTCACTTGTTGCCGAAGGGTATTCATGGCATCAAATATGTGCTTTTAACACCAGTCATAATCATGTTTGATGCTCATATCTGGGTGTGTGACCGGAGAAGCTGACTGGGCTCTGCACCCCAGGTAGCAGTAAGGCAGGGTGTAGACACCTAGGCTAGCTCAGCTCTCTTTAGCTGTTCATTTATTCCTCTGAGCTTCAGTCTTGCTCTCTAGCTATAGATGCACTGATAGAACCTGCCAGATAAGAAGAGAGGTAAATGGGTTTCCACACAGGTCTGCATAAATGGGGGGCTCAGCACATGCTTTAGGAAATGTGTGAATGAGGTAGGATTGTGCAGTGCTGTCTGGTGGGTGTTCCCAGTAGCCCTAAACTCTGGTCTCCTTCTTAATGCAGGACTTGGGGACAGTAATCTAAGGCAGTAACTGTCCTTAATGTTTCCAGAACCATCCTTCAAGGAACAAGGGCAGATAGTGCTTGCTTGTGCCTGGTTCAGAGAGATCTTCTTGCCTTTCCCCAGTTCTCTGGATTGTGGGCCCTTGAAGGGAATGGGGACTAAGCTGCTCCCTTCCAGAGCTTTCTGGCTTCTGCACTGAAAGCAATGGGCTTTTTGTTCTATTTCAGGCTTGAAAAGCCTAAGCAATCAAGCAATTTGACCTATGGTTCCAGAATGCACTGCTGTGCCTTTAACAATCTACCAAGGTGCAGCCTTCCTTCCTGCTTAGCCCGCAGAGAAGAATATGAGAGAGAGATTTCCCTGAAGTTAAGTGGCATTTGAGAGCCCAAGTCTTGACCTAATGCATTAAATACTGGATTCTCAAACAGCTATGAGGGGAGGGAACAAGGGCAATGGCACTTGCAGTGACATGAACACTGAAGGTGGGCACAGACCTCACAGCCTAAGATAAGGGGCCTCAAGCTTTTCTTAAGAAGGCTATCATTATTGACAATTCCATGGAACCTACATTCAGAACTTGTTTTCCCGGCCACTTTCACTGTGCGCATGTGCATCAGGACACACACACACACACACACACACACACACACACACACACACACACACACACACACAACACACACACAGAGAGAGAGAGAGAGAGAGAGAGAGAGAGAGAAGAGAGAGAGAGAGAGAGAGAGAGAGAGAGAGAGAGAGAGAGAGAGAGAGCACTAACCTGACTCTAGGTTATGATTCCCTATACCAGACTCTGAATATAAAATTCTCTGTTCCTCCAACACTTGGTTTTTGTTTTGTTTAACCACTGGGCCGTGGCCACTCAGTTATGGATGACAGTGCACCCTACCCAGTCTATAGATTCACATATGGAACAGAGATTTGGAGTGTGGTTTGGTCCTGTCTGTGTACACAGCCCATCATGGCTAGCTCCCAGAGTCTCTAAAAATCATTATCTCCCAGGTGAGGCTTGGGTTCTGAGAGCAAGGGAGATCATCACGGTATGTGCTTTGAATCAGAAGCTCCTCTCCTTCAATTCATGAGGAGATCATGTGTGTTCTCATATGTCTGATCATGCAACACGGTGGAGAACAGGAATTAAGAGTCCACGTCTATCTGCCTCTCCCTGAGCATCCATTTATCAAGAGCTTTTAGGCAACAGGTCTGCAAGATGAGTGTGCATACATACAGTTTTCTAGTGTGTGTACAAATGTATATGCATGTGTGTATACCCATATGTGTCTGCGTGGTGACCAGGGGTTGACATTAGGCATCTTCCTCAATTTTTTTTTGTTGTTCTGATTTTTTAAAATTTAAATTAGAAACAAGCTTGTTTTATATGTCAATACCAGTTCCATATCCCTCCCCCTGCCCCCACCGACCCTCTATCTCATCCCTTTTCTGATCCCCAGGGATGGTGAGGCCTTTCATGGGGATCTTCAAAGTCTGTCATATCATTTGGAGCAGGGCCTAAGCCCTTCCCTGTGTGTCTAGGCTGAGAGAGTATCCCTCTATATGGAGTGGACTCCCAAAGTCCATTCGTGTACTAGAGATAAATACTGATCCGATACCAGAGGCCCAATAGATTGCCCAGCCTCCTAACTGACACCCATTTCAGGGGATCGGTCCTGTGCTTTGGTTTCCTAGCTATCAGTCTGGGGTCCATGAACTCCCCCTTGTTCAGGTCAGCTGTTTCTGTGGGTTTCTCCAGCCTGGTCTTGACCCCTTTGCTCATCATTCCTCCCTCTCTGCAACTGGATTCCAGGAGTTCGGCTCAGTGTTTAGCTGTGAGTGTCTGCTTCTGCTTCCATCAGCTACTGGATGAAGGCTCTAAGATGGCATATAAGGTAGTTATCAGTCTCATTATCAGAGAAGGGCATTTAAGGTAGCCTCTCCACCATTGCTTAGATTGTTAGTTGGGGTCGTCCTTGTAGATCTCTGGACATTTCCCTAGTGCCAGATTTCTCTTTAAACCTATAACGGCTCCCTCTATTATGGTATCTCTTTTCTTGTTCTCCTCTATTCTTCCCCTGACTCAATCTTCCTGCTCCCTCATGTCCTCCTCTCCCCTCCTCTTCTCCCCTTCTCTTTCTCCTAATTCCCTCTCCCTTCTCCTCTCACTCTATGCTCCCAATTAGCTCAGGAGATCTTGTTCCTTTCTCCTTCTTCAGGGAACCACATATGTCTCTCTTAGGGTCCTCCTTGTTTCTTAGCTTCTTGGGCAGTTTGGATTGTAGACTGGTAATCCTTTGTTTTATGTCTAAAATCCATATATGAGTGAGTAAATACCATGTTTGTCTTTTTGTGACTGGGTTACCTTATTCAGGATGGTTTCTTGCAGTTTCATCCATTTGCCTGCGAATTTCAACATTCCATTGTTTTTTCCCTCAATTTCTTTCTACCTTATTTTTTGAGATAGGGTCTCTCACTGAACATGGAGCTTACTAGTTTTGCTAGACTGCTTGGCAATGAGTGCCAGAGATTCTCCAGTTTATACTTCTCAGGATTGAGTTACTGGTGCATACAGAGGGGCCTGACTTTTTTAATATGGGTTTTGGGAGATTGAACTAATTCATACTTGTGCAGGAAACATTGTACCTACTGAGTCATCTCCACAGCGCCCCTCCCCCCATTTTACAAATGTGAGGCACAAGTGTAATCCTTGTCACTCAGTAATGTCTTTAGCCCATGGTCTGTTATCAGCAACAGGCATATTGGATCTATGTCCCATGGCTGGCACAATCCCCTGTGTCATCATGAGTATTTGAGTTGATTAACTGTGGCTGGAAATCACCCAGCTGGAACAAGTTCCTGGGAAAGGAAGGACCAAGGCCAAGGGCAGATGTATTTTTCAGATTTAGTTTCCTATTGCTCCCCTGGTCTGTGGTCTGTGATGTGTCATCTCAATTTATGCTCCCATGAGTAGTGTACTTTGAAACCTTTGCTGATCTGATGTGTGGGATGTGATATCCATGGTGGGTTTTATTCTAGAGTTCTTGAAATATGCCCAACATTCTCATGATTTTAAGGCCACCTCCTCTGTCCTACCACCTCTGTCACCACCAAGGAGAAGCTGCATCTTTACCTGTTTACAGATTGGCATATTCAGGTGCCTGGGCTCACTGGGGGATAATGGGAGCCACCAGGAAGAAAGGTATACAGTGACCTGATTTTTCCGTCATTGGCATCAAGATGTTGGGAATCACCAGTGCAACACAAGCCTAGTGATTAACAGTCTGTCTACAATCAGGGCTGTGTCTGCAATATGGGGGAAGAAGTATGAGGAACAACGGCCAGAAGGCAGCAATGATAAATGCATGGAAAGATTTACAGTCTCTCACTCCTGCCTGAGAAGAGTAGGGAGCCTGTGAACAGAGAAGGTGAAGGGCATTTAATTTAAAATGCTCCGCCCTTGCCAGTGGGAGTGCATTGTCTGGGGAAGTGCACTTCGTGCTGAGCATTTGTTGACCCTGCACAGAGGGCACACCTTTCCAGCCACTGTCTTCTTCCTGGCCCTCTCATTGCATCTGGAGACAGCTCTGTGATGAGTGTCCCACAAACGGATCTTATTTCTCAGAAAGGCTATGCCACAGGGGCCTGGACAGCAGTCAGGAGATCCTCTGTGAGTTCATCTCTAAAGATGGGCACAGGGGAAGGAGGCCTAGTCCTGACTCCTTCTGCCTGCCTGTTTCTCTGCTCTGTCTTGTCTCCACATTTCTCTTGGGCAGTCAAATCCTGTTGTTGAAGATCTTCAACAGTATTCTGCCCTACTGGCAGCATCGAGTAGTGAGCTCCTGAGTCCCTCTCTGACAAGGTTGGGTGGAGTCTTCTCTCTTGGTGGAGATGAGTAAATGTGACCTCAGTGTGTGTGTGTGTGTGTGTGTGTATGTGTGTGTGTGTGTGTGTGTGTGTGTGTGTGTGTGTGGTGTGTGTGTGTGTGTGTGTGTGTGTGTGTGCATGTATCCTCACATGTTGGGTGAGGCAACAATTTCCATGGGAAAATAGATATAACAGTAGACTCTAATCCAACAGAAAGATGCCCATATGGAAAGGTAAACATTTGGAGCTATGTGCACAGAGGTGAGATGGCCATTTACTAGCCACAGAGATAGGCTGGGATGGATACTTCCCCTATAGTCTCCAGAAGGAGCCAGTTCAACCCAGGCTGTCTGAACTGTGAGACACTCAGTCTCTGCTGTTATGTAGCTACCAGTCTAGGGCACTTTAATATGACAGTTCTAGGAAACTAAAGTGAATATGAATTAGGATAGTTGTGTGTATGTACCCTGGCATGTACCAGGAACTTAGCAATGTTTGCTGGTGGTCCAGGAACTGTAGCTTTAACCCACATCACCATGTCTGGACTCTGAGGTTACCTGATGACACAGGGCAGAATTTCCATATGGTAAGGCCGCCATGTGGCTTATCTTCCTTTGGAGAAGTTTCCAGAATAATGGATTTCTGTCAAAGCTGAACTGAACCCAACTACTGCTTCCAAGCCCATTGATGGATGTGAATTTAGGCATTTTATCTCAGGCAGGCACAGAGGCCTGGTGACTCCAGACAGTCACTCTGGGATCCAATATTCGGTGCTACCCTTCCTGCTGACAAAGAGCCTCCTCTTTCCTCAGGCTATGCTGCTGCTCACCTCTCAGGCCCTCTTCCCTTTCCTCAGAGGTTGACTCAAAGGCCACCTCTACCCTGTTGTCCTTCCACAGCACTTTGTGCAGACTCCTCCCCACGCCTTGAGGCAGGACCGGCTTCTTCCTTTTTGCTGGTCTGCCTTCCCAGACACACCCAGCAGCATTTCTTGCTTGAGTCTGGGTTTCAACCTTTGTCTTCTTGATGGGTTTGTTGCAGTAAGAACACTGGGAATCCAGTGTTGCTAATTATAATCCATGCTAAAATGCAGAGCCACAAAGGCTGTGCTTATTCATTCTCCACTACCCGGTGTGCACGTGGCTTGCCTGGTGAGGTTGGCTCTGAGGTTCCCCTATCTGTTGCTCATTGCCCATTTTACAGGTGTCTGTTGTTCCTCTCTAACCCTCTCTTATCTAGACTTCCTGTATAGGCAGGGTGGGGGACTCTTCGGCTGTGTTGGTCTGTAGTAACTTTTTCTTTCAACTTTCTCTCACAGGCTCCCTCCCTCCACCATTTATAAATTCTTCTTTGGTATCGTTTTTTTTGATAGTCACATGGTCCCTTGCCTTTAGAAATCTTACAACATTCCTTTTTACAATTGAATATTGGCTTCATTCCCAGAGTTTGACCCCTTGCAGGCCTTGCAGTATGTGAGGTATGTGGGCATTCAGCAGGAAAAGGTCACAGAGGTGAAGTTATAAGGTCAAGGTGTTAAGTGGCCCTTGAGGCTCTTGGTCCTGACAGTGCCATCACTGATGGGAAGCCCAGACTTGTGGACAATGCCCTGGCCTGGATCTCAACTGTGTGACATGGTCAGCATCATGTCCTGAGAGCTGTCACATTGGCTCCTCCAGTGTGGGCAGGAGTATGGCAAAGCCACAGGCCAGGCTTTTATCCACTCACATGTTCTCTAGGTGTGTAAATGAGGCAGGATGCTCCCTGTCTCCTTAAGGACAGCCTGTCATGATCAGACTTGAGCTGGGCACACCGTGCGATGCTGCCTTCAACCTGCCCATGTATTGGAAAAATCTAGCCCACCTTTGGTCTTTTCTCAGTACGCCTGACTGGGAGGGCCAGTTCTGTAAGTTGTTTTCAGGCTATAGCTCCAGTGCCTACCTTTGAGGGGAAGAGGGGGGCAGGGTAGAGGAAGATGGGTAGAGGAGGAGAGAGGGGGAAAGGGAGAGAGAGAATATGAATAGATAACAGTACAAATGTGAATGAGTACAGAGAACAGGTGAGTGTCTGTGAATGTATAAATGTGTACGAATGAGAGTGCAGGCCTGAGTGTGGGGGCATGTGGATGTGGACTGAGCATGCTCAGGCATATGAATTTGCAAATAAGTGTGAATGTAGGCATGTGAGAGAACCAAGGCATCATGGGACTATGTTGGGGTTTAACTGCTGCACTGAGACTGTGTACAGAGTATATGAATGGATGTGTGTGGTGTATAGAGTATGTACATGGATGTGTGCATGTGTGTATAGAATATGTACATGGATATGTGTGTATGCATGTGTATAGAGTATGTACATGGATGTGTGTGTATGTGTAGAGTCTGTGAATGGATGGGTGTGTGTGTGTGTGTGTATGGAGTGTGTGCATAGATGTGTGTGTCTATATGTGTGTGTATAGAGACTGAGTGTGGTAGGGTGTGGGGGTCTATTATAGTTGTGTACTCAAACACTGATGAGGATGACCTCTGTTCTCTGGACTGGGGTGGAGCTGAGATCTTCCACTGTACATCATGGCAGAGCCAGCCAGCTCTTGGCTCCCAGTGTCCCAGGTGCAGCCAGGTTCTGTCTCTATCTTCTTCAATTATGTTTTTTATCACTGTGAACAAAGGCCTGAAAGAGGCAACTTAATGGAGCAAAGATTTATTTTTGTCTTGTCATTTTGGGGGTGAGAGTCCATCATGGCTGCTCCATGGTGGTGGGAGTTTGTAGCAGCCAGCAGCTGCTTTCTCACATCTGAAGATCAGAAAGTAGAGGGGGGATGGGAAGAGGGGTGAGCTGTAGACTTCAGACCTGCCCCCAGCAGTTTACTTCTCCATTGAGAGCCCCACTTTCACTATCTTCCAAAAATAGTGCCACGCTGGAGACTAAGTGTTTAAACATGTAAGAGGTGTGTGTGCATTTTATATTCAAACCACATTGGAATAAAGATACCCGAGATCTGCATAGGCTGTGATACTCCTTCTGGACCAGGAGGCAGGAGGCCCCAATTCAGGCCAGCCCATCCGAGGAAGACTGCCAGACCAAACAGGGTTAAAGAAGATGGCCAAGGCACAGGGTCAGGACTAAGGTCAAATGTCTGGTTCTAAGCCTAGTTGGAGTCTTGTACATGTTGGGCTGACTAGCCATCACCCAGAGGCTTCCAGTTCCATGAACCACAGCAGGGTCTCCTGGGGGCACAGCTGGAGTCATGATGTGGGTTGGGGGAGATGTCATATGGGGGGCATGGTGGTAACCCTTTGACAGTACCCCTGTGGATGTCAGATAGAGGTTTGGGCTGAATGAGGATACATCTCCCATCCTGGGGATTTTGACAGGGAGGACTCCTGTGAGAGCTGTGTGGGCAGGAACCACGTCCTTCACGGGACTCTGCAAACAGGGGTTCCACAGGTGTTTTTTTTCCACCAGCTGGGAGTTTAACCTAAAGATAGAGCCTGGTGTCAGATCTTGTCATGAGCACTGTGCCACTGTGCTGGCTTCTCCAGAAGTCACCTTGCATCGTAAGGACAGATTATCCCTTTAGGAATGTGGCTTGGTTAATTGAGTATCACTGTTGTTTTCTAGAAAAAAAAGTGTTTTCAGAATTTGGTGTTATATTTAGGTTTTCAACAAATTACCTGAAATTGTTTCCAAAGTTGTATTTTATTGTTGATAAATTGAAAACGTCATATTGAATTATTTCTTTTTTGCAGACCACACTATCTTAATTAACCAGGTAAATTAAGAGGATGTTCTTTTAAATGGGTCTTTGTTACCATGCTTGTCACGGTGGATAGCAGGGACTAGCAGGGTGGGGGCAAGGCTAGCTCTGGGTGCTCAGATGGCCTTGTATGTTGATAGTGAGTATTTACCACCACACCTGTAGCTCCCAGATGGAAAAACAAGGCTGGGAGTAAAGCTGGGTCTACCCAGCCCAACAAGCTGATCTCTGCTCAGTCCTCAATATTGCTGCTTTATTAAAAATAAAAATGCATGGTGGCATGCTCTTCTAACACCAGCAATCTGAAGGTTGAGGCAGGAGAACTGTAAGCTCATGGCCAATGTGGGCTACAGAACAAGTTCAAGGGCAGCTGGGCCTGTATAGCAAGACTGGGGATGTAGCTCAATGGTAGAAAACACATGTCACATGCACAAGTCTCTGAGTTCAACCTGATCACTGTTAAACTAATCAGGGATAAATGCTGACCTGGGTGGGATTGCTGGTTAGATGGTATAGGCTCAACTGTTCAGGAGGCATAGGATGCTAGGTTCCTCATAAGAGTAGACTGTCACATAATGTCACCTGGGAATCACCTCCCTGTAGCAATTGGAGCTGCTTCAAGGCCCCATGAGTCTCTGGGAGGGGGTTCTGAAGGGTTTAGGAAGGGGCCTGGGATGACTAGGGAGTGCAGGAGCCTCCAGTAAGGATGCAAGGGAGGTAGATAGCCCACCTAGTGCCTTCCACTGCACCCCAAGGGGTGGTGACAGCTGTTCATGTGACATTCCAGATGTTCCCCCAATAGCTTCCTTAGCCTTTCTAGGAATGAAAGGGCTGGACACCAGCTGTCAAACATTACCACCACTGTCCAGGAATGCCCTACTCATCCTCTCCATGGCAACAGTTCTCACACAGCCCTCTTTAGAAGTCAGGTTCTAGTTCAAGCGCCACCTGTCAAGTTGCTCTGCTTCTTAACCTGGCTGGCTCACTAGAGCAATTGCAGCAGGTGGCCATGGGTCAGGGGATGGGCAGCCACACAGACCCATTGCTGCACAGCTCTGGAGGCTGGATGCCCAGGTCAAGGTGCCACCAGGGCTGGTTCTTCTAGGGCTTAGAAGAACATCAGCTCCATGGCTCTTGCAGCTTCTGCCTACTACCCACAACTTGTGGCTTGTATTCCAATCTCGCTGGTCTGCCTCCATCTTCATATGGCTTTCTTTCTATTATGGTTGGGCATCACAACTCCCTTTTCTTCCTCTTAAAAATGTTCTTACTTTGTTTTTCTTGTTTATAACTCTCTCCCTCTGTGTGTGTGTGTGTGTGTGTGTGTGTGTGTGTGTGTGTGTGTGCGTGCGCGTGCGCGCGCGCGCGCGCGCCCGTGCACATGCACATGCACATGCACATGTGTGTTTTGTTGGAGTAGGTGGGTGTCCATTCTCACCTTCAACCTGATACTGCAAGCTTTCTCTTGGCATTTGTGCCTGGTAAGCTTCTGGATGATGCTCCTGCCTCTGTCTTCCATATTGCATTAGGAGTACAGGGATTACAGATGTGTACCACAACATCTGGCTTTTTAAAGGTAGGCTATAGGGAATCTCCTTCCAAGTCTGAGGTATGTGTGGCAACTGCTTTTATCCACAGAACCATCTTGCCAGCCCCAACATTTTCCTTTGACTTTAAAAGGGACCATTCCCTGGGAGAATCTGCATTAAAGCCAGGCTGATCTTTTGAGAGCTAACATGGTTAGATCAACAAAGCCCACTCCCCTTTTCTAAACACACTCAACATTCACAAATCTAGGAGCTAGACCCAGGGTGTATCCTTGGAGGCCACTGTCGACCCAGAGCTTTTTATTCCCGTCTTACCTGATTCGTTGCTATTACAGAGAGGTTGAATGAGTGGTTCCTTGACTGAAACGTGTTGCACGTTCCAGTGTGGCACGTGTTGATCTGGCATCCTGCTTTCTTTGCCTCTAATACTCACTGTTGGGGCTGGAGCTGGATATCCCGGTCTCTCCAGTATCAACGGCTCTTACAGGTGACCCCCACCCCACCCCCAAGACCTGGGCTAGGGCTCAATGTGGCTTCCGGAAGAAGACACCTTTGCCTTGTGACCCTTTGCCCACAGTGCCTTGTGGACCAGGCTGTGGCTCAGGGTGTTTGCTATAGCTTTCTCGGAAGAGTTTTACCCTCGGGGATGTTTTCTTCTAAGCCAGGAATGGAACAAACACTAAACGACTATGGAGCGCTTCAAAAATAATTTTCTCTTTATAAATGTGATATTAGAAAAAAGTATGAAAGGTAAGCTAAAGCCTGAGTTGTGTGGAGAGGAGCACTCCCCCGTCCCTCCTCCCCCGAGTCTTCAGGGTAAGGAGTGGTGCACTGGCTTGGCATTGAAGTTGAAGGAGGTCTGGCTCTGGGTCCTCCGTATGCCAGTGGTCATACTGCATGTTCCCGCTAGAAGGCGCTCTAGACATGGTTTCAGCATACAACACTTCCAGGGACCTGCCTCCTCCCCTTGCTGCTGAGCACACAGGAAAGTAAAAGACTGAAGCATCCATGCAGACCCCAGTTTACCCTCATCAACTAGATACAAAGAAGGACTCCGTGTGAAGTCAAGGGTGGCTTATTTTCCCTAAAACCCCCTCCTGTCTCGGGTCCTCTGGAAGGGCAGCAAGTGCTCTTATCAACTGAGCCATTCCTCTGGCCTGTCACCATTCTCTTTTTAACTCAGCAGAGACCCCAGCCCACAGAATGGTGTCACTCAAATTCAGGGTGGATCTTCCCATTTAAATGAACCCAATCCAGAAAATCTTTTGCAGACATGTTCAGAGGTTAATTACCGTGGTAATTCCAAACCCTATCAAACTGACAAGCAAATTAACCAATATAGCATATGTTCTTTACACAGCTTCTCAATAAAAAATAACACTTTGGGAAGATCAGGCCAAAGCCCTGGATGCTGGCTAAGCTTGTGTAAGACAAAAGAAGTTTTGGACCCTTGTAGAGATAGTAGGATCGCCTCAGAGTCTCACCTGCAAGTGTACAAAGTACCAAAGAAACCCGGTCACATGACTAATTGTATAAAAGCAAGAACTTTGAAATAAAGTAAAAAAAAACTTTATAATACTTTTAATGGAATGGAATGTCATTGTGAAAGTATTTTGCAGTTAAAAGATTTATCTAACCTAAACATAATTTTTCTTTTATGAAAGAATGTATTTTAAAATTTCCTATCTTTTCTATGATGACAAGAAGGTCTTGGAATATGCTGCCTGGATATATTTCTGCAAAAATCAATACATTTAATCCAAACCTTCAAAGTTAAGGTGATATTTAGCCAACATGTGAGAAATATTTTTTGGAAGGAAACTGGGCTATGGAGAAAGCATTAAAACTCCCAAAGCCGACGTCTGGAAATGTTATTTGATTTTGCTACTGACATCTATATGTGCCATTCTTGTATCTATGGCTGTGTGGAAGCAGAATTTTCTAACGTAATTCAATTTTCCAAATGAAGACTTTGAGCACATTCGTGGAAATAGAAAATGACACTTAGCATTTTAGCCGATGAGGGAAACTGGATGATACCAGGCAAGCTTGCTCCGCTCCTGTTGGAGGTTGCCCTGTTAGGAGCCTGCACACAGATGGGAACAGGATCCATGCAGCCCAGGCCTGGCTTTGTATCACCTGGAATACAGTACTCTGGCTTTTATGTTTAATGCCTACAAATCCTAGATTCAGTTCAAGTTAATAGTTGTTGAGTGTTCAGACTGTGTGAGCACTGGGGCTGGGAGCACACGTGGAAAGGGGCAGGGATGGCTCCTGAAGGGTATGGACAGAGTAGGAAAAACTCCACACAGTCTGTTGGCTGATGGATCTGTAGGGAAGAGCTGGCACCGCTGGACTGGCATGGAGGTGATCTCTGGTCCAGATATGATGCTGAGGTTAAGAGGAGAGAGATACTGGCCAAGGGGAGGAATGCAGGTGTCATCCACGGACATAGCATGCATGATTTGTTTAGGGTTTTCTGAGTCCTGATGCCATCCTGGGCATATCCCTGAGACTCTCTGGGATGGCCATGCTCAGAGCAACCACCTGGGAGGGGTAGGGCTATGTGTGCATGTAAACAGGTTACTGATATAGAGCTCATTTTCCATCTCATTTCTCTATTACAGTTCAGCGTTGTCTTTGCCTCCTGTGTGCAGATCATCACAGGAAGAGAAAGCTTAGCCAGAGGTGCAGCTGGAGAGTAGAACCTGGTTTCAGAAATGATGGTGCTCTCAAGACTGGAGCCCAGTGACCTGACCTCACCAAGGGTGCTCTTCAGCCAGAACCTTGATGGAAGAGGAAAAGCTGGTTAGACAACGCAGACTGACTTGAGCCTATTGCTCAGGCCTGGAGGCTGCTCAACTTCAAGGACAGAATTATCCCACCAAGAGACTTCTATAAGGGTGGCTGCAGCTCTCCACCAGCCTTGGATCTGCTCAGTTGTTCTGTGATGGCGGCTCAGAACTGATACCACATTCTGCATGGTTGTGTCTTCCTAAGAGCCCATGGTTGGTCATTGCCATACTTTCAAATAACTTGCAAAACTGTTTTATTTATTTTCTATAATGCAATAACTGAATCAAGCAAAAATATACCTAGGATTAGTATTTTAATATAAAACAGAGGGCTTCCCTATAAAACAAATTTTACAGTCAGCAGAAAAAATTCTTGAAAGTGTCTATATTTATATACTTTATAAACATATAAATTATTCATATATATATAATAATTTGGGTGGGGTTGCTGGGGAGATAGTTCAGTAGGTAAAATGATAGCATGAGGAGCTGAGTTCTAATTCCCAGAACCCTCACAAAGCTGGTCGGGGTAGCTTGAGTCTGTGTCTCAGCACTCCTATGGTAGATAGAAGGCAGAGACAGAAACCTGTATGGTGGTTTGAATGAGAATTGTCCCCATAATCTCCTTGTTCTGCAGTTGATGGCGCTCTTTGGAGAGTTTTAGGTGGTGCACGCTTGCTGGAGGAAGTACATCACAGGAGGTGGGTTTTGAGATTAAAAGCCTTGCACCACTTCTGGCTCACTCTCTGCTTTCTGCTTATATTTGAAGATGTGAGCTCTCAGCTTTCCTCCCCTGTCACCATGCCTGCCACTTGTTGCTATACCTCCTACCATGATGGACTCATATCTCTCCAAAACTATAAGCCAAAATAAGCCCTCTCTTCCTTAAGTTGCCTTTGATGATGGGTTTTACCACCACAGAAATGTAACTAAGATAACCCAGAAGGTCACTGGCCAAATAGCCTGGCACAGACAACAACGAACAAGAGACCCTGACTCAAGAAAGGTAGAAATCAAAGACTGATCAAAACCTGTGGTTACCCTCTGACCTCTACATGCACACTGTGACATACATATGTCCACACTCACACAAACAATATATGTTCGCACCCACAAACATATGTGAACATATATCAAATACACAAAATGATTAAAGATCCTTTCTGAGTAAGACACAGACTAGGTGGTTTCACTGTACTCCTAAGAGAACAGAGAGGGGACATGGGTGCTAGCACCCAGGCTTTCAGAACTGATCTATTGATACTCTACTTTCTTCTGAAGTCTGTGGATCTTAAAAAGAATTTTATGATTGACAGAGTCACAGACACTCTGGAAATAGGTGTTTCTGAGCCTACAGGAATTGTATTGCATAATCTGGGTTTGGGAGAAACCGCTTTATTTATAACCAGTGTAGGTTTTGGTTGATCAAAAGTCCCTTGTCCCATCTTTGCTTTAATTAATATTAATGAAGGTTGGTAGCCAACACATAACTTGGAGCACAGTGGATTTTGTGCTATTTAGACTAATTGAGGATTTAACCATCTGTGAAGTCAGTGGCATGGGTAACAGCTGACAAAGGGAACACAGCAAACGTGGAGGAAGGTGCGGATGTGCTCAGAGCTGCTACCCTGAACTACTTCCTCAGTTCTCTGGAGTTTGGAGCCTTATGGACAGCCTGGTGTAGAACAAACTCCAGGACCATCCTGCTCTCCCAGAGGACTTTGGATATGCTCAGTGTTTGCCTGTGTGACTTTTACTGTTTGACTCATGAGGGTAGAGCTGATGAGTATGTGGTCTTCTGCTCATGTCTTCCCTTAGGCTGCAGCTAGCTGCACTGCGGCTCCCTCAGGAAGCTCTTCTCAGACATCCCTGTCCTCACAGGAGTAAGGTCTACAATTCAAACCCCAGCTTCTCAGCCCTTGAGCCAACCCCGAGAAAGCTGAGGAAGGTCTCCTCTGGGCCGGTAGACCTAATTAGGTTTAATTAATGAATTCCAGGAATAGCTAAGTCCTGGAGAACTGCATGGGCCCCAGGGAAGGAATGGGAGCTCCCAGATATGTCATTAACGCCTTTTATCATGTTGACAGCACGATCACATCTCTCCTGCTCTGTTTTTCTTTGATCCTTGAAATGAAGCTTTGATCCTGTTTCTCAGTTATCACTGAAGGAGTTCCTGGACCTTTACTGCCGGAAGGTAGATTCCTTCAAAGAGTCCTGATTCTGTGGCAGGTTCCAAAACTGTGTGCTTGATGCAAGAGCTCTGTACCCAAGCAGCCTGGGCTCTGTCTCTGAGTGTTTGGTTGGAGCTTGAGGCCATGCCTGTCTCTGCAGTGTGCTCAACAGCAATTCTTACAGATAGTGGTGATGAGAGGCAGCCATCAACTCAACTCTGATGCCATCTGCTTGGGTTAGCTCAGACCCTGGGTGGAGAGCAAAGTCCCGTGACAAGGACATTTGTTGTATACAGGACCCCAGGTTTCCCATATTTCTGTGCTTTTGGCTGTTATTTTCAGGGTTCTTAACCCCTTCTACTTTATGGGAATTTAGTGCTTCTTAAACTGGGTTGCAAGGCTGTAAAGGTTTGCTAAACTAAGCGTGTGTGTGTGTGTGTGTGTGTGTGTGTGTGTGTGGTATCTTTAAAAATTTGTCAGTGTTAAAAGGTTTCCAAACACGCAATAACCAAAAAAAAATTTAAAAATAAAATGTCTCATGAAGTCAGAGTGTTTCTGGAAATGTTTGTCTGTGCTATGCCAAGTGGCTTCACTGCAGCCTTGATTCTGAACACACAACACTGTACAGGCTCTTGGCTTCACTGGGCAGGCTGTTCCACTGCCCAGCATATGCAGATGCTTCCTGAAACCCTTCAGTACAGACTGACTATTGCATGTTATGACTCTCAGTGTTTTACTGTGCTTACCCAGTTTTCTGCTTGAATAGAAACAATGGCTTAACTATAGAAAACAAGACTTACATTATTTTCCTACCATTCTTTTTCAACATGTACCAGGTTCATTTATCTTTGTTTTTTTAAATAAATGGATTTATTTATTTATTTATTTATTTATTTATTTATTCTTCCCCCTACACAACCTTCCTGCTCCCTCATGTCCTCCTCACCCCTCTTGTCCCCTTCTCATTCTCCTAGTTCCCCCTCCCCTCCCCCCATGCTCCCAAATTGCTCAGGAAATCTTGTCCCTTTCCCCTTCTCCGGGGGACCATGTATGTCTCTCTTAGAGTCCTCCTTATTGCCTAGCTTCTCTGGTGATGTAGATTGTAGGCTGGTAATCTTTGCTCTATGTGTAAAATCCACATATGAGTGAGTGCATACCATGTTTGTCTTTTTGTGACTGGGTTACCTCGCTCAGAATGGTTTCTCCTAGTTTGTCTTTGGATTGTATTGTTGTAGACAAATAAGCACATTCATCTCATTAGTCTGCAAATTGCCTTCACTTTTAATAAGTGGTGGAATTACATGTATGCCTTCTTAAAAAGAAGGGTTTTAAAAAGTTATCAACTTTTTGTTATCAACATTTGTGTGCATTTTATTGTAATAAAATTAATATGCAACTTAGAATGGTTCTTGTAGAAATTTGGGGGGGCACAAAGGAGTTGTGAATAGAAAAAGAAGCCTGGTCCTACTCAGCAGAGCATGGGACTTGGGATGATCTCTTCCCTGGAGGGTGTAGATGGAGAGATATGTTGGGCAAAGTCTGGAAGGCTGTTCGGCATTGGGATGCCAGCCTTCTTAGATCTTCCCATGTGTTCACTAACCAGAAAGCCCTATCCATCTCGTTTCCCAGTTTCATGGGTGTTTAAAGATACAGGCACAGTTGCTCAAATCGTGACCTATGTGGCATGAGTGTCTCCAGCACCCTCTTTCCTGGAGACAGAGGCAGAAGCTCTAGCCCTCTGATCCCTGTTGGATTTTTGGAGACCAGTCCTCATCTTAAGGTATCCATCCCTCTCCTTCAGGAACCATTTCATTTGCATAGCAGATACTCCTTCACTGGTGAAATGCCCAGGTTGTGTGAAGCTTTGGATTCTAGGCTAGAAAGCTGGCTGTCCTGGAACTCACAATTGAGACCAGACTGGCTTTAAACTCACAGAGATCTTTCTGCCTTTGCTTTCTGAATTCTGATATTAAAGGAATTTACCACAATACCCAGCACATCACACATTTTCAAACAAAACAAAACAAAACCCAAACAAACAAACAAACAAACAAACAAACAAACATGGTACCCTTGGGAGGGCTGTGAGTTACCCAGGCTTGCAGCCAAAACTAGCCAGCTCAAGCAATCTGCAGAAGAGTTGCTCACAGATGGCCTTGGCACAACTCTGCCTTGTCTCTCTCTGCAGTGAGGCTCTGGAGGAACATTGCCTGGCCAGGCCCTGCTTGGTCTTTCTTCCCTCTGCTCTTGGCATTCTGTCCCGAAGGGAGTGGAGGAAGGCTATCTGTCCACACAGCACCGTCAACCAGAAAAAGCTGCAGACTTCTAAGGATCATCTGGCCTTAGCCCTTTCCACGTGGCCACTTCTCAGAGGAGCCAGATCCCAGGGAGAAGGTTTTGCCCCAAATGGGTCCCCAGCATGTTGAGGCTCTGGGCTCAATTCAACAAACAAACTAACAAACAGACAAACAAATATCTCCTTTTTGGCAGTCAAGGCGGCTGGCAGTTCTACCTTGACTAGGGCCTCATGAAGTCATGGAACCTATCCAGGGTCCTGTTTAGCTGGCTCCTCAGCCACCGCCCAACAGTCTCTTCTGTTTCACAAAAGTGAAAAATACAGCAGTGGGCCTGCAAGATGGCTCAGTGGGTAGAATGTTTGCTGTGCAGACCCAGAGACCTGAGTTTGATCTGTGTGACCCATGTAAAGGTGGCAGGAGAGAAGTGATGGAACAAAATTGTTCTCTGATCTTCACATATGGTATGCATGCCTGTACATATTATCACAAACAACTTGCACACACACACCCTGACAAAAATGTAAAAATTAAAGAAAACATTAGGAAACACAGCAGCGATTCAATGGGAATAGGTATAAAGAGTTAAACAAGGCATCGTTTTACTGCCCATGTTCTGGATGACTCATATTTTCCCTTTTCTAGGTCCTATGTGTCTCCTCCTTGGCTGGGGGAAATTCTTCTTCAGACCCCCATCATGGCTTTGGTCTTCTTGTCCAATCATTTGCTAGGGTCCTCTTTTAGTACCTACCATGTCCCAAACTAGCATTGCTTGGTGCTGCCCTGAGTGGAAACTGATGACACTGAGTCATCCCACCTGACTGCTCTCCCATGACTCCAAAAATGGAGAAAAGAGAGATACAGTGAAACAACCAAGTTTCATGCTAGGATTGGGGCCTGGAGCAGGTTGAGGGGGAGGCATGGGGGAATATCCCAGGTGGGCTGGGGCAGGGTACAGTAGAAAGGCTGATGCCAGGCCTGGCCACTGTTGGGAAGAGGGATGTTCTGAGTGTGTTCAGTGCCTCACGGTACTGCTAAGAAGCCTCTTTCTTCTTTCTCTTCCTTCCCTCTCTCTTCAAAGCCTTCTTGCAACTTCAAATCTATTCTTCACCATGTGAGCTCCAACTCTGAAAATTCCAGAGCCGAGTTCCTGTTTGCAGGAACTAGGAATGGGGTGGAACCTCAGGAGGAAAAATCTGGTGAACTTTCAGGCTGGGTGTGGACTGTGATGAGCAGCCATGCTTTTTGTCCATGCCCTTCTTGCTCCTACTCTGGAATTCTACATCCTTTTCCAGAAGGATCCAGGTGCCCCCAACAGAGTGTGCACAGTATCTTCCCAGGAGGCACCTCTGGTGCGGGGCTTAGCTATACAAAAAAGAGAAAATCTGTAGCTGGGGTTTTTGACTAATGGTGTCCCCTCCCCCGAGAGGAGAAAACATGTTTGAGAACAGACTTGGTTTAGTTGAGAAGACCGATTTGTCTATTCAAAGCAAGGGAGCAAAGAGGTCATGGTCAGTCCTGAATGTTCAGGCCAGGGTGGGTCCAGTGTGACCAGAAAAGGCTGTTTCTCTGGCACTCCAGGTGAAGTTCTCCAGGCTGTCAGGGCCTAGACACAGCCAGGACAGCAGTGGGAGCTGTGTGGTGTCCCTGAGCTCTACCTCAGACTCTGTTTTCTAGTCTGAGCTTCCCTTTCCAGTATCTGCTCTCAGCCTGACCATCTTTCTTTGGTTCTAATCATGAAAAAAGAGTACTGGCTTCTGTGTCCTGTGTCCACTCTGGGGCCATGGCTCCCTCTGGCCAGGGCCCAGTGACATCATAAAGTGATGCTCTCATCTACTTGATAGATGTGAGGAGACAGCAGGTTAGAAGGCACCCCAGCCCAGGTCCTACCCAGCATGGAGATGATGTGGACGCACCAAGGATGGGAGTGGATAGAGCTGTTAGGGTCCTTGATGTACCCCACAAAGCAAAGACAGCATATCAGCAAGAGCGTTGTTTATTCCAGCTTGCTGGGGTTTGCCAGCTAAACAATAAAATGGCTATGACCCTGACCAGAGCTCAAAGGCTCCCTTTATAGGCAACCAGGACAGGGGAAGGGGAAGGATGGGGGGCAGTTAGGCCATCCTGGACCTAATTAGCTGGGGATTAGGTCATCCCAAACCCGATTGGCTGGGGCTCCTCTTCCTGCTTTAACAGAGTACAGAAACTGAAAGTGAAACTAAACTGGGATCCAGGCCCCGTGGAGGTTTGGGCCAGGAGAAGCCTGTACCTTAGCTACTGTGGCCTCTCAGAACCTGACATGCTGGCCTCTGACAGATGGCTCCACCATGACATACCTCTCCTGCCTTCTTGTTCTGATGCAGAATTTGAGTCTGGCATTAAGACCTTGGCACGCGCGCGCATGCGTGCGTGCGTGCGTGTGTGTGTGTGTGTGTGTGTGTGTGTGTGTGTGTGTGTGTGTGTACGTGTGTGCACGCATGCAGCCACTTTGATGCCTTTGTCTAGCATCTCAGATAAACTGTCTCAGTGTGGAAAGGATAGAAAGTGACATGGCCACTTTCCTGCTTTAGTATAGGAGTGTCACTTATAACATGGGTCCAAGGGGTGATGCTTATGTCTGGTACAGGGCCCCCTGGCCTTTTATTTATTTACAACATCATTAGCCTTACTAAAATTAATATTAATTATTACTAATATTTATGAACATCAAACATTTTATCAATTGCTACTATATTAACAACTAGATTAGTTGTGACTATTAGTTGTGACTATAATTATTTTGAATTAACATATTAGTGTAAACAACCCTTACTAATGCTACATAAGTATTAAGACTACTGGTTTTCTGGCCTGGAGTCCACTCAGCCCACTTTCTGGCAGGACAGAAAGGTGACCATGATTGTCCTGGAGTACCAAAGATACAGCTTCCTCTACTGTGAAGTAGAGGTCCCTTTCTCAGTGTCACTGCTGTTCATGCTGTCACCTCAAGTTCTTCCCACACTGGTCTCTATCTCCCATGGTTGCTATTTATTAGTTCCAAACTACTTCTATAATTGAAGAGACTAGTTTCAATTGGGAGTACACAAGCCACAACCATGCAGAGACCTGGAGTAGAACAGAGGTATGTAATGGTTCCCTTCCTCTGGAAATATCCTAAAGTCATGACCCCAGACAGCTAGGATCAATGTGGGGAAGTTCAGGGAAGGCCCTACCACGAAGGTCATGAAGTTACCTCTGCATCGAGTGGAATGTTTGCTTGATCCCTACCATGGCCAGCTCAGTGGCCATATTGACCATAGCCTTAGACTCTGCTGGTTACAGCACTCGTCTGCCTTGTCTGTTCCTGGACCCTGGGATACAACTACAGGTGTCACAATGCTGGTGAGACTGCTCTCCAGAGGCTTTGCAAAGTGCAGCCCCCAGGACCCTCTATACAGTGTACTCTCACACTCTGCCAGCTGTGCCATGAAAGCCATGGCCCTGGACTGGGCCGGTCTGGGCCTGGTAAGCCTTCTATTGTATCCCACACCAGTCTGCATGGGGCATTCTCTGTCCTTCCTCTTCCTCAACCTGCTTCAGGCCCCAGCCCTAGCATGGAGATTGGTGTATGTATTGCTCTACCTCACCACACCTCCACTTTTGGAGGCCTGGGAGCAACCAAGTGGGATGACTGAGTCTCTGTCTGAGTTAAACAGGCAGAGCAGCCATTCGCTTCCCCCTCAGGGTAGCACCATACTGGCTTGGTGCATAGTAGGTACAGGACAAACAGTTGTTGAATTAACAAACTAATGAAACAAAGGGATGCTTTTGTTTCTGGTTTTAAAATTCCCTGGTTTAACAGGGAATTTTAGGGACCATTTAAATAGTTTATGCTGGAGACGAACTGCACATCTCTTGGGAGGCTGCCAAAGACAAGCAACATCTCTACGAAGCTGGAGGCTGGCCACTGCCACCTGCTTGTTGTCAGTCACCTTGGAGAGGCTTCCAGGGCAGAATCAAGAGCAAGCAATGATTCCAGGAAGCTGGAGGCTGGCCATTGCCACCTGCTTGTTAATCACCATGAGATTTCCTAGGCCTAGTTGTCCATGTTCACACATGTATGACAGCTTCATAACAGCACCAGGATGGCATCCAAGCCATGGTTCGAGATTCTCCATGCTGGACCTGCCACACCCATGTGAATCCTGAGCTTGATCGATCGGCTTCATTACAACATTAGGACCACACTGTGTGTGTATGGTGCTCTTCCCACTGGCCTTGCCATACCTCACCCAACTCCAGAGTTTTCCTTTAGCTTTTATGCACATCCCTGAAGAAAAGGAATGCTTCTGCTTCCATCCCAGAATCCACACTGGAGCTACTGTGCCATTCCTGAGAAGTGCCAAGCTTGGGTACTGCCATGTGTTGGCTGTGCCTCCCTTCCTGCCATTTGTTGAGGAGTTGTGGGGACCCTTTGTTCCTGACTCCAGGTTGGGTTGTTCCATCAAAATTTCCTCCTTCCTTTTCTTTTCAAAACTTCTTTCTTTGAGCCAAATTTGAGTATTTTGCTAGAGGAAGAAACTCCCTGAGCTGGCATGCTTAGGTGACATCCCGTCTGTGGTGCTTGCCTGGCAAGAAAGGGTTGATAGTGACAAATAGTGATTCTTGAAAGAGGACCTTGCAGTTCCTCCTAATAGCCAACACAACCTAGAATGACCCAGGAACCAATTTTTACTGAGGAACTATCTAGATCAGATTGGCTTGTGGCCACATCTGTAGGGCATAGTCTTGACTGTTATTGTGGTAGAATGTTGCAGAATATTCCTTTATACTATGTGAAGATGTATCACTGTGATTGGTTTAATAATGAACTGAATGGCCACTAGCTAGGCAGGAAGTGGTTAGGTGGAACTTCTGGGGACAGAGAGGACTCAGAAAGGAAGAAAGGGGAGTCACCAGCTGGACATGGAGGAGGCAGGATGGGCAGTTCAGAGTAAAGGTAACCAAGTCACGTAAAAGAACGTAGATTAAAAAAAAAAAAACAGGTTAATTTGAGTTATAAGAACTAGTTAGAGACAAGCATAAGTTAAGGCCAAACTTTCATAATTAATCATAAGTCTCCTTGTCATTTTTTTGTGAGCTAATGGCCAAAAGGAAATCTGTCTACAGTAGGCAATGCCATCCTAACCATGGGCAGCACCATCTGTAGGCTCAGATAACAGAACATGGAGGGAGGGAGGAAGGGTTTGCTTCTTTGCTTGCTTGGTCTTCACTCCCATGGGTCATTTACCCTGCTGCTGCTGATTCCTTCTCTAATATGGGAGCCAGTGGGAGTTTCTTTGGGCTTCCAATGTAGACTGAAGACAACATATCTCCAGGAATTCTTTGGGCTTTCAGCACTAGGTTGGGACGGCTGAGTAAACAATCTCATGGACTGAGTAACTACTGAGTGTTCAGCCTCTCTGGTATGAGACAGATTGTTGGGTGACTGTGAACATGCTGTGTAAGCTAAACTGATAAATTCCCTACTGGTGTTATTCATCCTATCTGGTCTGCTCTTCTAGAGAATCTTGACTAATTCAACTAGGATGGAGCCTTAGTGCTCCCTCGGCTGTCTGTGGAGGACAGCAGAGCCATTCAGCTGCTCATAAAAGTAGTGTGTGCAATATGAGGCCTGGGAATAGCCACAGCACAATGCTTGGGACAGTTATGTTTGCAATAACTAGTCCAGGATCAGGATTTCGAGAGGGGAAGCTCTTTGTTAGTGCAGCTGCCTCTGAGGGAATGTGCTCCAGCACATAGGTCCACATGTTCCCTTCTCAAGACTGGCTCACCCACCAGAGTCCAGTGGAGACCCTTTGATCTTTTTTCCTCTTCTGGTCCTGATCCTGGCCATTAGAACTGGAGCCCCATGGAAGGGAGAGGATGAGTAGGAGGGTTAGAGGGGAAGGTGGGTGGTAGAGGGTCTCAAGGAAGCCCTGGATTACATCAGGGATCTCTGGTTTATCCGATGGCTTCAGAAGCTCCCTAACTGGGGACAAGGCTGGACTATTGTTCTTTTGAGTGTCACCTGGGAAGTATGGTACCTGGCAAGGCAGTTCCCTCATGGGAAGATGAGGGCTGTCTAGAGAAGCTTTGAAAACTCCTGCATGAGAGATGGTCTGTCTACACCAGGGACAGACATTAGGGTCGACCTAGGCACTGGTGATCTCGGAGCCTGTAAGAAAGCAGGCAAGGATAGGGCCACTGCCTGACACCCCCCACATTTGTGTGTGTGTGTGTGTGTGTGTGTGTGTGTGAGAGAGAGAGAGAGAGAGAGAGAGAGAGAGAGAGAGAGAGAGAGAGAGGAAAAGGAAGAGCAAGATAGATGGAACTGGGAGGCCGGAGGGAGCTCCAGCAAAGAGCACAGCTGTCTTTAAGTAGGACAGCTTTGACATTTGCCAAGAAAGATGGAGTCATATGGAAACCAGCTGGTCACAAACCGGGGGACTGGCTTTATGTAGTATTCTTGCTTTGTTATTTATGGTTGTTTTATTATTTTTTCTAGCCAGTCTTTACAGTTGCATAGCAACTTTGTAAAGTTGAGAACTTGTGAATATGTCATGTGTAGGCACAAGCTTAACAACACAGACAAGTCGTGGTCACACAGGCACCTGCTGTGTCTGTTCCAATCACTGTCTCTCCTGGCCGGCAGGAGTCTTGTGTATAAGCAAGGGCTTAGGTCCCACTCTGTCTGGTGGAAGTTCTATCCAGCACAAACAGTGGTGTAGCCAGCTTGGAAAACTCTGGAATCTTCTGGGAATGGCCTGTGTTTCTCGGTTACAGATCCTGTTTGTTTGATTACCCGGGTGCTCTCTGGCAAGTAGCTGTGTGGCAGTATTGGGTAATATTCACCCTCCTGATAGTATGGACACCACGGACGAAGAGAATCAACAGATTTAGGGGGCAGAGGGTGGATTGTAGTGGGGTGATAGGTTGGACTATGACTCCCAAAAGTCTTGTATACTTGGAACCTCAAGATATGACTTGATTTCAGTTAGACAGGAAACTCAAGATGAGCTTATCCTGGGTTAGCTAGAGCCTGCATTCAATGACAAGTCCTTGTGAGGAGGAGGAAGAGAAATGTAGAAGAAGAGGCCTGTGATGATAAAGTTGCAAACCTAGAAATGCGGGGACTCAGAGAAAGCTGCCTAATTTGATTAGCTAAATCTGTGAGCTCTGGGTTCAAAGAGAGCCCCTTGACTAATACAGTGGAGAGTGACTGATGAAAAGTCTGCATCAGTCATTGGTACAACATACATGTGTGTGCATATAGACACACATCCCAGCACATATACACTCATGAAAACAATGAGCCCTAAGTTTGTGGTGATTTTTGAGAGCACCCATCAGAAGCCAATGAAGATGACCACTTCAACCATCGAGGTTTCTGAGGAATATAAAGGCAAAGTTGAGAGTGAAATCACTTCTCAGAAATGAGCAAGGCAGACAGGAAGAGAGGCTGCTGTCATGGATGCAGTGGCCCTAGTCTGACACTGGAGGACAGTGACAGTTGAGACAGGAGTTTGGAAAATGTGGAGGGATGGGCAGGAAGCTATGGGTTGGGTTTTGGACAGGTTGGCTGTGGGCGGCTAGGATGACTTGGTGGGTCTGAGAGAGAAAGTCAATGATGTCCTCCTAATCCATCTTTTCAATAGGCATCAGGACTTCACAGTATGCTTAGGACCAGAAACTGATACTCCACTATGTCAATTGAAATGGGCCTGGAGTCAAATCCCTGGGATTTGAGGTACCATCAAATGCTGAGTCAAATCCCATGCAGATCAGACTGCTGGTGACCCTACCTGTCTCTCTGTGTCAAGTACATCTGGGTCAGAGAAAGAGGAAGCCAAGCACACATCTGTTGATTCATCAGCTTTCCCCAAGAAGGAAAAAGTGAGTTCTATCTCAGAAGTCTCATGATGTATGCTCACTTGGATGAAAGATGTTTATTGGACACCGATGATGTCCAAGGCTTTGCTGTAGGTGGTTGGAACACAAGGCTCATTGCAGAGGTTTAGAACACAAGACTCTGCCGTAGAGGTTTGCAATACATCTGTAAATGTTAGACAAGCCACTACCTGGCGTTGACACAATGACTGTGGGAGGCAGACAAATACTAGACAACCAAACAGCATCAACATCACCTCCCTCACCCCAAGTCCTGCACATGTCTATCATAGGGAAGCCAGAGCAGTGATACTCAAGCTGTGGTTGTGATCAAGTCAATTGTGGAAATGACATCTGGACAAAGGCATACAGGAGGTGACAGAGACATGGAAGAATAGCATCCCTGGAGACAGCTTCCTTGGAGAATTTCTCCTCAGGGACACAATGAATGGGAGGCTTGTTCATCTTCCTGTGGTTTCTTCATTTTGAAGGCAAGAGCTTCCTGCTTTGTCAGGTTTGCAGGCAGCAACTCAGCAGGATCCCACCTTTTGCACAGTAGATCTCTCACCTCCATGTCCCAGCTAGGAAAGACCTAAATTAGACTTGCTATAGCTTCCACAGAGCAAAGAAAAATATAGTTGACTGTGAGTTTAGCCATGGTGGTGCATGTTCAGGAGACAGGTAGATTTATTTTGCTCCCCTCTCCCTCCCTGGCTGCCTTAGCATCTATCTGAAGCTTCCATGGGGAGGAGCTTTGAACCAGCAAGGAAGGGTGGCTGGACTTCCCAGGAAAGGTTATGTGATGGGTGTGGAGGACACAGCACTGCAGTTTACCTATCTGGATGCTGAGAGAGGAGGGGAGAAAGAAATCTATCTTTGGGGCTCAGCCTCAGCACTTTTCATTTGGACTTGAGAAATCCTCTCATTCTTCAAGTTTCAGTCTCCTTGGCAGTGATCAGAAAGGTCCAAATTCTGTGTTTAGTAGGTGGCTCATGGCAGAAGGGAAATGGGGAAGGAAAGAAAGGCCAGGGTGGGGCAGAGGACTCTGAGGATGCAATGCAGCCACCTCCTTCCTTCGGTTCCTCAGAAGCAAAGTAGAGCCTAGGGTATGACCTATGGCAATGGTGGGTGAGGAGGCTGGCTGTCACAGGGCCAGCTATCTGCACTATGTCTCTTGTAGAATCCAGGGCCAGGTTGCACCGCTCCTAACCAGGCACAGAGCCAGCAAGATTGGCCCCCTAAAGATGCACAACCCTGAGCTGCCCTGAGGGTAGGAGTGTTAAACACTGCCTTCCTGGCCCAAAGCAACTGAACACATTGTGTAAACTTATGTATTTATGCAAATCGCAGCAGCCTAGATTTCTGGCAGTACAGACCTCACTGCCCTTCTTGGCAGTCTTCCCTCTCCTGCAGATGATGGGAGATTTACAGACCCACAGTCCCTCAGGCTCTGGCTTCTCTGTTGGCCTTTCTGGCTGGGCCTCTGGGATTCCTGGGGAGACAGTTTTCCTACATGGTTGATCCCTGGATTAGAGAGCAGAGAGAAAGCCTGCTCAAGGTGCTAAACCCTCATTTCTTTCAGTGTTATGCTGCAATTCATGGACATACCTCATTCTTTGTAAAGTCCTTCTTGGCTCCACATCTTAAAAAAAAAAAAAAAAAAAAGAGCTGACCAAGTGCTCATTCAGCAAACAGAACAACTTCCCCCTGAGGTTTCTGTGTTTGGTTGGTAGGATCCATTCTTGGTTTTACAAGGCCGTTCTCTGATCCTGTCATCACACTGTTGACAAATTCTCAGGGTGCCCCAGTAAGCAGGTGGCTCAGAGTTATGGATTCCCATTTGCAGGTGGGGAACTGTGCCATGAGGGGCCTGTTCTGGAGCCTTGATGGAGTGACCAACAGTGACGTGACCTAAGAACTGCCTGGGTTTCACTGGCCTTAGGTCCAAGGCTGAGTCTGGTCCATGTGTGTGGAGGTCTCATTTAGAAAGGAAGGAAAAAGAATATGTTGCAAGACTTTAATTTGCTAAAATGTTCCCCCCACCCCCTGTCCTCATCCCAGACTAAAGGCACATTGCTTTGTATGCCCATCCTCCCCAGCCAGTGGTGGCTGCCTCTTCCTAAGAATGCATGGAGCCCTGGGCCTTGTGCTATTCATTAAGGTGTTAATGGGGACAGGAAATAGAAATGTCCAGGATTTGATGAAATTAAGACTTTGCCATTAGCTGGCATAGCTCAGAAGGGGGTAGGAATACATCAACCTACATGTTTGAAGAATTGGAAGCAGAAAAGCATTGTGGTCTGTGCTAAGGAGACTTTGGGGTGTAATATTATTTAAAACCAGCCAGTTTACTGTGTGATGTCTGGGCTGAAACCCGCTCTTCACAGGCTAATGAAATCAGGCCTCAGAGCTGACTAATCTCTCTGTTCTGATTAGAATATTCAAACACTCTCCTCAGAAGCAGGTCAACCCACTGCTGCTGCAGAGAACCCAGACTGGATCCCGCTGAGTGGATGTTCCGATGTTCCAGGGTGTGTGTGTGTGTGCGCGTGCGTGTGGGTCTGCCTACATAATCAATGTCAGCAGTATTCTGAGTGGTGGGATGAGAGGTCACTGGGTGGACAGAGGTGGAGTGCAGCTTCCTTGCCTGGAAGGTCTCTACAAGACAAGCTTCTGTCTCTCATTCTGTATCCTTCTGGAATCTACAGGCTACACTAGCCACAGGGATGGCAGGAGTCCAGCTCATTACCTGTTTAATTTATCTTAGGTTCTGTAGAACTATCCAAGCCACAGATGCACACAGCTTCTCTTTGACTTATCTGGGAGATTTAAACAGACAGACAGGCTCGTCACAGAGGGGTCTGGTCTAGAGCTGAGGTAATTAGGAAAGAAATAGGAGAACCCAAATCAGAAAATAGGCCAGAGTGAGAAGTCATTCAATTAGTGTCAACCTAAGTAACAAAGATTCTCCAGGTTGGGAAAAACAGAGAGTTTGCAGGGGGCCCCACATGCCACAGTAAACTGTGCACATGTTCAGGGGAAGAGGCAGCAGTCATGTTTAGAGGAAAAGTGAGAGGATTGCATCAGACATTTTCAAATAATAATCCCTAGCCACAATAAACTGAAGTGCCCAGAAAAAACCCAGTCCCATGGTAAGCACTCCAGAGTGATTGCTGACTGTCTACAGAGAGCTGGAGTGTTACAGATTGGGAGCCAAAATTGTCCTGGGCTATCCCTAATAGGCACTTATTGCTCACCTTGTGTGTGATGTAACACCCTTATGACTATTAAGTAAATCCTTCGGGATGTACAAACAGATCCCTGGTTCCCACAAACTCAAAGCTCAGAATGTCATCAGGGAGTAATTAAGACTATAACATAGGTTTATCTGCTTTGTTGTATCCTGCCTGCCTGATATTCCCACCGATGTATTTGAAAAGTGCCTTGGTTTATGACTTTCTTTGTTCTGTCACTGTTAATCAAAATGTTTATGTATTGTACCCACACTTAAACATGGCATTTGGAGTAACCTAAGTCTACATTCCTGAGTCACAGTCACTGAAGGAAGCAGAAGTCTGTAAGGGCCAGCTTTATGTTCAGGCTACATGTTATACAATATGGAGATCTGGCATGGGCCAAGATGGATAACACTGGACATCTAGGGGCCTGTGAGTCAGCAAAAATGGCAGACACTAGATATACGGACAATCCAAAGTAAAAGTAAATAGTGATGTGCTATATAACTAAAAAGTGGCAGAATACCACCTTTTTGAGGGTTTTGTCTATGGCTTTGACAGCAGAGGCCTTCAGCTTCTCTAGCTAGCCTGTCTGCATATGTCTGTCTGTCTGCCTGTGTGTCTACCTTGGTACAGCCTCTGTGCCTGCCTGTGTGTGCTGGGGTGCCTGTTGGCATCTGCCTGCCTAGTGGTCTGTGTGATGGCCTTTTCCTGGAGTGACTTAATATGTCTCATCTGCCTATGATTCCTAATAATCTCTTCAGCCTCTTGGCCTCCCCGCAACACTTCATTTCTTGGCTTTGGAACTTGGACCTCACAGTCACTCATTGGCTCTAGAATAAATTCTTATTCCTCCTGAGCAGAGAGCTACATATTTGTGTTGACTGATTAAAACTGAACACAACACCAGTCTAGGGTTGAAAAGATTTCAAAGCCATGTCAGGCAAGCCCCCAGCCTACATTCCTGATAATGAGCTGCATTCTCTCCTCTACTAGACTCCACCCTGGAAACTGATACTGGCACTTCCACACCCCAAAGGAAAACACTCTTAGTAGCGGTAGCCTGGTGCTATCTGTGACATCAGCTCACCATAGCCAAGCTTTGCAGAGCTGGCCACCACTTACATCATGCTACTTTGCTTCTAATCCATGAAATAAGCCCAGAGCTGCTTGCTTACAGTGGTACTTGTGTACAGTGATGTTGGACTTTATGCAGTGTTGTGTCTGGCAGTCTTTATGGTACTCATCATTAGAGAGATGCACGTGGGAACTCTTCCATTGTAGCTGACTGGTTTATTGTTAAATCTATCTATCTATCTATCTATCTATCTATCTATCTATCTATCATATATCTATTTATCTACTATCTATCTATCTATCATATATCTATTTATCTACCATCTATCTATCTATCTATCTATCTATCTATCTATCTATCTATCTATCTAGTCAGGGTTGATACAAGCATCTCAATTTTGAATCTTTCTACCTTCATGTTGGAAGCAGTATATGTAACAGGGTACCCAGTACACTGCAGAATGTACTTCTCAATAAGAAGTTGCTTTAAGAACAGCACAGTTTTGAGACAGGAGTCAGGATTGCTTCGAACTCATCAACACAGCTCTGGGGTTGTTTCATGGATCAGAAGCAAGGTCCTATTGTGTGAGAGGTGAGTGGCCAGCTTTGGAAAGTTTGGCTGGGGAGGGCTAATGTCAGGGATACCACCAGGCTACTGCTACTAACTGAGAGCTTTTCATTTCCGGTGGAGCATCCTCTCAGTGCCAGCATCAGCCTCAAGGGAGGAGCTCAGTGAAAGGAGCAGCACAACTCATTCTTTGATCATGGGTGCCACTGGGCCTTGCTTGCCTGACTTGGCTTTGAAAATGGGCTTCAAAGTTATGAATTTCTTCTCTTAGCCTATCTGCAAGAAGACAGAAATGTGTCATAGTATGGACATCAGGTGAGCTGATGAGGACCAAATATTTGGCTCAGGGTCTGGCTTAGAGATTGTGGAGTTAGAATGCAAGGACCCTGGTACACAACGACTGTCCTAGTTTTCTACTGAGTCAACAACAAACCACCAGCCACCTTCATGTAAGCCTCTTCTGACTACTAGGCTGAAGATCAAGCTTTCAAAACACTAGCCTTAGGGGACAAATGACACACAGAGTTTAACTTTCAGATAACTATTTCTGCAGATAAGAGGTATGCAGCAATTAGAACATGAAGCATAAAGCATACAACATAGAATACACAGCATAGGGCATCTGGCATGAAACATCCAGCACAGAGCACCCATCATGGAATATCCAGCACAGAGCACCCAGCGCGGAACATCCAATCCTTGTGATTTTTCAGAAGGGCAGTACAGTATCTTTGGCTTTATTTATTCACTGATTTGTTCCTTCTTTCAACAAGACTGCATTTAGCATATTAAACATTATTTTCAAAGGAGCCCACATATTCCCTCCAGATACAGAGGACACAAAATATTCCAATGTCCATGCCTTTTCACCTTTCTCATGATAATGAGTTAAATTCCATCTCTTAATGTTGAGTATGAGTTCATTTATTAGTGACACCAGACAGCTAGGACTGTTGTTTCTTGGGGGCTTGGCATCATGTGGCCCCATTGCCAGTAGCAACAACATTTTTAGGGTAACCTCATTCTTGCCCCACTCCCACTGTATTTCACTGGTGTCCCTGTGCATCAGAAGCTGGGGGCTACCCTACTTGCAACTTCCAGCTGGGGATTCTGATGTTACAATCACAGGTTCAGATTTTCTGTTTCTTAAGTCAATATGACCACTTGTCTTTGCTTAAATTGTTCATCCAACACAGATTCAAAGACACATTATCAGAGAGTTTGGCACATGTGTTTGAAGAATTGGGAATCAGGCTTGTATCTGCTACACTGTAGATTGTATTATCTTTCCATACCATTGATTTATGAAGATTTGAAGCAGGCTATCCAGGGACTTCTTGTTTGGGTCATACCCATCTCCATGTCACAGTGTAAAGGTTAAAAATTACAGTGGCATTGGTGCAGCCTGAGTTTTTTGAGACATGCAAGAATGGACTCATGAGGTGGGACTATTGCCGTAGCCTTCCTACACCCAGCAGACACTCATGAGTCCTGCTCAGAGTGCAGGGGACAGACTTGCCACTCTTTCTCTTCCACCTCCTTGCTTCTAGAATAGCTCCAGGGCCTAGAGAGCCGAACCTGCAGAGGGAATGATGAGCAACTACCTACAGGTTCTGTCTATCCAAGCATGCCCAGCTATGATTGTCCCACAGGCATGTAAAGGTCAGGGCTCTGTCTTGCCTTTTCCAGGTGCTGTTCATGGCGGTCTTCTCTTAACACTCCTCTCCTAAAACGCACCAAGAGTCCCAATATAAACATTATAAATGATTTCTCTCTGAGCTTTGGTCCATAGGTAAGTGGAAAGCTTTGGCCTAAGATATACTTCTGCTAGACTGAGGCAAAGGGCAAAATCCTGCTGCTCTGGGCCCTTCTGGAGAGGCAAAGGCCTCTTGAGCAGACACCAAAAGGTGAGAAGTCATCCCTGTCTTTGTCTTCATATGTATAAAAGCAGGCTGTACTGGACTGAACAGTGTTCCCAGGACAAACCCTAGTACCTGTGAACATGACACAGATTTGTAGGTAGTGTCCTTGAGGGTGAACACACATAAGGATCTCAAGGTGAGACTGAGTTGGGTTTAGTTCAGGCAAGCCCTGTTACAGAATGACTGAGGCAGAGGACTGAGTGCTTGCTCTCTGATACATGGGTTACTTTTCTCTTTGCTGTGACCAAAATCCCTGACAAGAAGCAACTGAAGGGAGGAGAGGTTTCTTCAGTCCCTTATGAAGTGATGCATGGCTGAGGGAACAGCTCAAAACTGAGGGATATCAGTGAGAGGCTCAACAGCAGAACCGGAAGCAGAGACAGGACAAGAAGCCAGGTCCAGGCTGCAGACCTCAAAGCTCATCCAATTAGCCACTTCCTTCATCCTCTGAATAGTGCCACCACCCAGGGACAAGTTTGCAAACATGAGGCTGGGGTATAGCTTAAATTGCAACACAGGTCAAGGAACAACCAGAGTGGCTAGCAACTTCTAGACAGGAGAGAGGCAGGGTCAGGCCATGCCTCTGGGTCTCTGCAGGAAGCCAGTCCTGCCAACACCTTCATTTTGGTCTTTTGATCTCGAGAAGTATGGGGATGAATTTCTGTGAGCTCTTGGTTATGGCCAACTGATATCTGGAAACTGATAACCAGGAAACACCCAGCACTCTATAGATCCACTGGGCTCCATTGTCTCTGGAGGTATGTGGGAGATTACCCTGGGCAATGGACCCTCCTCTACCATATCTGCCTGGTGATAGTCTGTGGGGGTGTATGGGACTTGGGCACATACTCTGTGTTTGTACTTGTGTCATCTCTATACTGTGTTCTTGAGACCCTGTGATTTCTGGGTCTTGGTGTGAGCTGCTGTTGAGTTTAACAATAAAGAAACAACCAGGGTAGAGCAGTTCTCAGCACTGTCATCATTTGGTGAAAGGAAGGCAGGATGCCAGGGTTCCACCTCCGTGTAAGCAGCTGATGAGCTCCTAACTGGAACAGCTTCTTCCAGTTTTTCAGTGACTAACAGCCAATGCCACTGCAAAGGCTCTGTGTTGCCACAATGGAATGGAAAATACAGCACCCATTTAATCACTCGTTATGATGGTTTATGAGTGGGCACAACTTTACTTGTGGCTTCTACTCAGCCTTTTATGAAAACTTTACACTTGATGACATGGGTCGGAATAGCTGTGGCATGTCCTCCCTATTCCTGCCAAGTGAACAATGACAAAGTGGTGCTCTGGGAGGGCCCAGGTAGGGCAGACTGTTCTCTGGAAATCAGGACAGAGGGTTTCCAGGTGATGTTGGTGTGTTTTGAGTGTGGCTTGCAGCTGCTTGGGGGATGCTTGCAGCATGAGGTTTGGCCTGAAGTATCTCTCAAAGTGTGGAGAGGACCCCCCTTCCTCTTTGCTGTTGGAGAATCCCACCTGTCCCTCTCCATTTAACATTTCTGTGTGTGTGTGTGTGTGTGTGTGTGTGTGTGTGTGTGTGTGTGTGTGTGTGTGTGTGTGTCTGTGCTGGAAGCTGGTATGATGGGTGGTTCACAAAGGAGACCAAGTCGACATGCTTTGGTGTGTCTTGGAGAAGTATTTTCTGAGGCCACCAGAGTGCTCATGTCTGTACTAGGGAAGGCAGATAGGTAGCTGAGTCATTGCCTCCTCATGGATGTATGAGAAACTTCTAGCATCTCAGCTTCATCTCAGGTAAATTAAAGAGGTTAAGGTCACATGTAGGCATTTTAAATAGAAAAATGTGACCTCAATTACTAGCTTCTTTGAGGAAAAGTTACTTCATTTTCGCCATCCCTGCCTTGTTCCTGCCACCTCCTTGCCTGCTGCATCTCTCACTGCATCTTTGTGACAACTCCATTTACTTATCCAACCTGGTAGCTTTCCCTGAAGCATCCTTTTGCTTCTGACATCCCACTCAGCTTCTCCCATTCTCTGTGGTCTGTTGGCTGCTCCTTGCAGATAGGAGTGTTTGCCTTCAGAGGTCATCATCACTCAGGTCTGCTGCTGGAGCCCTCTGTGCACTCTTCCATGCATTGGGGCTCCTTGGTGACAAGTCCCTGATGAGACCCAGGCTGACCTCCACAGTAGGAGAAAGTGTCTTGTTTTCAGGAAAGGTGTAACTGTTTTTGTTACATGGACACAGAAACTTAAAAATTATAGGACTTCTTTCTGAGCCATGAGTTGGGCTCTGACTGATTTTCAAGGCTCCACACACTATTGTTAGGGCTTTAAGTAGGTGTAAATTATGAGCAAGGGCTCTTGGGACATGACACTGGAGTTTCAGAAAGTCTGTGCTATTTGGTGGGAAGTGCTGTAAATGTTTCCTGTGAGGTTTAGGTTGCCATCCAGAGAAGCTGCTCTGGGCCTTAGGAGGTGACCTGGTGGATGTGTGACCACAGGTCTGAAGGGTACTAATCGTTATCTTGCTTCTAACTTTTTAAGACTTAAAGATTTTTCAAGTTTGTCTTACTATAGATACTAAGTGATGTAAGAGGCCTTTCTTACTTTGTTGTCGTCCTCACCCATAGTGTTGTCCTTTAAATCAGGACTCACTTCAAGCAAATGAAGGCAAGGGCTGAACTAACTTTAGGTCCCCTTATAGCCCTAAAAAGTGAATGTATTTGTTGCTAAGAAACAAGAACATCTAGCTGTATTTTCTAAATGGAATTCTTTGGAGATAAAATAGAGACCACCTTAGCCCATAGAGACATGAGCACAGTTTTGAGTGACTTCTGAACAACTACACTATCAATCAACCAACCAATGAACCAACCAACCAACCAACCAACTGTAGGGGAAGCTGTAGCCACGCCTACTTAGGGGCTGGCTACAGGTGTGCCTGACCACGATTTCGAGGGCATGGACAGGGTGACATAGAGCGATACTGGGATGGGACTACGTGCTCTCTTTCAGTCTCACTTTTTGGGCTTGTGTACAAACTGCTGCCACGCCGGCTGGCTAGGTTGTTCTGTAAGTAAGGCTTTTCCCTATTAAATACCCTTATATTTCCACTTGGCTACGTATTGGTAATTTCCCACTATAACCAACCAACCAACTAACCAACCAACCAGCCAAGCAACCAACTAATCAAACAACCAACCAATCATGCCACCAACTTACAAATTTACCAAGAAATACATCAATCCTCCTATCTACTAAGCACAAGTAACTAACCCACTTACCAAACAACCAACACTGATGTACCAATTAAGCAACTAGATAACCAATCAAATAGCTAATCCACCAACCAACCAATTCACCAGCCACGTACCCTACCAACCAGACAACCTAAAACCAGTTCTTTTAACCTATGAATCTATGACGAAATCTACAGTTCATCAACCTATTAAACAAATGGTCAAACAATGTGCCAATACACCAATCAATTTGTTAATTAATCAATCAACCTCATTAACCAACTAGTCTACCAACACCCATGCCAATATAGCAACCAACCTATCCACCAACCTACATACCAAACAGCTAATCAGCCAATAAACATACCAACTATTCTACCAATTAACCAACCAATTAATCTACCAATTAATTAGTCAACCTATCAACCAAATGAAGTCTAGCATTTTTGGAGTTTCTTGACTTCTGTTGTTTTTATAAGAAGCTTTGTTTTCACAGTTTCAATTTACCAAACACAATTTAAAAGCAAATTCATTGCAGCTGGTGAGTGCCCTTTGCTCATGTGTTTCCTAAGGACAACTCTTTGTGAATCCTGATGGAAGTTTGGATTTTGAAATCCTGGCATCTGGATTTGACTGAGGCTCCACCTTGGTGTTTGGTGGGGCTTCTCTCCTGACATCCTTGCTGAAAATTGCAGTTTGTCTTAAAAGACAATTTGGGTGCAAATCCACATCTATTCTCTAATCTCCTGGCAAATAGAACCTTTTTCAGATACAGTAATGTTTGCTGTCCCTTCTCTCAGCAATGATGCAGTGGCCTTAGCAATGAAGCTTTAACAAATGCCATGTGACTCTGTTTGCTCTTTATTCGGTGCCCTTTAATTTGCAAAGTTTCTGCCCCCCTCCCTGAACATTTTGGGTAAATATGTCATTTGGTCTCTCCTGGGGGCTGAGTGTGTGGATGGTTTGTTGTGTCTCCCATTGGCCTCTGTTGCATATGATGTCTCCCTGTCAAGTTTTACCCCTCCACCCCCGGAATCTTGTAATTCACTGAAACTCAAAATTTGTTCCTTCCCTCTCACTATAACTTCTGTAAAGATCTCAATAGAAATTGAAAATGGGCACACAAGTTGTTCTAGGGATGTGTTAAGCTTCTTCTGTCTAATGAAATGTGTTTCTTTTGTGACAATTTCTGTTTCATAGCATTCAATTTCTTGTCAAATGTGATAAACAGCGGAATGAATGGGTTTTATATTAGCCTTTCATCACTCTGTGGACTCTTTACTCTCACATAGCCTCTCTTACTGTCTCCTGATGCTTCATTTAGCTGAAATGGGACAACAGGAGAGCCTGGCTGTGACTGATCTATGCAATATAGAGCCAGTGTGCAGATGCTATGGCTTCTCAAGTGCTAGTTGGACTCAGTCAGGTACAGTTTCCCCATGTGCTGTGTGATTAAGATAGCTAATTGCTATCTTAACTTTGTCTGGTTTCCAAGTTCATCCCAAGCTGAGCATCACTCCTCTGAACCTTGTGTTTTTTAAACTTCTAGCCCTTTTCTCACATACCATTTCTCTTCCTTTCTCTAAACCACCATCTTGGTCTGATTCTGTCTTTACTTCCTGTTTATTTAGTGTCTACTTTATGTGGTTTTAGTTGTACTCTACAACTGAATTATTTGACTTAAATATGATATTTACCTGTTGAATTATTCATATCAACTTGAAAATATCTGTGAATTCTAGAGACAATCTTAGCAAGATTCTTAGCAATATTGTTCAAGTTGGAGTCTGTCAATAAAATGTCTATGATTGATCTTTGACAGTAGGGGGAACCAAGTCCTGACCCTTAGAACCAGGGAAGTGTTCTGGTAAAAGAATGATGATCCATTCTGATCTAATTGTTGAGACTATTTAGCAAACATAATTCAAAAAAATAGCATCCTCACCATTTTTATCTTCTCTGCACCATGTCTCTTTTTACCAGGGACTTAGAGATGTAATTTTTTCTGACACATTGATGTTTCCTTCCTCCCCTGGAAACTGGCATTTTTCTATATAGACACTGGACTTTAATGCTCTTGATATAAAGCTCAACTGAACTCTTTAGAGAACTCATTCGCTTGTTTTTTGGTTTATAGCATGGAAGCCAGACGTGAGCTTATCAATTTCTCCATTAGACATTCCAGGAAAGCCAGGATTGGATGGTCCTTAATTTATTTCTTTGCTAGACTTCAGTAAGATAGTATCTTGTTATTTCCTGCTGTTTTGTGTTTACAGTGGCCTCTTAACCACATCCCTTGTAGGGACTGATGTGAACGCGCGTGCGTGCGTGCGTGTGTGTGTGTGTGTGTGTGTGTGTGTGTGTGTGTGTGTGTGTGTGTGTGTTTGCATGTATTCAGATGGAGCAATGATGCTTTAAAAAGGGGGGGTGTATCTATAATATCTATATGGGATGATTAAAAATGAGTCCACAATAATGTAGAGGCTATTTTAAAATACATATTTCTAGCAATGTGAAAATAGTAAAGGGTTTTGCTCTTCAACTTCAGTAGCAGTTCCTGGAGCTCCTGAGCAAGTTTTTTTTCCCTTTTATATCTTACTAGCAAATATTGGAAAAAATACTCTTTTAAACCTGGCTGTTTCAGGATAAGAGTTTGCCTGGCTCCCCAGACTTCCTCCTGTGCTATAGGGAGAGGCTTCTGACAGGGATTAGGCCAGACAGAGGAGTGCCCTGACATTTGCCAGCACTATGATATTCATAGTCTTCACGCTCTTTATTGAGGTATTGCCTGTCACTCTGCAGCGCTTCCCTGTAGGTTAGATTGTGTCCATCTCCATAACCAATACATTGAAATTCTAGTTTTTGACACTCATGAATGTGACCTTCCTTAGAAATAGGCTCTTTGCAGATTTTCTGTTCTACGCCTACATTTAAGATGAAGCAATTAGAGCAGGTGCACTCTTAATAGCACATAGCTGCTGTTCCTATGTGCTGAGACCCACATAGATGGGGGATGTTATACAGAGAGATACTCAGGGAAGATGTTGGAGGGATGCTATCTCAAGCCAATGAATGTCAGGAGCTAAGAGGCAAGTAAGAATCTTCATCTCGCATTCCCAGAGGGGTTGCGACTCTGCAGAAACCCTAATGTCAGATTTCAGGTCTGTGGAACTGTGAGACGCTGAGTTCTTTTGTGCAAACCATCCAGTTGCTATTTGTCATCCAAGAAGCTACATGAACTCAGACACACTTATTCATTCTCTTTAAAGCTAGTGGGAGTTGGGACTAGATGCCCATGTAAGTAACAGGGCTGAGTCTGGTTAATTCTCTTGAACCCGGAGGGCAGGGAACCACTCTCCTTCTGGCCCAGCATGCTATGTGCATAAATGAGAGGAATCACTTCACAGGTGAAACACATGGAAAACAGAGACTGATGGAGCATGGATCTGAGTGTGATATGAAATTCAAACCCCTGTTATGCACATGGAAAAACAACTCTGATGGTATCAGCTAGAGAGTTTTGATTCCCTGGAGAGAGTGTCTGATAGCATGGCCTGGTAGTCCAGCAGATAAGCCCTGTACCAGAAGGGGTCATTGTCAGAGACAAGAGCCAAAGGAGCGACTCTGTCTTGGCCCACATTTAAGAGCTGAGGATCTCAGGCTGCAGATAGCTGATGGACTATTAGCTCTTCTCCCCAGGAACTGGCAGCTTCCTAGAAGCCCCTTATCCCTAGAGGTCCCAGGAGAGGTGCTTACAGGCAAGTGTACAGTATCAGTCCCTTATCATCCTCAGCTAGCACCAGGACATCCATCCATGTTTACTTTAAACACAAGGAAAATATACTAAATCAATACTTTTTCAGTGTTAATTTCCCACTCAGTATCCCAGTGGGAAAGAGTTGGTGTGCATGATGCCGACTGTTGCTTTAGAAAATGGAATTTAAGGTTAGGCTGAACCTGGAAGTTGACAGTCCATGCAACATAGAGTGACACAGTCTACTATCTCCATGGAACCCACAGGAGTGGTGGGGGATGTGAAGAGAGGTGGGGTGAGAGAGATGACAGGGATGTTGGTGGCTGGACCACAGGAGGGTTGGAGCTCCCACTAGAATATGTAGGAGAAGATGACTGGATAAGTATGAGAGCAAAGCTCAGAGTGTGTTAATGAACTCCAGAGGCTTTGGCAACAATAGTGACCCCTCTGTGCCTATGCTTTTTTCCGATCTGCACACAGACATGGAGTAAACTCCCCAAACCAGGGTGTGTGCTATGCCATAAGGTGCTGTGATTTCATTGACAGTAATTTGCCAGATAATCCTGCTTTCCTTGGAAGCCTGGCAGAGGTGAATGCAGGTTCTTTTATTCCAATCATAATTACTAGTATTAACTCTCATGTCACAAATAGCACAGAACCTGCTAAGTATATCTATCTATCTGTCTGTCTATCTATCTATCTATCTATCTATCTATCTATCTATCATCTATCTACCTACCTACCTATCACCTATTGTCTTATTTGTATCTCTTTCTGTATAGTTGTGAGTTACAGAATAAATGCAAGATAAAGAGACTATAGCACAGTTTGACACGTTCAGAAGAGGGGTGATCAAAATACATATAGTTTCTATTGATAAGGAACTTAAACCAGTGATGAAGCTGCTGCTGTAGAGATCAGGCCACAGGAGAGGGGGAGCAAAGCTGTAGCCAGAGGCAGAGATGAAAGGGCAGGACCAGGTCCAGATGGTCAAACAGGTGGATGGTCAGACAGCAGTTGAGAAAGTGCATCAAGAGCAGGCAATTGAGCTGAGCTGCAGCCCCGGCATCTCTGCCTGTTGATCCTTAATGTGCCTACCGTGAGTGCTGCCATCTTCCACCCTCAAAATGGAGTCAAAAGATACTTGTAAATTGGAGTCTTTCAGGCCAAGGTCCAGTCTGAAAAAATCACTGTTTAGACATTATAAAGTAACTTAGAGCAGGGCACAGACTGACACTGATGCCATGTGACTCACTTTGACCCTTAAAATGCTAAAAAAAGCCAAAAGCCGACTATGTGACATTGAGGAAACTATGTGGGACTGAATTCAGGTCACCTTTGTTTTATGGAACATTAGTGTTCAGCTTAGATGACTCTGATGGGGGATGTTCTTCTGTATATATGTTTCTCTTATTTGTTGATGAATAAAACACTGATTGGCCAGGCAGGAAAATAGACAGGGCTAGGAGATGAGGAGAATGCTGGGGGAGAGAAGAGAGAGACCTCAAGGAGATGCCATGTAGCTGTCAAAGGAGTAATAGGTCCTGGAATTCTCTGGTAAGCCAAGACCACGTGGAAATTTATAGATTAATAGTTATGGGTTAATAATTAAGACAGAGCTAGCCAATAAGAAACCCTAGTCATTGGTCAACAGTTCAATAATTAATATAGTGTCAGTGTGTTTATTTGGGGCAAAGTAGCTGTGGGACCAGGCAGGAAAGAAACTCCAGCAACATGACTCCATTTGAGAATGCGACAATTTTGACCAGAGTTTCTGTGTTCTGAGTATGAATGCCAAGAAAGAATGAGTCTATGTCTTATTTATATGAGTAATCAGCCACCATCTGCCATCACAGCAGGTGGTACAAACTTATAACATTTGCTAGTACACAATAACATCTAAAAAGATACCAAATCACACCAAACCACCAGTCACATGAACTTATCAACCATGCCAGATGTAACTCCATCACCTGGAACTATAGAGAAGGAGCACCCCAAGACTCACATTTGCAGGCATTTTGACTGGTTGCCTGGTCACATATCACCAGACTTTTCCAGGAAAGCTGCCACAGCAAAGGACTGCTGCCTCTGCCCCTGGGCTCTACTTCGAGTAGTTTCTCCTGGCTATATTTCAGCCCATTTCAGATCTGCAGCTGCACCTGACACTTCTGTGTGAGAATAGGCCAGCACCATGGTTCTAAGATTCCTTATACAGTCCCCTATAGAACTTGACTTAAAGCAAAAGTCTTTGAACACAACAGACTCTTTAACCCTTAGTCCTCTTATAACTTGAATATTTATGCATTATGGTGAAGTGTTAATGTGACCTGAGAGTATCAGTAATTAAGTTTGGAATAAAAGAAGTTGAGTCCACTCAGCAGAAAAAAACAACGAAATTTTGAAATTCACAGGCAAATGGATAGAGCTAGAAGAAACCATCCTGAGTGAGGTAACCCAATCACAAAAGACAAGCATGGTATGTACTCACTCATATATAGATATTAGACATAGAGAAAAGGATTACCAGCCTACAATCCACACCTCCAGAGAAGCTAAGAAACAAGGAGGACCCTAGGAGAGGCATACATAGTCCCCCAGAGAAGGGGAAAGGGACAAGAGTTCCTGAGCAAATTGGGAGCACGGGGTTGAGGGAGGGAGAGGGTGAGAATTAGGAGAAAGAGAAGGGACGAAGAGGAGTAGGGAGAACATGAGGGATTAGGAAGACTGAGTTGGGGGAAGAATAGAGGAGAGCAAGAAAAGAGATACCTTAATAGAGGGAGCCATTATAGGTTTAAAGAGAAATCTAGCACTAGGGAAATGTTCAAAGTTCCACAAGGATGACCCCAACTAAGAATCTAAGCAATAGTAGAGAGGCTACCTTAAATGCCCTTCCCCTACAATGAGATAGATGACTACCTTAAATGCCATCCTAGAGCCTCCATCCAGTAGCTGATGGAAGCAGAAGCAGAGATCCACAGCAAAGCACTGAGCCAAACTTCTGGAATCCAGTTTCAGAGAGGGAGGAGTGATGAGCAAAGGGGTCAAGACCATGCTGGGGAAAACCACAGAAACAGCTGTCTGAGCAAGTGAGAGCTCTTGGACCCCAGTCTGACAGCTGGGGAAACAGTATAAGACCAAACCAAGCCCCCTGAAAGTGGGTGTCAGTTAGGAGACCTTGGCAGTCTATGGGGCCTCTGGCAGTGGAACCAGTATGTATCCCTAGTGCACGAATGGACTTTGGGAACCCATTCTCCATGGAGAGATACTCTCTCAGCCTAGATACATGGGGGAGGGCCTAGGCCCTGCCCCAAATGACGTGACAGACTTTGAAGGTCCCCCATGGAAGGCCTCACCCATGGAAGTGGATGGGGGTGGGGTGCCAGGGTCGGTGGGGGTCACGGGAGGATGAGAGGGAGAGGGAACTGGGATTGATATGTAAAATAAGATTGTTTCTAATTTAAATAAAGATTTATATAAAAATACTTATGTTTTTAAAATTATGTGTGTACATGTAGGTATGTGCACTTGAGTACAGGTGCCCGTGGAGACCAGAAGAGGGCAACAGATACCCTGGTGCTGGAATTACAGATGGTTGTGACTTTTCCAATGTAGGTATTTAAGTCCTCTGTAAAAGTAGGAGGTGCTTTTAAATGCTGAGCCATATTTCTAGTAACCCCAATAACTTCTTAGTAACAACATCCACTGGGGCCCAAGCCTTCAACATACAAGACTTGAGAGTCATTTCATATTTAAGCCATAACAACTAGGTAAATAAAAAATATATTTTGTATTAGCTGCTAATCAAAGACAGGAATGCATCACATCTGCTTCATGAAAGGAAACAACCTCAAATTTCCAAAACTGAAAGCATTTAGTAGTTTACCCTCTAGGATAGTGAGCTTGTTAGTTAAGGGAGAGCTCTTAACAAAACCAGAACAAAGTTGCTGGGCATGGTGGTACATATGTTTAATCCTAGCCCATAGAAGGCAGAGGCAGGAGGATCTCTGTGACTTCAAGGCCGAACTGATCTGCCCAGAGAGTTCCATGATATCCAGGGATACATAGTGAAATTGTCTCAAAAATTCTGTAAAATATATTTTGCTATTGTTTGTTGCATAAGTACACTGCATGCCTGTGGCAAGCAAAGCTTAGTGTGGGTAATTGAACAAATGTGCTCTGTGTTGACTTTGGAAGCGATCGTCAGGGCCACAGCTTGATCTGTCCTCAACACAGAGGGACCCAGGCACTCATCACACAGGGAGAAATTCACACCAGAGGCATGATGGGATCCTGGAGAGAACAGGAAGCCATCAGTGTCTAGGCATCTAGGAGAACTTGTCCTTGCCAGAGGTTGACATACTTAAACCCTTAGTAGGCCTCTTAATATTAAGTGACTTGCCATTCAGTGGGACAGCTACTTTTAAGCCTACCCATATAACCCCATGTTGTGGTCTGAATGAGAATGCCCCCATAGGCTCATATCTTTGATACTTGGTTATCAGCTAGTAGAACTGTTTGAGAAGGACTGAGAGGCATGGCCTTGTTGTCACAGGGATAGGTTTTGAGGCTTCAAAAGCTTCCTGCTTTTGAAGTGTTCTCTGCCTCTTGTTTGTGAACCAAGATGTGAGCTCTCAGCTGTTCTTGCTACCATTCCTTCACTCAGCCATCGTGGACTCTAATCCTTTAATACTATAAGCCCAATTAAATACTTTCTTTTATACTGTGGTCATGGTATTTTGTTAACAGAAGTAGAAAAGTAACTAAGACACCCTGGAAGTTGGCAGCTGGCTAACATGTGGTCAGGGGGGTAAGTATAGGCACAGGAGGGCATTCCAAGGACACAGCAGTCTCTGATTCTCAGTTGGTGGAAACCAGTGATGTGTCTGTACATATGTTCACATTCCAAGGCTGACACCAGCCAGGAAGGGATAATACTTCTCACTGGGGACCCAGGCATGTAGCTCCATTGTCCCTTGGACCTTGAAATCCTTGGTCAACAGTCAACATGGGACCTGAGGAGAACATGGGGATCCCATACTGATGTTGACATTCTCTGTCCAGAATTGGTTCATACCATTGTCCCAGTCAGAGCCAGTCACACAGTGTAATCTGCAGGCAGATGTGAAGAAACTCCAGGCCTTGTCTGTCTTCACTTTTGCTGTGGTCTTGGTCCTTGGAGTTGGTATGGGGTCGTTTATTGCCATTATAACCCTGGATAGTAGGGTTTTTATAGCATGATTAAGGACTGGCTTTTCAGGTGTGGGACAGAAACACATGGAGGTTTTCTTGAGTGGATACCCTGCCTTTCATGCTAGGTGAGACACAGTTGGCTTTGCCTTGAGAACTTTTCAGCAGGGGCCAGTGTGGAGTTTGCCAGGAGAGATATTCATATTTCTCAAATATGGCCCTCTGGAATCTCTGCTGAAGAGACTCCACATCTAGAGTCTGAATAGTTCCCATGGGATTCTCACCTGCTACCAGGTGGAGAGCTAACAGGCCAGTTGAAGGTGGTCTCTTTCATGCCATACCCAATGAGGTGTCTAGAGCATCCTGTTGCTGGATTCAGCTCTGAGTGCTGATACTGATGATGACAAAAGTGCTTTTGTGAGAGTCTGTTGGTGATGCCAATATGAAGTATTGATACTAGGTTATGTGGTTATGATGCTGGTGCTGATGCTGGATGCTTCAGCTGATACATAGTCATTCTTTGCTCCCATGTCTCCAAGGACACTGTTTCTCCCTTGTCCCATGGGAAGGAAGAGCACTTTATTCAGGAGAACTCAGGGATACCACCGTGTTGACCTGGACTGGTCCAGACTCCTTGCACAGGCTTTTCCAGAGATGTGACATGGGACCTACTCTGGCATCTGTGGTACAGCCTTGATCCCTCCTGAGACCAGCAGCTTACAAGCCCTCTTTAACTCCTAAAAATCTTAGTCTCCAAACACTCATAGTCAGCTATAGGCTTCTATCAGGAAAGTGCTAAATCCACAGAGTGATTCTCAGGCAGTGACCCAGTGGGGAGGCAGATTATTCAGGTTTTGTTGGTGTCACAGGAGAGCATGGATGCTCTAGAGCTTCACCAGGATGTATTAAATGAGAGGCTCGAATGTCCTGGAGAGGAGAGCCAGACTGCCTAGCTGAGGTCAGTAGCTTCTTTTCCTCTTCCTCCCCCCTTCTCTTCCACTTAATCTCCCCTTCGCTCACTCTTATTCCCCCCTTCCCCTCTCTCTTCCTCATCTCCTCTGACAAATAGAGAGAGATCAAAAGTGTATGCTTGCCTTTTGGTGGGGGTTGAGGTGTGGATGCTGCTAGGAAGACTGCTCTAAATGGAGGATATTGGGGTGGCAGATGTTTCAGGGCTTATATTCAAATAGCCCCTGGGATCCCAGGTAGGAACAAACAGTAGATGAGGCCCAGGTGAAACTAGGCCCACCTTTGACAGCTTGAGGCTTTCTGGGAGCTGGGATGTGCTTTTTGAGTTGGGCTTTGAAGAACTGTTGATCTAAACAAAAGCTGAATCAACCCTCCTAGATAAGCAATGGAGAGGGGCCACAGGGGTCCTCCTTGAAAGGCAAGCAACAGGTGGGATTCCCCTGGGAACTAATTAAGGCTTCCTGCTGAAGTGCAAGGCATGGCTATGGAAGGTCTTCCCTGCACTTGGCCTAGGGCCTTTCAACCTCCTCCCCTTCAAAATGTCTTTTTCTTTTCCTCCTGACTAATTACTTTTTAAGCTAAATGTCAAATAAATGGTTTCTGATTCAAATAACCAAGTATCTCCCAGGTGCTCCAGAGGCCTGTTCACCTTGGGCTGGGAGCAGGCTTCAGTTCAACTTTCCCTGTCTCTGCGTAGGCAATTTAGCAACTGCTGCTGGAGAGATGCTAAATTAATTAAAGAGGGGATGGTAAATGCAGAACAGGGTTGAACACTGGAAATCAGCTTATAATTGGAGAATGAAATGCCTCTTCCTTACATCAGTGGTTAGACTCAGAACACTGGCATTTCATTAGCACAGTGCTAGCTGTTTCATGGAGTAGTGGGGTGGAAGGTCTTCGAGACTCAGGGAAATGTCCAGCAGTGTGGGTAGTAGACAGTCCACCCCTGTGTCCCAAGACTGTGCTGAGATTGCTCTGGGCTCTAACTCTTTCCAGGGGTAGTGAGGCTGCAGAGGGGATGGGGCAGTCTACAAGGAAGGCAGGAAACACACCCCAGTTTGGACCATGTCCTAATTTTATTTCCATAACTATGATGAAATCCCCCAGCCAAAAGCGACTTAGATATGAAAGGGTTTATTGGGGGGCAGTCCATCGAAGTAAGGGCAGTCAAGGCAGGAATTTGAAATAGTTGGTCATAACACGTCCATGGTCAAGAGCAAAAGCAAAGAACACACATATGTTCAGTGTTCAGTCTGCTTTGTACTGTTCAGGTCCCAAATTGGGGAATGGTAGCACCCATCTCAGGCAGGGGGTTTCCCATATCATGTATCAACCAATCAATTCCACAGGATAACTTGATCTAGACAATCTCTTATTGAGACTCTCTCCTAGATGATTTTAGTTTGTGTGAAGTTGACAATTAAAACTACCATCACAAGCTGCTGAAGGCATACTCAATCATAGCTGACAAGGCTTTCGTATAGGAGGGTGTCTTAGGGTTTTTATTGCTGTGAAGAGACACCATGACCATGGCAAGTCTTACAAAGAAAACATTTCATTGGGGTGGCTTGCTTACAGTTTCAGAGGTTCAGTCCATTTTCATCATAACAGGGGAGGAGGGAGCATGGCAAAGTGTTGGCAGATGTGGTGCTGGAGTAGTAGCTGAGAGTCCTACATTTTATAGGCAACAGGAAGTCAGCTGGGACACTGGGTGGTATCTTGATCATAGGGAACTTCAAAGCCTGCCCTCACAGTGGGGGGCCTCGTCCAATAAGGCCATACCCACTCCAACCTCCTAATAGTGCCACTGTCTATTAGATTATGGAGGTCAGCTAACATTCAAAGCCCTACCATAAAGGGCTAACTTCACCTGGTACAAGTGGGTCTAGCTGGGCAGGAAAAAATGCATAGGTAAACTGGCTGCTGAGCTGGTGACCAAACTAGACTTTACAGACCTTTTGGTCTACCCTTCCCATATCAGACAAGGAAACTGAGGTTTAGAAAGGAAACCCAACTGTGTGGTCTCTGTAGTCAGCAGCCAGTTCTGCAGTCTTAGTCACTGTTTTATTGCTGTGGAGAGACACCATGACCCTGACAACTCTTATAAAGGAAAACATTTAATTGAGGCTTGCTTACAGTTTCAGAGGTTTAGTCCAGTGCCACCATGGTGGGAAGCATGGCAGTGTGCAGTCAGACATGGTGCTGGAGAAATGGCTTAAGTGTTCTACACCAAGATCTGGAGGCAGCAGGAAGAGCCAAAGACCCTGGACCTGGCTTGGGTTTCTGAAACTACAAAGCCAGTGGCATACTTTCTCTAAAAAGGCCACACCTCATAATCATTTCAAATAGTGCCTTTCCCTATGAGCCTATGGGGGCTATTTCCATTCAAACTGCCACACTGGCCTTACCCAACACAGACTTCTTGAACTCTTCTGGGCCCTCCATCTTTGCATTCTCTGTGTACATGGACTTAGAAGCTACTTAACTAAAAGTTCAGGCTCTTCCCTTGGGCCTGCAAGGTAACTAGAAGCAGATAAAAGGCTGGCAGCTCTGCCTTCATTTTGTACTTGTCTCCTTTACTTTGGGTTAGATCCCCCTGGTCTGCTTTGCACATTGGTATGTTAATCATTTAAGGAAGATCTGTCAAGATTTGCAGGGACATTGAAAGTCAGCTTTTACAAGCTTCTGATTCACCTGAGTGGTACCTACAAGTTTCCAGCCATTGCCTTAAACCTGAAGTCACCTTGGATTCCAGGAACAACAATGGAGCCTCACAAACAGATTTCCATGTGATGAGCTCACCATCTAAGCAGTACCAATTGTCCTGTGATGGAAACTGCCCACCCCTCTCCCAAGGAGAAGTAGTCATCCCTTGGGAACCAGACTTTCTCCGAAGGCAATACAGATAAGGACAAAAATCATCATACAAGAATCCATCTTAATTCAAAATATCTTGGAGACCTGCTGTTGCCTCTGTAATGTAGGGAAAATAAAACAATCCATCTTGGAGGCCTGGTGTTGCCTCCATAGTCTAATAAAAGGAAGATACAATGATAAGCAAATGTCTCAGTGGCTCTAGTTATTTTATGGGTACTGTCTTAGTTGATTTATATGGTCACCTTAACCAAGGTGGAGATAAAGTCACACGCTATGCTTCTATCCTGATGAGTTACCAGCCAAGATGGTGGCAAGCCACATAGTTGTTATTTATTCCATGGTGAGCCTAGGTCCCCGGCCAAGATGGCAATAGGCCACTTGGTCCAAGGTGAGCCCAAGGGCACATGCCTTTTTCCTAAACATGAGTTGAGTCCAAGGTACACACATGGTATGCTATAGCAAATTAAAACGATCTGTACTTTACACTCAATAAACTTACAAATCCTAAAATCCAAACAGTTAAAGTTTCAGCAAAAACTTTAAAGATAGTAAACAGAACCAAGGTAAAGGAGGGAGAATTCAGAGTTAAACTCCTTACCACTTGTAACCTCTATGGGAAGTAGTTTACTTCCCAGCTGTTCTCAAGAGCAAAGTGTCTTCTGTGACGGGAGAGCCGTGTGATCATGATGCTTGTTTATATTTTCTAAAAAATCCCCAAAGCTACTATTTGAGACTCATTTAATTTGCTCATCTTGCTTTACAAATTATTCCTCTAAACAGTCTATTTTTAAATAGAATGGTGTTAAGAAACTTGCTTACTGCTGTATGTAGTGACCTAGAGCTTTGTCCATCAGCAGGAGGAGTCAAGGGTTGGCTTTAGCCTTCTTTGGCAATTCAGTCTTCGATGTAAATTATTTATTACAGATCTGAGATCACTGCTTTCACCTTTCATCTGTTGGTTGAGTGAAATGTCATAGAGGATTTTTAAAAGGCTATGCTAACGGGGTTAATTGTAGAGAACTTCATAAAATGGATCATTTACTCTTGGCGTGGCAGTCACTCAGGCAGTAACTTAGGATGTTCTAGAGTGATCTAGAGAAGTGCCTGCTGAGGAGAAAGCAAGGCAAGGCAACTACTATCTCTGGGAGTATTTTTAAATTGGAAATTAAAAATTATTTCTTGTTGGGAAACACAACTTAGAATTAAATTGTCTTTTGGAATATAGATATAGCAATTTGATGTTAACTATATATATATATAGTTAATATATATATATATATATATATATATATGTATATATATTGTTATGTTTTCAAGTACTAGATATGGCCATTTAGGGTAATAGTTCAAACTTTTAAAATTTTACCTTATCAAATGGTTTCTAACCAACAATTGTATTTTACTTGAGAAACTCTGTTTTTTGTTCATTAAATAATAGCTGGCATTGTTAGTATTTAAAACAAATATTAAAGTTCATCATATATAACAACAAGAAATATCTCTTGGACACCTCTGTTCCTATTTATTCCTTATATACTGACTTCTTTTACAAAGCTTCCAGGTGCTTGTTCCTCGTGCAGGAGTCTGATGCAAACAAACTGTTAATTGTAGTCACGTCATCCTGCTTCAGGGCTCTGGTCCATGGTCCAGCCGGTTGTACAATTGCTTTAACCTTATGTTAACTTTATATTTATCCTTATGCTTTAGTGATTCATGTTAATCTTGATGTGAAAGTTTTCCTTGTGTAACTTTGTCACTTAATGTTCCCCACAGAGGTGTACACTTATCACCTCCTGACTGATGTTCTGGATCTGCGACAACTGTTGAGTTTATCATAGCCCCTTGGGGGGACTCTCTTCTGAGGTGCTCTGACTGTTGTTCCCTCATTAACCATATGTCAGATCAAAGCAGATATGGAGAGATGGGCACCAGTTTGGGTGACCTCTGAATGGTGAACTAATGGGCCACCTGACTCAACCCTTTTCTTGACACTCTGGACATTGTTTATAGGACTCTGAACTGAAACAGCTGGACTGGAGCCTCCTTTTCATCAATTAACCCTCTCTCCCCAGCTCAGATCAGCTTAACATCCTTCAGGACCAGCTGGACTCCTTGACTGCTGCAGTACTCCACCATTAAAAAGGACCAGATCTGATCACTGCTAAGGATGGGATCCAACGCTGCTTCCAGGCCAACAGATTCTAACTGGTTTGCAATGGACCAGACAAAAATTCCTTCTGGTTTCCACTCTCCCTGGCTCCTTTCCAAGATCAATGATTTCCTCTTTATTATCCTCATTTTTACATTTTCACCCTGTCTTTTAGATGTTTTACTTGCTGAACTTCCTCCTATACCCAAACAAAATGTTCTGTAAGCTCTCCCAATGACTCTCACCCTACAAACAGATCTCAAAAAGACCTTTTAGATGCTATGGAGAAACTGGCTAAAAAGGACCTGCATCCTTTTTCCCCAGGCAGATCAATCCTTTACATTAGCCCTCTATTTCCCCGTTCCCCTCCTTTGATGCTGTTCACCTTCCTGATACTTCTTCTGGTTTATTTTCATGCAATAGTCCTGGCAAAGGGAGTGGTTACCAGTCATTGTCACCCTGAATCACCTCTATTCCCATTTCCTCTCACTGGTCCACTCCATGTCTCCCACCTCTGTTCTTGCCCCTCCATGAACATTTCCAGAAAATCTGTTTTCTCTGTAAGCAATAAGCCATCTGCTTTCAGTGCTCTAATGTTAACATTTTCCAAACCTCCTCAGAAATACAAGATGGCAATCACCCAATCCATCACAGCCGATCAAGTTAAGACTCTTCCCCTCTTCCATGACCAGAGGACCCAGAATTACCCACTCCGACAAAACCCTTCTCAGCAGAAAGCAGCTATAACACCCTGCCTTGCATTTTTTACTCCCTCTTAGAGTTAGGAATGATAGTTTCCTGCTGAAGGACTACATTTCCCAGCTTCCCTTGTGGACTGTAGAAGTCATTTCTGCTCTAGTAAGGGTCCCGCATCCCATCTTTCCCTGTAGGCATGTTGGTCATCTCCACACATGGGTGACAAAGATGTCCCCTCACTGTGAATAACATGGCTTCATTTAAGGCCAGGAAAGGAAAAAAAGAAGGAAATATCCAGGTTCTTATTCCGGGGCAATGGACACAAGTTTAGAAGAAGTGGAGACAGTTAAGGAGGAAAGAGCCTGGAATGGAAGTGGACTAGTGACCTGATGGTAAAGCCCTCAAAGCCCGAGGTCACAAAGCACATGACTATGGGACATTTATGTAGCACCCACCTTCCCCAGTCATATATGGGGGCTTTTCTTGTACATGCTTTGTTCATTAGATGAAGCCCAGGTAGGGAAGGTAAGGCTTCCAGCTTTTTCTGAGCATGTTCTATTGTGGTATGAAGGCTCCTCCAGGGTTTCCAGGGTTTCTCTGCAAACGGAATTCTTTCACCTGTTCATCTTGGTACTGCAGTTGCCAGGTTCTACCTCTATTCTCTTGCCACATTAATGGAGGATTCTCTACAACCAAAGCTCTGTTTAATGTGACAGTGAGAAAAAGCCTGGACGGGGGTCCTCATGTGTAGAGATTCGGTCATTTCCCAGCCATCGGTGGGGGAATCTGTTGAATGTGGATGATATTGAGCATGAGAGGCTGTGAGACATCAGGACTGACTGATACTCATGTCCCAGTGTGAGGGCCCTGTGCTGAGTCTGGGTTTGTCATGCTTCGGGATGAGAAAGTGGAGACAGACTCTACTGTGGACAGCTGCCCCAGATCCCAGGCTCATGATGAGATATAGCAACTCTGTCTGTTGCTGAGTCCAAACGGTGCTCATAGTAGGGCTTGGTGACCTGAGCTGCCTGGCTTTGAACTGGCAGGACTGCAATCACTACTGTCTTTGCAATCACGCTGTGAAGCCATGTCACGGGAAGGAGATATGAGAAAATGTGAAGACCTAGTCCTACCCTGCTTGGGTAATTTACAGTTGAAAGTATCTTGTCCTCCTCAGTCCCACTGGCTAGTAACAGCACAGACAAGAGGTATAATTGCATGCAGCATGATTTTGCTGCCACAGGATTTTGGTTAATGGGGTAACTTACAATTTTACACTTCAAAATATCAGCATCCGTTCAAACTGAGTACATTAGGAGCAATTAGAGGAGATTATGGATTTGAAATGGAGAAGGAGATACATTAATATGTCTAATTACTATGTTAATTAGACATCCGGGCCATAATATTTCATACGTAAATGGTAATGTTGATGGAGCTGTAATTACTATTATTGGTAGAAGTATTATGGAGTGCAAAATGAATCTCTGCTATTCTGCTCAGCAGTAAATAACAGCCTGATCCTCAGGGGAAGCTATGTGTAAGTCTGCCCACTCCCCACCTCCCAGGGAATGAGTGACTCAAGAGTCTGTTGATAGAAAACTGGAGGGGAGGTGATGTTAACAGCTCTGTCATATGCTGCCTGCCTGTGAATGTCTGTGAATTCTTTCCTAGAAAGAATGTGGTCAAGGAAATTTCAAGGAAGTTGCTGGACTCCTACCTTTTAATGCCCTGGGAAGTTAGTGGATTAAATCACAAGTTAGTTTCTTCAGTTTTCCAAGTCCAGACTGCTGCAGAGCATTCGGAGTGGGCCAGTGGGGGCTGCCTGGGATGCCTGGGTTACAGAGAGGAGTTGTGCTCATATTAATGTTGGAAATGGAGTAGCGTGACCACGTAGAGTGCCCGGGTTTGCCAAGAGGTTTTCTGATTTAAAAACTCATAGTTCAAACCCAATGTGGTGTTTTACACCTGTAATTTTAGTGCTTGGGGAGGCTAAGATAGAAGGATTTCCCCGAATTTGAGGCCATCCTGAATCACATAATGAGTTCCTGGCTAGCCTGGGCTAAGAGACTCTGTCTCAAAGAAACAGAAAATTACAAAAACCCCAGGAGTCCTACATGCTGGGATCCTATCCTGGCTTGAAAAGGGAATCTAAAGTCACATACCCCAGAAAGCTGATCTGTCCCAGGAAAGGCATGTCTTAGCCCACTCTGGGCTCCATAACCACACCTCAGTGAGTGAGATGCTGCCTCTGTCTGTAGGATTATCCATATGGCCATCTATTCTATGGTATGAGATTCCCAACTGATGGCTCAGACTTCTGCTTTCTAAGTGGCTTTGTGTTCTATGGCAGCAAGAGAGAGTAAATTAAAGACCTTAGATCCCAGTGTGCTTTAATTTTGAACATGTGTTCAAAATTCATATTAGGTTTTTAGACATGGCCTTGGGTTTTTCATGCAGCCATAAGGCTGTAGAAGACAGAGTGTGGACCCCATGCTTGAAAGTCACTGAACTTAGGGTGACTTCCAATCAGGGGTGGGAGTCCCTTAATGACTTTCTGGTGTCCACTCTGCTTCCTGTTGGAAATGCCATCCAGGACACACAGGCTCAACTTGAGTCACTCTTCAAGCATCAGGTCTAGGGCTGCTTACTTCCCTGTAGCATGGAAGGATATTTCCTTTTAGGGAATCTGCCATCCCCAGGGGATTCGGGTGGGGGAGGTAGGTAAAGGTGCCTGAGTTTTCTGTGCCAGTGAAAAGGTATACCATCTGGGCAAAGTCAACAGCATAGGTGAGGCACAGGACATCATGTTTTCTGTATACTTGAATCCTCTGCAAAGTAACATGAAGCAAAACAATGGTCTGGCCCATTCCTTAGTTTCCCTGATGTCTCTGCTGCTGCCTGGGTGATGGCTATTCCTGCTGAGCCTGGGTCTTGTTCTTTCTGAGTACAGCTCATTGGTCTTTTGTTTGATCCCATGAACTTCTTTCCTGTACCCCAAGCTGCTCAGATCTCTCAGTTGTTGGTGGACAAAGACTCCTCCAGTTCACACAGATTCCAGCTTTGCAGTGTATCAGAGTCAGGCAATCCCTACAGCATCTCTGCAACTGATGGGCCATGCTTTTCCCAGCCTTTCAGGCCATGAGTTTAAAGCCATTAGAATTTAGTGTTGAACAAACTCTGCATGTGGTTCCCAGTGATCTCTGCTCTGCAGAGAATGGAAATGAGTCTCATGGCTTCTGGAGGCTCCTAGGTGATGGTGCCTTCGGGTGCGAACTGAGGGACTAGATTGGTGTCTTGATGACACTTCAAGCTCCATGCCATCAGGAGTACTCATTCTCCTTCCAGTTTATGCTTCCCTTCCTGGCATGTATCTGTCTTGAGAGCCTTGTCTCCAGAGAGCGCCAGGCCTCAGGACACTCAGGCTCAACTTGAGTCACTCTTCAAGTATCAGGCCTGTGGTTGCTTACTTCTCCTGCAGTATGGAACAGACTTTAATTGCTCTCCTGCCAGCTCTTCCAGATGACCAAGCTAAAATGTTCTTCATTTCCCTGAGGGTCTCTTACCTGCCACTATTTTTATGTTAACAACTGCTTTAAAAAATAAAAAAACCCAGAAACTAATTTAGGATGAATGTAAGTAAAAGGAGAGTGTGGGAGGAACAAGGAGGCAGAGGGAGTAGACATGAAAACAGACCATGGATTAGGAAGGCTGGGGGGCCAGGCAGCAGGATCTCAGGCCAGTTCCTGTGGTGTGTGAGAGGTTACCACACCTGCCTGGCATCCTTCACGACTAGTGGGCATGTAACCATACCCTAGCTGTGCCAGCTCGAGTTTCACTGTGATTTGGAAGCATGCCTCATTGCAAGGTTCTGGTGAAAGGCAAAGGAAGAGGGAGAGGACACTTTAGTCAACTTGGAGGGACATCTGGGCATGCCTGAGGTGTGTGTGCTTGCTTGCTGACAGTCGTTACTAGGGAGTTGGGGTTGTCAGTGCTTTAGCTGAATATGAGACCAAAAGAGTGTGTAATTTAAAAGGGAGGGGCATTTGAGAATTCCAGCAGTTTTGTTTGGTATTTTAGGGTGATGGATTATCTTTTCAATGAGACTTTGTCTAGGTGGAGCTTTAATACTCCAGACGCTCTATTGTGAAGGAGAATATGCCCACTGTCAATCATTCCTGACCAGCTTTACATTCCTCACAGATCCCAGCAGCAACTTAAAAAGAAAATGCTCTTGCTGATTAATTGGATGCTGGGAAATGATCTTTTCCCTTGTCTTTGATACTTTTATTCGTTCTTTGAACACTCAGCTTCCCAGACAATGTGCACGTTATTATGCATGTCTCGGCTCTGCTCACTGACACTCAGAGATGGATGGAGCTGGCCAGCTTCACTTGTACAGAGTCCAGTATGTAGCAAACAGCCATTATGTTCCTTCAGAGAACAATGACAGACTCCCGGGCAGGTTTTGGGGTCAGGGGTGTGGTCAATCACAGCATCCTTCCCCAAGGGAGGGAAGAGTATGCCTAAGGTCCATGATTATCTTCTAGGACCAGCCTGCCAAGTGGAGGGGCTGGAAGGTGACCTCCAGTGATATCTGGGGCCCTAATGCTCTGCCTGGCTCTTGGATCCCCACTGTCACTACTTGCTCCTTGTCCATATGATGAGTAGCTATTTTACTGCACAGCAGGCTTTCATTTTTTCTATAGAAGTCAAGCCCTGTCAAATTCTCTGTAAAGAGGTTGGAGCATCCTGTGGATCCACTTTTCCAGATAGAGGCTTCTTCCCAAACAAACAATCTCCTGCTATATGCTATTTATAGACAGACTCAGACTTCTGCCCACACAATCCGCTTAAAGCAAGGTAGTCTTAAAAAATTTTCGCAATATATGTCACTAATACATCAGTAGTGGAGACAAAATAAAATCACAAGAAACACTCTTAATCATACTAAAAATGAGCAGAAAAAGGGTAAACAGGACAAAGAACTGTTGCGGGAAGGAAATAACTGGTAAATTATGATCTTGAAACTACAACTAGATTAATAACTGTATTAAATGAAAATGCCATAAACATCTTAAACCTGCACAACACACCTTAAAGGCAGGGATGGTCTGACTGAATGAAAAAGCGAGGCCTTGCGCTGTGCTATGCTGACTATACGGGTGAAAATGGGATGGAAGTGTGAAGATGGGTGTCACATTAGTGTGACATTAGTTCTGTTGCTGTGTCCAGACACCATGACCAAGATGACTTATAAGAGAAAGCATTTAATTGGGGGCTTGCTACAGTTTTAGATCCGTTATCATCATAGTGGGGATAATGGTGGCAGGTAGGCAGGCATGGTTCTGAAGAAGTAGCAGAGAGCTTTATATCCTGATCCACGGGCAGCGGGCAGAGGGAGAAAAGGAGTGGGGGCTGGGCCTAGCATAGGCTTTGGAAACCTCAAACCCACTCCCAGTGACACATCTCCTCCAACAAGGCCACACCTCCTAATCCTTTCTAAACAGTTCCACTAACTGAGGATTAAGCATTCAAACATATTGGCCTATTGGGGCCATTCTCATTCAAACCACCACAATGGGAGAGGAGGCAAATGCTGGCTTAAGGAACTTTGGAACAATCCCACATCTATTGACTAGTACAAACCTCAGAACAAGAATAGTCTCTGGACAAAAAGGGATGCTATATGGAAACAGAGGTCAATTAGTCAAGAGCTGTGATCCTGAGTGTTCAGGCAGCTAATAAAAGCACTTTAAGTATGTGAAGCACATACTGATTGGACTTAAAAGAGGAGACAGATCTATAATTACAGTGGGCTGATAACCTTCACCTTGTAATCAATGCAGCAAGTAAACAGAATCAGCAAGGGCCCAAGATGGAGCTGTGTGCTCTGCCAACTAGATTTGATGACACTCAGGACACTTTTGCAGAAGCAGTGGCAGCCATGGTGATGGTGGCCATGGGTGGCTTTGCTAAGCAAATGTGGGACATCCATCAGGGTTTGCCAGCAGACACCAGCATCTCATGATATTGAAAGAAATTTAAGTTGCAGAGAATGTTCTGTAGTCAGGAAAGAATCCGAATGAGAATTTTACAAGCAAGGAATATTTAGAAAATGCTCTCACTAGGAAATCAAAGAACAGTCTCCTAAGTAGCTTGGGGGGCAGGGGGAGGGCAGTCAAAGAAGATGGAAACTGTTTCCCATTGAGCTAAAATGAACACTCATCTAAACTTTGGGTTTTGTGGCTGACATAACACGAGAGGGTTACATGGCATTAAATATTTATGCTAAAAAAGGAAGAATTCAGATGAGAACAAAAGTTTCTTTCTTAAGTGACTAGAAAAGAGCCAATCAATTCCAAAACAACCAGAAGAAGGAAGGACATAGTCAAGCTAAGGGTAGCAGGAGGGGACGGGAGATCTGACGGTCACCTTGGGAAGGACGGTGCTGTGGTTGGCTGTCTTTGCCCACCAGGATACCACCTGCTGCAGTGCAGGTCAAGGCTGTGATGGGCATCTCAGCTACTCAAGGGAATTTTCAAGGGGGATGGGAAAGGCTTGTTGAGCTGTTAGGTGTGGACACACATGCGTATCAAAGAAAGCTCTACAGGAAAATAATCTAGCCCCCAGAAGAGGTGATGGAAGAGAATTCAAGATGTGCAGACAGTTCAAACAACAACAACAACAACAACAACAACAACAACAACAACAACAACAAGCTGCTAAAGAGGCAGAGCAGTATAACCACCTATTCTGGGGAGAAACAGAGTTTTGCTTTATTTATGGTTCTTTAGGCTGCTGCAAAAGGCCCTGGGCTTGGATTCTGAGTTCTTTTCTGAGCCAATCACTGGCCAGGAAGTCCTGCATTCTGATCAGACAATTCAGGGTCCCAGCCCTGGAACTTGAGCCACAGGGACTAATTAACCATGAGGAGAGGGGAGTTTTCCTCAGAGGGACATGGGTGCTGTGACTAGAAGAGAAGGGTAGGAGCTGGGAGGAAGCTAGGAATGAGGCATCATTCCTAGCAGAAGTTTGTCCATTCATCCACTCCCCTCTATTATGAATTTCTGTTGCCACTGAAACCAGTGGTCACAAACCCAGTGGCTGAAAACAGTTCCCTGTAGGGGAACCTGTAGCCATGCCTGCTTAGGGGCTGGCTACAGGTCTGCCTGACCATGCCTTTGAGAGCATGGTCAGGGTGATGTAGAGTGAGAGGGTCAGGGCTGCGTTTCACTTTCGTTTTCCCCTTTTGCTTTGCCGGCCTAGGCAGCAGGCCTGGTGGAACCCACAGCCTGTCCCAAATGGGGTGTAGGTTTCCAATATCCCGCTCCTGACAACCAGATTAAGTGGGAAATTACCAATACGGAGCCAAGTAGAAATATAAGGGTATTTAATAGGGAAAAGCCTTACTTACAGAGCGACCTCGCCAGCTGGCGTGGCAGCAGTCTGTATGCAAGCCGAAAGGGGAAAACGAAAGTGAAACGCAGTCCTGACCCTCTCACTCTATGTCACCCTGAAACCCTGACCTGTAGCTTGCCCCTAGGCAAGAGTGGCTACAGGTTCCCCTACAGTTCCCTAGTCTTTAGTAGTCAGAAGTCTGGGATGGGTCTCTCTGAGCAGACACAGAGGAGTCTGGAGGGCCATGCTCCTCTGAGGAACCCCAAGAAGCCTCTGCTTACTTGTGTTGCATGGCTTCTGCAGGTGCCAGAGTTCCTCACCTTGTCATCCTGGCCTGTATCTTCCACCTGGCCCTGTGAGCAGAGTTCTTGCTCTACTCCTCACCACAGCTTTCTTCTCTCTTTGGTCCTTTCTTTGCCCTACCTTGGCCCTTGCAAAAACCCTCTGATGGCTGTGGATCACGAGGATAGTCCTGGATAGTTTTGCTATGTCAAGATCTGATGATAATAACATAAATTGCTCTTCAAGCTTAATTCCCCTTGTCAGGTTCCGAGGATCAAGACGTGGACATCTTCATTAGGACTGTCATTCTGGGGTCACATTTAGATCTCTCTGTGGGTCAGGAAGTGTGGGGTGGTGGAGAGAAGAAGAGTGACTCTGGCCCCCGAATCAGAATTTTAACGGGCTAGAGAAATGATGGTTGGGGTGCAGCATGCCTGGGTTTTGTTCCAAGTTCATTGTCTGTCTGGAGATTTTGTCTGAAATATGGAGCAGGGAGATGGATCTTGAATGCTAGGCAGTAGAGGCTGACTACACATGGGAAGGCACTAAGCACCCTGAAGGGAGCTGTTTGTCTCAATGATTGGTTTTAAGCAAGGTCATCCTAAGATGACCTTGTCTCTAGAGGCAGTATGAAAACTTAAGCAAATTAGAGAGATGGCTCAGCAGTTAAGGGCACTGGCTCCTCCTCTAGAGGTCCTGAGTTCAATTCCTAGCAAGTGCATGGTGGCTCATAACTGTCTATAATGGGATCTATTGCCCTCTTCTGAAGTGCAGGCATACATGCCAGCAGAACACTGTATACATAATAAGTAAATAAATTTAAAAAAAGAAAATGATAAAATACACACACACACCCCTAGTAAGCAGGCATGAGGACCCAAGTTCAGGTTCCCAACACCCTGTAAAAGTCAGGAGCAGTGCCAGCTATCTGTAACCCCAGGACTCTGTAGCAGAGACAGGCAGATCTATGGAGCTTGCTGGCCAGCCAGTTTAGTCAAAGAAAGGAGTCCCAGTGAGACCGTGCCTCAAAAAACAAAGTGGGGAGCTATTGAGGAAGACACCTGGTGTTAAACTCTGGCCTCCACATGCTTGTGAACAATCAATTGCATGCACACTGTGGTGCTGGGAGTGATCTTCTCCCTGCCTAACAAAGGGTTATATAGTGTGTGCATGTGTGCATGTGTGTGTGTGTGTGTGTGTGTGTGTGTGTGTGTGTGTGTTTGTATGTGTGTGTATGTGTACACATGCTCGAGTGTGTGCATGTGCATGTATGTCTATGTGTGTGCATGTATATGTGCATGCATGTGTGCTATTTTGTGTGTGGTGTGTGTGTGTGTGTGTGTGTGTGTGTGTGTGTGTGTGTGTGTGTGTGGGATCATACATGCAATATGGAGGTGTGTGGACAACTTAGGGGCATTGGTTCTCTCCTTTTACCATGTGGATCTCAGAGACTGAACTTAGGTGGGCAGGCTTAGCAGCAAGCACCAAAACCCATGAAGCAGTCTTGTCTGCCCAAGTGAGCTGTTTCCCTTGCCATAGTACCTCTCCCCAGTTCTCATAGGCATGTATGCCCTACCTCACTGTATTTTCACACAGTCCCTCTGGGCCTTGTGAGCATTTAGGGATTGTTGTAACATCCTTCTGTCTCTTCTCACGTGTGCTCTTGGTCACTCAGGCAGGCCTCATCTTGGTCTCTTCTACAACTGACCTCTTTGCATCTCCCTTGCATTTTATGTCTTTTTACTGATTTCCTTTGGGGGGGAGTAAGAATAAAACATTTCTATGTTACTGTCTTTTTTCTTTTTATTCACTACAAATAAAGAAGAAAGACAACTCCAATGCTCTACCCTTTTGTTTCCTCACTGCCTTGGGGGAACTTGTCATGAAGGAATGTGTCTTCACAAGTCATGGGACATCTCTTATGGGCAATAGGGGGCTTTATGCTCAGGGAGAAACCAAAGAACTTTTCTCTCACACTGGTACCGTTGATGTTCCAGTGTCTTAAAAGCATGTGCTTATTATTGTACAGTACCAGACACCAGGATTCCTGGAATCTAGACAGCACTGCACCATTCTAGAGACTTTTAAGCAATGTCTGTATCCTTGCCTTTATTATTTGTGTGTTTTAGACAGTAGAGTCTTTGGTGCATCCCTTGGCTCAAGGCCCCCTCCTTATAATATTCCAGGTCTGAGCTTTTGTTGTGCTACTGCTAACTTCTACTGTGACTTTACTTATCTCCTTTCAGGTGCCCAGTGATTATTCTGGGAATTCTAAAATTATTTGGGAGGATAATTTCCAGAGATCGTAATTTAATGACAAGTGCAACTCATAACTGTCATGTAAGGTCACACATGTTTCTGAGGATTGGCTTCTGAGGATTGTCTGTTTTTCTGTCTGCTCTGGGTAGGTATTGTTTAGTTTTGAACTACTTAATGATTTCATTATTTATATAATTCTATTTTAGTCAGAGAGCAGAGTAGGTGCATGTATGAATCCATATACTATTTTAAAGATACATCTTACTTCTACAAGCATAGCAGATTCTAAATAAAAGTCAACTAAGACAGACACACAGATTGCTGTCATTGGGGAGCTGTTATCACTATTGAATCTGGACAACTCTGGCTGGAGTGGGTCCATATGCTTACTGATTTTCTACTTTTTATGCCAGGTAGGGGGTATCTAGCTCTAATCAATTTCCCCCTCATATGTAGTGGTTTCTGCTTCTTGGAGTTTAGGCTCTGTCTGTAGGATCTCAAACATTGATAGTTGTCATATCTTTGTGGTGAATTAAATAACTGAATCCCTTCACCATTATAAATAAGTCACATAACTGATACTACTTTCTTTGAAGTTGACATCATCTGGCATTAATGTATCTACTCCACTTTTTTTTATTGGATATTAAGTGACCCCTTTCCTATCTTTTTACTTTATCTGTATCTCTAGGCAGCATACAAACACTCTGCTTTTAGCCATTCCTGACAGTCTCTGCCTTTGAACTGGGCTATTTTGCCCATTTATATTTAATGATATTACTGATATTGTTGGTTATACATTTACTCTCATTACTTCTTTATCTCATACATTTTTTTGTTCTAGTCTTTTAATGCCATCTTTTGGGTTAATTGGCCACTTTTATAACTCTAATTTATCTCTTCTGTTATCTTATCATCCATACTTCCTTATTTTGTTGATTTAGTGCTTTAGTTTGGGTTTGTAGCATATGTCTCCTATTTCTGTGTCTATTTCCAAGTGACATGATGCAGTTTCATTTATAGTTGAAGTACCTGATAAGCCCAAAGTTTTCTGTTCTAAGTCTTGGAGTCATTTCTCTACATTTTCTTCTTCCTCCTCTTCTGCTTCTAATACTTCTAAGTGCTTTCCTAATCCTTCTAAAAAAAAGGACCTAGGTTGTCACAAGCAATACCCAACTCCTGGTACTAGTTTCTATTCTGGTTAGATAGAGCTGTCAACTAGATACAACTTACAGTTATTTGAAAGAGTCTCAACTTGGGGATTTCTTTGATCATCATCAACAACTTTTTTTCTGCTTCTGTGTCATCTCCTCCCTCCCTGCCTCCCTCCCTCCCTCCCTCCCTGCCTCCCTCCCTCCCTTCCTTCCTTCCTTCCTTCCCTCCTTCCCCCTTCCTTTCTTTCCCTTTCTTTCTTTCTTTCTTTCTTTCTTTCTTTCTTTCTTTCTTTCTTTCTTTCTCTCATTCTCTCTCTTCTTTCTTCACACACAAGTATAAACAATACTGTATATTTCTAGTTTTCATTTAAGTAGTCTGCTTTATCAAGAGTTTTAAATGGCAAAGACAATTGCCTTCACATTGCGCCACATGTGATTCCTCACATGATTTTTTTCCCTTTGTACAGTTCCAGGCTTCCTTATTTTCCTTTTGCTTTAAGGATGTTATTTATCACTTCTTACACTGTGCTTTTAGTAGAGATACTAATTTTAGCCTTTTCATGAACCAAATTTTTCCCTTCATATTTGAAAGCTCTTCTTACTAAGAAATGACTTTAGATTGAGTTGTGTGCATGCACTTGTTTGTGTACTTGCACATCAGGTGTGCACATTTTCCAAATTTTATAGACACTGAACAACCATCTTTTAGCTAGCAGTTTCTTTTATGTATTTGTATGTGTGCATGTGTGGGTGTGTGCATGTGTGGGTGTTTGCATGTGAGGGTGTGTGAATGTGAGGGTGTATGCATGTGTGGGTGTGTGCATGTGAGGGTGTGTGCATGTGTGTGTGTGTGTGTGTGTGTGTGTGCATGTATGGGTGTGGGTGTGTGGGTGTGTGGGTGTGTGCATGTATGGGTGTGTCCATGTGAGGGTGTGTGCATGTGTGGGTGTGGGTGTGTGGGTGTGTGGGTGTGTGGGTGTGTGGGTGTGTGGGTGTGTGGGTGTGTGCATGTGTGGGTGTGTGCATATGTGCATGCAATTGATTGTTCACATGTGTGTGGAGGCCAGAGTTTAACACCAGGTGTCTTCCTCAATAGCTCCCCACTTTGTTTTTTGAGGCACGGTCTCACTGGGACTCCTTTCTTTGACTAAACTGGTTGGCCAGCAAGCTCCATAGATCTGCCTGTCTCTGCTACAGAGTCCTGGTGTTACAGATGGCTGGCACTGCTCCTGACTTTTACAGGGTGTTGCGGACCTGAACTTGGGTCCTCATGCTTGCTAACTAGGCTCTTTACCAACTGATCCATCTCTGCAGTTCCCTAGCTGGCATGGGTTGACATACGCTGTTCCTCACCACATACATTGATTATTTTGCTCCTGGCTACTCTTAAGGTGCTTTTTGTTTGTTTGTTTGTCTCTGGCTTTGAATTCAATGTGCCAGTCCAGTATAGTCTTCTTCATGTTTGCTCTGTGCAAGATTGGCTAAGATATCTTTGAACTGTAGGTGATATATGATTTCATCAAATTTAGAAAATGTCAGCCATGCTATCCCCTGCCTTTCCTTTCTCAGGAACTTCTACTGCTTGGTATTTGGTCACCTGGAGCTGTCCAAAACACATGAATATTGTGCTCAGTTTTGAAGCCAGTCTGCTTAATTTTACACAATTCCTAATCTGGCACCTTCAGCTTCAGCAACCCCTCCTTTTTCATCAATATTTAGCCTGCTCTTATGTCCACTTATGGCATTTATACCAATCTCAGACCTTATGTTTTCTATTTTGAGAGTTCCAGTTGGTGTCTTTTAAAGAAATGCTTTGTTTGGGTCATTTTGGTGGCTTAATACTCTTCCTCATGATGGGTTCTACTTTCCTGGTTGGTTTCTTATATGGCTGGTTGGAACCCCGGCCTGGGTGTCAGTCTTTGGTGGTTTTTCGTTGTGGTGTGCTGGATGTTTTTCTGTCCCTGTAAGCATTCCTAGCTTTCTTTTGTACCATGTTTATATTCTTCTGAAATTGTTAATTGTTCTCATATTTTGCTTTTGTGATTTAGGTAGAGAGAGAGGAATGTTGTTTGGCTAGAGTGAACATTCCCCACTGTGCCCTGACACCCTATGCCCCAACACTGCCTTCTGGATGGACCAGACTGATCTTTGGTGGCTGTTCTTTTTCTGGTCTGGGGCAGCTTTCCCCATGCCTGGCCTGGTCAGCAGAGTGCAGTGTGTTCAAGAGGAACCCTGTAGCTCTCTAGAGTTCTTATTGCACACATTTCTGCTCGCTGGCACTCTGACCTATGTGCTTCAGGGGACCCCCCCCCAGCACTATCTTCTTATGCCAGAGGAAATTTGGGCTTATTCAGCAGGATATTTTGGTGAAATGCCTTGAGAGTCAGATACGAGGAAGTCACCCGTTAGATTTGCTTGGCACAGTTTCCCATCTACAACCAAAGTTCATGATGTTAGTGCTGTGACTTGCTTCTGTCTGGTCACACTCCTTACCTGGAGTCTGATGGGGACTGTGTCCATTGCTGTGATGTGCAACAAGCCCTGTGACCAGTCCCCTTCCATGTCTCCAAGGCTTGATTTCTCCCCTGTTCCTATCTAGGTTGTTCTGCCCTGAAATCTTAACTATTATTTCTTTTCTTTTTCCAAGCAAGGTGCTCATATTTAAAGGTGACATTGCAGGTAAGTTCTAATCACAGGTCACAGTGACTGCCCTCTGCTTCCTCCATGATGTGATTCTACTCATGTCACTCAGGATTGCTTCAGCCTTTTTGATGTCTTGTGTTGTTCAGTTATCAGCATACTGCGGTTACTGAAACCTCTTCGGATCTTATTTCCTTATGTGATGGTAATGTTATAGTATCCATGATGATTTTTTTTGCTTCAATATTGGCCACTGAGGGACAAGTTTGAGAAAATATGTGTCAAAAATTCTGTTAGGAAGGACTTTAGAGATGGCTCAGACGTAAAGGACACTGGATGCTCTTGTGGAGGATTTGAGTCCCAGCACCCATATTGGAAGACTCATAGCTACCTGTAACTCTAGCTTCAGGGGAATCCAGAGTCTCTTCTGGTCTCTGCAGGTACTCCATGTGTGTGTACATGTACACAGCCACATACATGAATAAAACACATCTTCAAAAATTATTAGAAAAGAGTAAAATTGCAAATTCAGGAGCCAGGTCTCACCAGGAGCGTTCATGTCCTTCTTTGTATTTTGGATGAAACCATGCGTAAGGACTTTCTATGAGTGCATATCTCAAATGCAGGTGAGCCTTTGACCATATGGAGATCATCACATTTTGTGGAAGTCCTTGACCTGACAGATTTTGGGTTTTTGGAACCAGGCTGTCTTTTAAATGGGTTCTGATTCATTAAAACACATCTTAGAGAGTGTTTATTTAACCAACAGCACTTATGGTGGCAAAGCTTATGAGTAGCACACTGTGTGTGCTGGGACCTGGTTCTGTCTAAGACATGCTCTGAAACTTGATTAAGACAGCTGGTATGTAAGTGCCACACCTTAGTGCACAGAACCCCGTTATTACAGAGTAGAATAAAACAGTTACTGCAAAAACATCACGATTTAGAAAGTAAAGGTTACTCAAGAGCATGAAATTATTTCAAGTTAATTTTGTACTCTACTTTGATGCTGATTAGTGTAAAATGTAATGAAATGTAATTTGTGCTAAACAGCTTAACCAGAAGTATAGCACAGAAACCTGCAATTAGTGGTGATTGATACTAAGTCTTTCGTGTGTCAGAGGAAACCTGAGTGTACCACAGTGGTTAACAAGGTGACCCTGGCAGAGCCAGGCAGCTTAGCCTTTGGGGAGGGGGTCCCCCTCAGGTGCTCTATTTGTGATTTTGTTAAGGGCCATAAGGACACTGCTAACCACTATCATTCTTCCTGCAGCAGGAGCTTCTGGTAGACAATAGCAGTTCTTTTGTGTGAAGGTGTGTGTGCATGTGACACTCTGTGTGTGTGTGTGTGTGTGTGTGTGTGTGTGTGTGTGTGTGTGTGTACATGTGTATAGGTGTGCCTGTGAGACTGTGTCTCTCTGTGTGTATAAGTGTGTATTCATATAGGTGTGAGACTATGTGTCTCGGTGTGTGTATGAGTGTGCATTCATATAGGTGTGCATGCGAGAGTGTGTGTCTGTGCGTGTAAGTATGAATACATGTGTATAGGTGTGCGTGTGAGAGTATGTGGAGAAGGGAAGGAGGTTTCTGGTTGCTGGGACGAGTCCAGACTTAGTGTCTGCTCAGCAATCCTCCATCTCCCATTCATTATGTGCTTGTGGCGGCTCAGTCACATACTTAGCCATCTCACCTTGAAGGTCTCAGGAAGGAGGTGTACGTTTCCAGGGCTTAGAAGGGACTGTGTGTGTATGTCCAGATGCAGCATGGCTGGTGGCTGATGAGACAGTTTCTGATATGGCTATCTGGCACTTGAAGTTACCTTGGAAAAATTGTTCTCTCTCTCTCTCTCTCCCTCTCTCTCTCTCTCTCTCTCTTGCTGTGTGTGTGTGTGTGTGTGTGTGTGTGTGTGTGTGTGTGTGTGTGTAAAGTGAGAGCAATGTACACAGAGAAAGACTGAGGAGGAATGAAGTGGTTACAGTGGCCAAGTAGATAGTAGCAGGGCTTCTCCTGACTCAGCCTTTTGGTCCAGAGCTTCAGCTGCTTGGGTGAGGTCCACCCACTCTGGGGAGTCTGTGCACATCACTCATTTGACAGACTTAAGTATCAACCTGACCCAGAAGTGCCCTCACAGATGTGCTGAGGACAGTGTTTGCCAAATTCCTGAGCAGGAATTGACATGCAAGATTAAATATTGTCTGAGCCACTGTAACAGTCAAGAGTGGAGAAAGCTGGTATAGAAGGTAGTATCATCTACTTCAGGACTGAGAATTTTAAGATTTATGATGTATGAATATCTCTCCTACCCCCTATAGATATCCCTTTGATGGGTGTATTTCTCCCTAGTGTCCAAGTAAACTGTTTCTATACCTGTGAAGAGTGAAATAAACCCAATAGGCTCAGGTTGGTTTCTAATGACATTTCTGAAATTTCTAAAGGTGAAAATAGTTTAACCCTGCATTTTTCAAAACAGAGAAATGTAGGAAATCCCTAGTGAGTGAAGTCCCAAGTGAGTGTTGACATGGGCATGGCCATGTCAAAACCACCACAGTTTCAGACCCATGGAAAAATGGCAAAGCCTTAAACTCCCCCACCCCCAGTTGATGGTGAAGTTTTCCTCTGGTCCATGTGCAAATGGTGACAGTGTGTGCAGGAAATGTCCACCATAGCTTCCTCCTTCATAGGACCTGAAGACTACTTCTCTACAGAGACTGCTCCTACCAAGATTAGCTAAACCTGCCTCCTTGATCCAGCTGTTTATAATACTGCCTCTTTTTTTCTGCTGTATGCAATAACCCCATCTCTCTGTTCAATTCTATATAATAAACACACTGAGCTTTGGAGGTGCTGAGGCTTCTCTATCAGAGAGAAACTATGTGTGCGCACACACACACACACACACACACACACACACACACACACACACACACACACGTGTTTGTCTTTTCTTTGTTCCATTGTAACTCTCAGTCAAGTCCCTCAGGTTGTGCAAGGATGCAGAAATATTGGTCCAAAGTCTTGAACATCCAAATGAAGCCTGGTAGGCCATAAGGAGAGACAGCATATCTAACAGGCCCGCAGTCTTGCCTTCCATAGCAGCATTAGCATGTCCGGAGAGGAGGCAACAAGTCATGTCTTCTTGTCTTACACCATTCATTCTGAAGTTCCCCAAAGCAGGCAGGTGACCAGCAGTGCCTAGGAGCTTCCCAGGTCTAGACACTGTCATTTGCACTTGAGGTTCCTAGTGATTAATACTCTGTTGCCAGATCTGGGTCTACAGAGCTCCATTCTGGTAGGCAATGGGGGGCAGTAAACATCTGCTCCAGGCCCAAGGATGTGAATAGGTGGTCTGTCAGGAGGAGGGCCAGGAGAGATTATCAGACTTGTTGGCGATGGCACTTGCTGACGTCACTGGACCCCAGGACCCACCCACTCAAAGAAGTGAGCCTCTTAGGAAGTCAGCTCACCCTAAAGTCTGGAAACAAAATTTGTATAGGTGGCTCCCCATGTCCCTCCCCGGACCCCATCTAAAAGTATGGCCCAATTATGTGTGTGAAGCTACCTACTTGGTGAGTTTTCTCCAGCTCCACGGCCATGGCTCCTCTCTTTGACCACATTGCAGACTATTCCTCCTGATCATGGCCCCGAGCTTGCTGTCCTGGTTTTCTCAGATCATGCCCCTTTCTCCAACCATGGCTACCTAGTTCAGTAGCCCTTCTGATCCCAGCTTTGCATTCTTCTTCTTGGATCTGAAGTTGTTACACTGAGGTCAGATATCCCCCTGTATCCTGGTGCTCACTCAGAAACAGGTAGGGGAGGAGAGAAGAAGCTTGTATATGAATATTCCAGGGCCCACATGGAGCTTCAGAGAGTTTGTCTGCAGCTGGGCATCCCAAGCAGGCCTGCTGCTCCCAAGAGGTTCACACACTTCTGCAAGCTGCTGCTCTTTAGTGGCTGGCTAAGAGCTTCGAGTGGTCACCACAACCATAGCCACTTTTCTGGTCACATTGCCTTTCTTTCTACCACCTTTTCACGGTGGAGATCTCAGCCATCGGTTCTCCTATGGGACCTTCACTTTCTCAGCTTCATCCTAACGCTAGCTGCCTATCTCAGTCTGATGTCTCCTTGTTCGGGATCCAACAGCCATTTTCTTGCCAGGGTGGGGTCCAGGGACCCACAAACTAGGATGGAAAAAAAATTATTACACATTCAGAGTGAGCCATCACTTTCTTCCTGGCTATGCCATGCAAGTAGCCCCTCCTCCTCAAGTCATCCATGAGTGTGAACAGCAAGGACAAGACAGGCCTCAGGGTGTCTAGCTATCAGCCTCCAGTCCTGGAGAATTGACCAAGCCTGTAATTTGAGGTTGTTTAACCAGCAATGTGCATGTGTTAGTGCATGGCTTTATTTCTAATTAACTGTTTGGCACACAGTACGCATTCTAATGTTTTCAATTACTGTGTGTAATTATTTAGATATAAATAATTTTAGAAATGTCAAGTGAGTGGTTCCTTGGCAGAAGTTTCTTGAAAACTATCAACTAGCCATATTTCAAATTATGTGATTGAAACCCAAGGCTTCTCAGAACATAGCTGCCATGCCCTTGGGTGGTCCGCAGGGCAGCTGAGGGTCGAGGACCCACATCTGTGATCAATTTTATTGATGAACAGTACGTTTAATCATGATTATTTAAAACTCTCCCAAGGTATATTGTAGGAGGGATGCATAGCTCACATATTTGAAGACAGTTCAGAACTTGACTCAGTGTTCTCTGAGGATATGCCTGAAGGCTTATTATATGTTCTTATATTTACATTTATTTATTTGTGTGCATGTGTACAAGTTGTGGGTGTTGGTTCTCTCTTTCCGCCATGTGGGTTCTGGGTTCCAGGACTCTAACTCAGTGGTCAGACTTCATAGCAAGCACCTTTGTCCAATGAACCATTTTGCTGACTCTAGGGGAGAATTTAAATGAATCTCCTTCCTTCATGAAGTTAGGTTATCCCTTCTGTTTTAGGCCTTTGCTTAGGTATCTTTGCCATGGTTGGGAGGACACAGGGATGGGGCTTAAGGGAGACTCTAGGAGTGATTCTACTCACTGCTATGACAAAATACTGACAAAGCAAGCTAAAGAAGGGGGGTTTGTTTTGGCTTAGAGTTTGAGGATGAAGACCACCATGGCCGGGAAGGTATGGTGGCAGGGCATGAGATAGCTGGTCACACTTGTCCACAGTCAGGAGGTAGAGACAGATGCTGCTGTTGATTAGCTTGTTTTCTTCTTTTCATTAGGTCTGGAACTCCAGCTCCTGGGATGGTGCCGCCTACATTTGTGGTGAGTCTACCTTCCCCAATACACCTGATGTAAACGGACATTTCTCTCCTGCCCTCCAGTTTCCAAATAACCACTCAGAGGCTTGATATTAATTACAAACTGTTTGGCCTATTAGCTCAGGCTTATTATTGACTAGCTCTTACAACTTAAATTAACCCATGTCTATTATTTTATGTGTGGCTTACCAGGGATGCTCAGACATCCTTCTCCTTTGTAGGCTGGATGGTGTCTCCCAGACTCGGCCTTCTTTTTCCCTGAATCTTTGCTTGGATTTCCTACCTGGCTCTATTCTCCATGGCTATTGGCCAAATCAGCTTCTTTATTAACCAATGGCAATAAAACATATTCACAACATACAGAAGGGCATTCCCACATCACCTGACTTAGAAAATCTCTCATAGATATGCAGGAGATTCATCTCCTAGGTCATTCTAGATCCTGCTATGTTAACAGTCAATATTAACCATCATACCAATGCTATCTCTAGGCCTGCAGATGTTTGCTGTCAGCTGGGAGGATTTCCTGTGTGGTAGAGGTCAGGAGACAGGTTACCCCTCTGAGGATGAATAATTTATATAAGACAGAGATATGACTGCCAAGACCTCTGTAATTTGAGAATTCAAGAGAGGATAGACATTTAGTATACAAGACTGTCCCCAATATTAGTTGAGATGTTCATCTTAGGCTATGGGAGCTGGGCAGGCTTCCAGACCTGGGGCCGAATGAACTGTTTGTAGTCCTGTAGTCCTTTCCTGGGAAGGGCTGTGAGAGAGGTTCTATAGCTCTAGCTCATAGATTGACCAGCATCAAATGGTACTCACTGGTCATCTTTCTTCACCCAAAGGATCACAACCTCTCTGAAAGTATCTTTTACCAGCTTTTGTCATTGGAAAGGCTTCCACTGGAAAAGACAGCCAGCCACACAGCCACAGTTGGTGTCCTATCTTCAGGTCAATGAACACATGGTGCCTAGAGACCAGAAATGACCTGTAACCTGCAATTTGGCCCTTTGTTAAGGTGCTAGGGGCCATGGCTCATATCTCTTTGGGTCTCCCAGATGGGTCCAAGAGAGATGTCCTTCTCCAGGATCCAACTCACAAGTCTAAAGGCTGTTTCCTACCTACCAATAGTTTTTAAAGAAGGGTGTTGGGGGGGCATCCTCTAAACAATACTTTTAAGATTGTATGAAATGTCAGTTATGCTTGTCGGGAGATTCAGAACTTAATCTCACCAGCCATGCTGGATAGTTACTTCCTCAAACTGTTAAGATATGAAAAGACATTTAGGGGTGACTTTTGCTGTATTTGCTTCAGCTTTTCTTAGTGGAATTTGCAGGATCACAAGAAGGATATAGATGAGGATTTATCTGCTCTGGGAAGCAATTTCTCCACTGGGGACAAAGCAGGGACTATGGAGCCCCTAGTACCTGGCATGAGACCAAGTGCATGGTTTGCATTCAAAACATCTTATGATAAATACATATGTGAATGAATGGAAGAATGGGTAATAGATGGCAGATGATGGATGGGTGGGGTGATAGATGGATGGATGGATAGGTGGGTCGATGGATGGGTGGGTGATGGATGAATGAATGGGTAGATGGTAATTATTCATAAAGGCCTGAGTTCTTCACTTGTGAGTGGAGGTATAAGGGTGGGGGCACTGTCAGGTGGCTCATGGGGGAGCAGCAGATCTTAGGCTGTGAAGCCTGAAGGCAGAAGACTACTTGGGAAATGGTGGTTGCTGCCTCTGTGGGGCTTTTTAAGAAGTGGGTTTGGACCATCAGCAAGGCATTCTCACTTGAGAACGATGGGAGAAGAGGCTGACTGATGGGGAAATGACATGCGATCTGGTTCCATGGGAATCTGTGCTCTGTGGAATAAATGGGATTGACAGTGCCAGGTCTTGAAGCTCAGAGTCCCTGTCCTTGGGGAGCAGGAAGTATAACGTGGGGTCATTAAGGGTAGATGTGGCCACAGATGCTTTCAGATGTCTTTTGGAAGCTAAATCCAGTGTGACCCAGAGATGGAGAGTTGGAGAGTTACAGATAATGAGAGTGACGTAGTCCCCAGGATGATGATTGAAGCCAAAGATGGCCTTTAGGGACCTCCCTCCAATGTGTTCCTGCCTCAGATGAAATTTAATGCCAGGACATCAAGGCCAACACATTGTTTAAAAGGTATGACCTTTTTATTTGAGAGAATGTGTGCATGCACTTGCTCATGTCTATGCATTTGTGTGTGTTTGCAAACATTCACAAATATACAAATGTGTGTGGATATCAAACTTCAGATGCCATTCTTCAGGTGTCACCCACCTTGCATTTTGAGACATGCTCTCTTACTGGCCTGGAACTGGCTAAGCAGAATAGACTGACTGGCCAAGACCCAGGCATCCACCTCTCTCTGCCTTCCCAGTGCTGGGACTACAAGTGTATGCCACTGTTCCTGACACTTTTTACTGTGGATGAGGCTCGAACTCAGGTCATTATGCTTACACGGCAAACATTTTATTAACTGGTATAAGTGTCAGTCTGCTCCAGTAGAGAATTACTATTTTCAGCTTGGTAATGATCCTGTTGTCAGTACAAGCTGCTCAAGCCTCCAGATATTTGTCCAGACTCTCCTGAGGTGTAATTATTGTTTTCCTCATCAAAATATGGTCTTTGTAGGCTAGAGATCCTGTTTTGGCCATCTTTGTCCCCTGTCACATGCATAGTCTCTGTCACTTAAATCAATATTGGCTGATGAGCATAATTCACCAGATACCCTGCAAGGAAGAACTGCTCCCAATTAAGCTGGAGGAAAACACTTTGGAATGACATACATGGTCTTGCATCTTCTGTGCCTCTCAATATTAAACAAAGTTTTTGTGTTCTACTTTGTTAAAAATAGATGTTTATTCACGATATCGATTCTCTGCAAAATCTGATTCCCTCATTTCATGTAATGAAGGCAATCACTCCCCATATCCTCCAACATGATTCATTACAGTTTTGAGGTACTGATAACTATAATCAGGGTGAATGTGGTCCAATAATCTGTGGTGGGTGCCAGCGCAGGAAGAAGCACTGCATCTTTGATCCCATGGATGTTCATAGAAGTCTTTTTTTTCCCCAATGGGACTTGAAGGTCAATCAGACCAAATGACTGAAGCATTAACTGGAAGGAATGATAAGGAAGTGGCAATGTCCCACTGAGGCACCAAGGCTTCCTATAGCCCCCACACAATACACTCAGACCCTCAAAGGTTCACATAGGGCAAGATACTCACAGGGGACCATCTAGCAACAAGCCTCAGCCTTTTTGAGAGGCCCTGACTAGTGATCCCCCAAGATCATCTTGGCTCTGCCTACTAGAGTCCTCCCCAATTCATGCTTTGTTCCTGGATATGTCTGAAGGGTCAGTGTGCCAAGGGGCTGCATTGTCTTGGTCCTAAGTCCTTGAGGCGTAGAGAGAAAAATCAAGATGGACTGGTGGAGCAGGTGAACACAGTGACCCACCAGATGTAAACAATGCCACTTCAAGGCACTAGGAGGCCAAAGGCTCTGGATGGCAGGAAAGGATCAAGCTCCCTCAGTAGTGAATCTGTTTAATCTTTGATTGTAAAGTTCCCCCTCTAGTGCACTCTATGAAGCTAACTCTCTAAGGAGACAGTAAATGCCTTCCTTGGCCTCCTTTCACAGTTTGCTTGGAGGGTAACCTGGTCACCCCTTTCCCCAGAGGCCTTGGGAGCATCTGAAGTTTATTCTGCTCCAGACTGACTGCTCCCTGCTATTTTGCTCAGGGAATTGTGAACAAGTTCGGCAGAGGCCACTGTCTAAGACTCTCTAAGACAGGGTGGATTTTCACTCCTGTTTCTTTTGATAGCTGAATAATATCAGGTCCAGTCTAGCCTTTAACAAATGATACTTCTGAGGTCCAATGACAACCCATTTATTTTAAATGTGTCAGAAAGTAGCTTTGTGTAAACCCAATGGAAACCACAGCATTTCTGGAATGCCATGATCGGAAACCTTGGCTGTGTTGCATTTCTAAAGCCTAATCATTGTTATCTGATTTCTACTACTGACACTACCATAGATAGTCAAAATGCAGCATGGTGTAACTCATTATGATGCCCATTGAGTATGCTTACATCCCTTATTTTCTATATTTCTTCTCTTGAGTTTTGAGCCAGCCTTCTATAGAGCCAGCTGTTCTACAGAAGGTTGAGGGTGGACATGGTGCAAAGGAGTCCGAGATGGTGCTTTTAGAGCTCAGGGTCTAGAGTCAGATGCACACAGGAGTTCTGGACCTGTATTTTACCCATGAGGTGAATATAGGCGGACCCCACCCAGCATGCAGATCCTTTTCAGAAGTGAGAACTGTGGTCCTTGGGTGCAGAACATGTGGAAGAGAATCCCTTGCTGAGCAGAGGAGGGATTCCAGGGCTGGAGGTTAGAAATGGAGAATGGAAGGTGAAACGTCATGACCTCAAGGTTATAGCCAGGTGTTCTATGTCTGATCTAGCCAGAAGATGACATTGGCTCTTGTTCCCTCACCTCTCTGTGTCCCCATCTTGTCATCTGTGAGTAAGAAGGGCAGCTCTTCTATGAAGCAGGTGTTGTAGGCTTGACTGGATGGTTAAGTGACATCAGATGGTTTCTGTCAAGCATGAAGCACAGTCTTGGCACTTTGTAGTGACATCCAGGTGTCAGCGTCTGTTTCTAACACTCAAGGTCCACTGGTGTTCTTCCATATGCCTCAGTGGGCTATCAACACAGTGACACGAGAGGTATTATCCAGGTCACCGTAGCTGAGGTGAGGCTCCTCCAGGGCAGCCCTAGGCCCAGGCATTCACCCAGGCAGGGGCATGGCCTTCCCAAACACAGGGCCTCTTATGCTGCCAGGCCCTGCCAATCTGTCTCTTCCAGTCTGCTTTTGTTGATGTTGTGCCAGGTTTGGAAATGAGCAACGAGACCTGTGTGTTGGCTCTGTTCATGGCAGCTCAGTAGCAGAAGCTTGGCTATACAAGAGCAGCAGATGGTCACAGAAAAGGAAGCCATGGGGTGGTGCTCTCAACAGGAGCCAGGCATGGGGCATCAGCAAGGGGAAACAAGGGAGGATTCAATGATATTTCCCTAACCCGACTTAGTAACACCTCCCCAGGTCACCACAGCCACCTGACATCCTTTATCAGCCTTGTGACATGCCATTTGTCCTGGAGGAGGCGCCATATCTCCTGCTGCCACCCTCCTGAACTCCATATGACTTTTCTGGATTTGTGTTAGCCGTCTACTGGAGTTTTCCAAGCGCTGGCCTTGCTGTAGTCTCTTCCTTGCTTGGCTCCTCTACTTTCCTCTGTGCTCACAGCAGTAAGGACACTGGTTTACAGCCTCAGTACTGACCGTCTCTAGCCCCCAGCTTGGACAGAGGACACCAGCATCCTGTCTCTGCATGGAGCATGAGGACACAGGTGAGGATGGAGGGCTGAGATGCAGGGCTGAACTTTAGACTCCCTGTAGTTGGATTCTTCCTGTCCCACCTGTCAGTCCTGCAGCAGCTTATGAAATAACACTCCAGGGCTTATATTAAATATAATATATAATTGTTCGGCCAATGGCTCAGATATATTAGTGGCTACCTCTCTCTTTTAAATCAACCCATTTCTATTAATCTGTGTATTGCCATGAGGCAGTGGCTTACCGGTAATTCTCCAGCATGTTACTCCTTCGGCGACTATATGTTGTGTGTGTCCCATCCCATGTCGGGTCCTGACCCCACCCCCAATTTCCTTCTCTTTGCATCCTTGTTTGGATTTCCCACCTAGCTATATTCTGTCTGGCCATTGGCAGAAACAGCTTTATTCACCAACCAATTAAAGCAACATATATTTGCAGCATACAGAAGGGCATCCCGTATTATCTCCCCCTTTCTATCCAATTAAAAAGGAACTATGTTTACTTTAACATAGTAAAATTATATATAATAAAACAGTTATCAAGCAAGAATTATAGTATAAATATTTAGTCTATTTTTATTTGGCAAAATTAAAAACACTATCATCTAGTCTATCTTTGTGAGTCTAAAGTTTTATATTTATCTGTTATCATAACTAAGGAAAACTATAAGTATCTAGTCTTCAATTCCATCAAAGACCCCTGAAGGATATAATATTACCTAAGTAAACAGGAATGCATTGCAAACAACTTCCAAAATTATAGAAATGACAGACATCTGGCTGCCTGGACAGTCACCCAAAGTTCCTCTGTAACATTGGGGCATTCTTCTTCAGCCTATGGGTCTAGAGTGTCTGGCAGACTTCTCAGTGAAGCGGGAAATTTGAAGATCTCTTCTGCCTTGTACTGGCAAAGTTCATCACTTGCTTTCTTCTGTGTCCTGCAGAATGTCTGGCAGTTTCCTCTGTGAAGCAGGAACCTCAAAGGACCATCCCGTCTTATCTTGGCAAGGTTAGCAGTCACTCTCCTGTGGGTCCTTTATGTCCAGTTCATACAGCATACCATCAAGTAGTCCAAGCAAGAGCAGTTTCTTACCCAACTGTCTAGCCCTGCCACATTGGAGGAAAACTCCATAAAAACGAGTTTCTTCGATGCTCATCATCCTCTCTGAAGTAATTGGCGATGTCAGGAGCAGACGTGTCTCACTATAGAGAAAAGTTTAAGTTCTTAAAACATTTTAAATGCCATATTCTGTAGGTCTTTGAAATATTTGAAGATTACCTATCAATATGAAATATATCTCTGTATACCTAGAAAACCTAACATGACTATAATTTTTGACTATTATAGATGACTGTCTATTAATCTGTAGTTCTTAATTATCCATTATATTTTTAAATGAGCTGCATAAACATAACACCTTAAACAAGAGTAGAAATATATACAGTTTAACACAATTGACCTTAAATTTGTATCAATAAACCAAAATCCATACCAATGTAAAGTATTCTTTTCTTTATCAACTCCCACTGCCCTTCTGCTTTCCATCCTGGCAGCTGGCAGTCCTCCTCAAACCCTGACTATCATGATGCACATGTAACATGCCCCAAACCAAACGCTCTAGCTTTCCTCCAAACTCCAGCCCTTCCTGATGCCTCTCTGCCTGCTCATCACAACTGTTTTCTGTCAGTGCCTGTCCTATCCCATCATCCCTGTGGAGCTACACCTTGACTTTCTTCCTCCCCTCCTTTGAATTCAACCCTCAGATCTGACATTGGCAGTGTGACCTCATCACACACCTGTCTATAGAACAGCTCTGCTGTTGTCTTCCTAGGTGTGATGTCATACCTCTGCTCTGTGCTGCAGCCCCAGCCATCTCCCCAGACCCCTGCTCCTCCGGGCTTGCAACTTTCAGGATTTTGTGTCTTAGGATTTCAAGGTAGACTGGAAACCTTAATGGCTTCAGGGCTTCCACAATAGAGTAGTCCCCAAGAACTAAATATCAGGCCCCCCCCACACTCTTCTGGTGTGGTGTTCATACTGGGACACAGGCAGAATGAGGAGGTGATTGGACAGGCAATCACACTGTTGGAAATGACAAGGAATTTGTTGAATTGACTTGCAGAGAATGCATGCTAGCCCCAGTTGTTCTTAATGTGTCTTCTAAGGTTATGAAGCTGATGAAGGCAACCTGCTCATCCTTCTGGAGTAAATAAATCTCCTTTGTGATGAGAATATGGCATCTGGCGAGTTATGTGATGACTGTGAGGTCCCTTCAGCTCTTGTATTTTTTCATCTCCTTCACATTATGTGAGAGTCTGAGGGTCCCCATCACATACATGCAGGGACCCCTGAACACTAGAGAGCTTTTCTTTCCCTGGAACTCAACTATTTATCCCAACCAGCTCAATCACTCCATATTCCTTTGAAATCTGGCCTCATGAGGCTTCTTAATACCCCTTTGTGTAGGAATGGCATTTTACTCAACCCCAGGAGTCTGTCCTGGCCCCAGCTGGTAGGCAACCTTTGATCTAGCTCTGAGAACCCCTTATCCCATGCTGTTTGCTGTAGGAGGGTAGTGCCTCTCCTTACCCATAGTTCCTGTGGTTATATGATTTCAGTTACCTGTGGACAATTTTGGGGTGAACATTTAAGGGAGGGAGGGAAGGAGGGAGAAAGAGAGAGCACATTCATATGAGTTTTAAGATTTATTTTTGAGGTATGTGTGTGTGTGAGTGTGTGTGTGTGTGTGTGTGTGTGTGTGTGAGAGAGAGAGAGAGAGAGAGAGAGAGAGAGAGAGAGAGAGAGAGAGAGAGAGGGAGACAGACAGAGACAGAGACACAGAGACAGAGACAAAGACAGAGACACAGAGACAGAGAGAGACACAGAGAGAGACACACACACACACACACACAGAGAGAGAGAGAGAGAGAGAGAGAGAGAGAGAGAGAGAGAGAGAGAGAGAGAGACCATAGTACCAGATTCCATGGAGTTAGAGTCACAAATGGTTTGGGCCACCCAAAATGAATGTTCAGAACTTAACCTGGGTCCCCTGCAAGAGCAGTTTGTACTCTTAACCACTGAGCCATCTCTCTATCCCCCACATGCATTTAGCACAGCACACTGTTTTAACTGCCCTACTTGTATAAGCTAGCTTGGTGTTACCATAAGAAACCATAGCAGAGACATCCCAGTCTCATTTGTGGTGTCAGTCACCAGAGCATCCCCATGGATGGAGACATCTTCTGCATTTGTAGATGGGTTAGTGCTCGCACAGCTGGAAGGGCACTCAGCTGTGTGGAAGCCTGAAAGTTTTGTGTAAACAGTTCTTTTTTTCATTAATCCCTAGATGTTAGATGAGTAGAGATACAGAGCACAATACAAATAAAGCCAGAAGCATCTTTCTTAATTGGATTTGCAATGTCTGTAATTATTGCCACTTAGAAAGCCCATATGATCTACCTCAAATGGATGATGGGATTAGAGTTAGAGGCTATAGAGTTCTCTGGATGACTGAGGCCACCAACATCAGCCTGGATGACACGTCGAATGAAGGTCTTCTGCAATTCTTCTGTCCATAGTGTTTATAGTCAAGACAGGCTGGGGAGCATGCTACCAGGTTGACATGTGAATGCCTCTGGGAGGTCTGCATGAGAACCCATAGGAGCCTCAGCTGTGGCTCTGGTTGAGAGTGAGTGCTACCTCCCATTTTTAGCCCTTCTGCCATTAGCAGGGGCACAAACAACTGCCTTCTGTCTGTGATGCAGAGGGTCTGAGGGAGGGTAATTCTACACACATGGTCAGTGAAGGAGCTGGGGCTTGTATGATACTCAGAGACCCTGAATGAAGGTCTATGTATGACAAAGAGTTGGCATGAATGATCCAAAGTCTGAGAACACACCAGTGTGTGTGTGTGTGTGTGTGTGTGTGTGTGTGTGTGTGTGTGTTTGTGTGTGTGTGAGAGAGAAGAGAGAGAGAGAGAGAGAGAGAGAGAGAGAGAGAGAGAGAGAGAGAGAGAGAGAGAAGGTGGGCATGAATGTTGCTGCTAGTACCTCCAGCTTCAAGTAGACCCCTTCTACTGGCTTAGATTTCCTTCCCTGGGTGTCAGGCCAGCACTGTCCTCACCAGAGTACGTGCTTATCAGAAACCAGACCAGCTACACACCACCCCTCATTTTTACTGCCCCTCCCCTTGTCTCCTTGGTGAGCATTGATGACTCTGCTTTGAGTAGTCTGGACCCATCCTTTTACATGCTTGTGTGTGAATGTTTTTCCCCTGAGAAGCTGTGAGGGTGACTCTTAGGGTGACCCTCCAGTCACACAGGGATAGGTGAGGCTGGCATCACAGTGTTTCTTCTCTGGAGTATCCCTCTTCCAACACTTAATTTATGCTTCACGAGCTCAGTTTTGGACAAGGATGGATTTATTTTGCTCTTACTGCGTGTGGTGACAATATTTAATGAAGAGACATTTCAAGGCATCTTCTGAACTTGTGAATCCCGAGACAAGAATAATAGCTTCACAAAACCACTTTCTAAAACAAGTTCTGAACAACAATTTACTTAATGAAGAGAAACCAAAAAGCACAGCTTTGCTGTTCGCCTGGATATTCCCTTCAACGTGTCTCAGCTTGCACACTTTAGTGAGCCCACAGATCTGGAAGCTAAGCACTTACAAACTGCAGTAAATTGACTACTATTTATGTAAAATAACCCAGCAGGCTTCTGTTGGAATTCCAGTACAGGAAACTCTGGCCTGCAACTGTGTGGCCTTCCTTACTGAGTTAGGAACTGTGGCATCTCTTCACAACGTGTGCTGGGACTTGTGTTGAATTTTTCCAAGAGTTCATTCATGACAACATGCAGAGTGAGCCCTGAAATAGCATGTCTTCTGGAACAATATGTGTGGGAGATAGTTAGCCTGTGTGTCTATCACTGTGTGATATTCTAAAAGAATGTAGCTTCAGGCCATGCCAACTGCTTTGAAAATTCGGGAAGCCCCCTGAGGTTAGGTGTAGAAAGAATTTGGTTTTCCATCTTTCATGTGGGCCTAGCTATCTAGGAGTTTGAGAGTCTTGGGGTGGACTCAGCCATGCCTCCTGGATCCCAACTCACTTCCAAGACTCAGAGGAGGTATGCCTCTGAGGTTAGGGGGCTTATGTTGTGGTGTTTGGTGTTGCATTCAACAGTTTGCTAGAATATCACCTTCATTTTCTCATATCCCCATCTTAATTTCCCACTGATATACCACTGAGTATATTCTACCTGCAGCCTGGGTAATTAATGGTGACTTCCATTTGCATTGGAGCAGACCTGGACTGGATTTTCAGCATCATCATTGTTAATTAGGTGAGCTGAAGTGAGGCCATTTTGGAAGTGAAAACACATTGCTCTGACTTTCAGGTCCACTGGATCCCATTAATGTTTTCTTTCCACTACCTAGTAGATACATGCAGATGAAGGCTTGGGACTCCAGGTTCAGATTTGCATGCAGGATTATGACTTTGGAGGTTGTTTCTAGACTCCCGACAAGGAGTACCCGGGAGTGGTGCCTCTTTCTGTATTTTGCTGGGCTTAACTGAATCTGGCATTCTCACTGTCTAAAAAAGAAGAGAAGTATGACCGACAGCACTGACACAGCTGCTTTATGAAAGAGGGTGTTGTTGGTGTAATGTACCTAGCAGGGTGTTGTAAATAGAGTTCTTAATTGGTCTAAGTAATAGAAACCTGGAGTCAGATATAGAGGAAAATACCAAGAGATCAGAGAGAAGAAGGAGCAAGCCACAGCCACACCTTACCTCAGCAACTCAGCAGACAAGAGAGTGAGTTCCTGTTTCTCCCTGCTTATATCCGGTTTCTGCCCAGCTACCTCACTTCCTGTCTGTCTGTACAGACCTCCAGACCTCCATGGTTAGCTAGTGATAAGCTCCATTCTCTGCCCTTCAGACAGGCTTATTTTGTACAAGCAAGATATCACGACAGTGTGTTCCATTTCACTTTGGTCCCTACTTGCAAAATCTCTCTTCTCTTTTCCAGTGTCTCAAACACTTTTTGTTTAAGGTCATTACACACTGGCTTCCGGCATGCATCAGTTTACCTGTCTGGCCTGAATGTTGATCGTTTCCACGGAGAGCAAGAATCTCATTTTAGCTTTAAATCCCTAGAAGCAGAAGTTGGCACCTGAGGTGGACCAGATAATGGTTCCCCAAAGATGTCTGTCATTTAACCCCGCAATTTGTGAATGTGTGATCTCTTCAGGACTAATGTCATTGCAGGGCTCTCCCAAGAGAGAGACAGCAGGTTGATGGCAAAGCAGAAGAAAGGATGACTGAACAGTAGGTATTTCAGGCCAGAGTGAGGTACTGTGAAGATGGAAGAGGCTCGGGGGCCAGGGATACATCTAGAGAGATGCACTGTGAGGATGGAGGAGGAGACAGTGACTAGGGCATTCTCTAGAAGATACAAAGACAAGGAAACAGACTGTCTCCTGGAGCCCACATGAAGAGCCAGTCTTGCTGACACTTTGGATTCAGAGTTCTGAGCTCAACAACTCAATAATGTTTTGCATCACTGAGCTTGCGGTTGCTTGTCACAGCTACAGTGGGGCAGTTACTCCATAACTTTGTGCTTTGCAAGAGCCAGGTGCTTTTTGTGTGAAATGGCAGACTATAGACCTGGAAGCCCAGCCATGTGTTTGTTGCTGGTGTATGAAGTCCCTTTCCATGAGTGCTCATCATCTCCCTGGAGTGCTTCCACCCTGCTCCACCCAAACAAGTGTGTTGCTTCACGAGGCTTAACAGTCAACACGCCTGGGATGGTTTTAGCTAAAAACAATCTTTGACAATCCCGGAACCAAGCAAAAATACCCATTAAAAGGAAACTTAGAGAATCCTTTCATGAGGTGTTTAAAGTAAAATATGTGAGTGTGTCACTCTGTCATCTGTTTCAGAGATGCTGGCAGAGGTAGGGAATAAGAAGAGCAGAGGGGTGGGGATGGGCTAGGGGTGGGTCTGCAGTCTTTGAAGACACCCTTTTTCTGAACTCTGCAATTCTCTACGGAACACGTGTATACCTTTGGCTTGAAAGGCTTCTTTGACGTTTGTTTCATGTTTCTTTGTGTTTTGTGTCTCAGCATGTCCTTTACCGAAGCTCAGCATGTTGCTGTCATCCTGACAAACTGGTGCCAAGCACATCCTCAGGAAGGTGGTAGAGAGGGGCTATCTGGTGTCGGGGTGGTCCTGAGAATACTGAACTCTCCGTCACCCAGTCCCTTGCTCCTTGTCTAGATCTGGTTGCCTCTTCCGTAACCAAGGGGACTTGTGAGGTCACCCCAGGGACATCTCCTCAGGTTTTCACTGCTTCTCACAGCTTTGTGAAAGCTAATTCAATGGGATGCTTTCATGAAACGTACATGGGTTCTGCTCAGCGGAGAGTCCCAGACACACAGTCCTTGGAGGTATGCTGGCCTCCCAAAGCTTCTCTTGAGGAAACAACAACAGCAACAAATCAGTTTGTAAACATGTTAATAAGCTTCCCAAAGACCACTATTCATCATTCTGATTGAAACCTTTTAAATCGCATAATTGTGCTCTGTTTTTCTCAGTTACCATAATAAAGTAGCTTTGGGGGCAACGATGATTAACTACACACCTTACAGCACACGATGCTTTTGTCTTTAGGTGTCTGATTGTTTTGGTTTTGCATTTATCTTAACTCTGTGTGGAATGGATCGGGTGGGAGGCTAGCATGGCAATCATTACTTCCTAATTTTGTCTAAAATTAGCAGTGATGAAGCTCATATTTTCTCCTTAAACATGTTGGCTTTCTCCTTTTTGACATATGCAAAAGCTCACTGCAGTCTTGGTCTTTATTGATTTGTGCTTCAAAATGGGACCTACAGCCATATAAATACCATATTTTTTAAAAGGCTTAATGTACGACTTCTTTAAAGATTTATGAGATTCTGCAACTAGATTTTTATATAAGGAAGTACAGACCCTAAATTTGTTGCTTGTAATAAGATCAGAGGGACTGATTCATTGGCTTTTGGTACTTTATAGAAAGTCGATCGGTACAGTTCTCTGACCCCTGGGGAACTTTGGGGCTTGGGTCTTCCATCAACCTCAGATGTACATTACAGGGTAAGGTTTCCTGTTGAAATGGCTCAGGAAATGCATAATTCAATAACCATAACTGGAAGTCCTCGGATGACTCTCCTTCTCTAATGTGAACCATACCTCACCCCCATCCGAATTCCCAGCTTGAGAATATGCCTTCCAGTTTCACAGGTCAAAGAATTGTTTCGAATCCCTTAATGCTAAGTCATAAAAGGGAAAGATGTAGAAATAATTGCTTATGGCTTTGAGACAATGCCTATGAAACCATGCTGATCCAAATGAAATAAACAGGTTATGAGATATAAGAATTATCTGCTCTGGCGGGCATGAAGTGGACATAACTCAAGGGTATGATAGCATCCCCCATGTGGAGAATAAACCAGAGAGCCAGACAGTGAAAAGGAGGGGCAATAAAAGGGCTTTCTTTGTTCTTGCCATAAAACTGACATTGTGTTTAACGACATGACCTCAGAGCAGAGGATGTGTGTTGAGGATGTAGGTGGAAGATACGGTGGGGGCCGGGTCATGGGTGACTCTACTTAGCTCAGAACTGGATCTAGGGCCACGCAAAACCACATGTACTATAGTCCACAGAGGCACAGTCACATGAGTGTTTAGAACAAGCTATGCTTTCAGGCAGAATTTTAACATTAGCTCTAAAGTAATTCTCTCTCTCTCTCTCTCTCTCTCTCTCTCTCTCTCTCTCTCTCTCTCTGTGTGTGTGTGTGTGTGTGTGTGTTTCTGTATTGTCTGTGAATGCTTGCTTGAGGTCAACATTAGGTGTTTTTCTCAGTTACTCTTCATCTTCCCCCTTTTATTTGAGGCAGGGTCTCTCACTGAACCTGGAGCTCACCAATTCAGCTAGAATGAGAGGCCAGCAAGCCCTAGGATCCTCCTGTCTCTGCCCAGCCCTAGCACTGGGGTTACAAATGCATACTGTCATGCTGGGCTTTTTCATATGGGAGATCTGACTCAGGTCCCCATTTATGCACAGCAAGCACTTTCTCAATGGAGCCACCTCCCTGGTCCCTAGAGCAAAGTTTCTTCCATGTAGAGAGGAACTGGTGGTTTCCCAAACTTGGATGCCATGTTCTCTTGCAGGGAGCAGGAGGAATCAAATGTCACCTTAAATCTTTTTCAAGCCACTGTTAAAACTTTTCACAGAATGACACGTGTGATTCATACCTTTTAGAGAAGTAGAGCCAGAATATAGCCATTTAAACAATGAATAAAGATATTCATCATCTAGCACAGGACACATCAAGTCTGGCCTTCTAACACAGTGTTTCTGGTTTCTATGTATGTGTTCTGGCTCTGTCATCATGATAAGGGGTTGCACTTTTCCTCATTGTTGCCTTTAATCTATGTCATAAACACATACATTACATGGATCATAAGCACACAGGTTGGTACATCCATGAGCCACCACTTAAATGAATGTCACCAACTATCTCACCATCTGGGAAGGAATTCTCCATTGAGACTCTTCCCAAGAGAGTTGAAGAGGACACCGGTTGGGCAGCCACAGTGATGTCAACCATGAACATTCTTTCTGCCTCTTTTGGAGCTCTATATCTGTGGACTCACACTTCTGGAGCTCATGTATGATGTTCATAGGATCCACCCATGCTCTTTTGTGGGAACACACTTAGGTTTTTCTATTATGAGACTGTGTTCCAATTTCATGTGGTGTTTCTTGTGTTTAGATGTTCCAGACGCCTGAAGTTCTTGGTTATTACGAATGGATTTTTCATGAACATTCTTGAACCTATGCTTTGGGAAGATGCATTCATTTTCTTGGGTATCATCTCTAGAGGAAACATTGCTTGGTCATAAAATTCTTGAGTAATCCTTCACTCTCTGTGGGTGTGATGGTTAATGAATTAATAAATACCTAGGGCCTTGGTGTGGTACTGTGTCTGTGAAGGTGTTTCCAGAGATAATTAACTGAGTGAAGACCTGCCCTGAATGAGACACTATCCCATGGTGTGAGGTCTTCCATTTATAAAAAGAGAGGAGGGAGAAAACCCCCTGATCTCCAGCCTTCCTTTATTTTTTTCCTGTTCTGACAAGAGATTGGGAATCCCTGCTTCACTCCCTCCACCATGCCTCTCACCATGACATATTGTGCCCCATCAAACCAAGGTTCAGAATAAATCAGAATAAGTCCTTCCATCTTTACATTGCTTCTACTGGGTATTTTGCCACAGCACCAAGAAAAGCAATTAATACCGTGGGGTGAGTGGTTCCTGGACTCTCCTCAGATGCTGTCCTAATTACCTTTCTACTATGACAAAATACCCTGACAAAAAGCAGCTTACTGGAGAAAGGGCTTTATTTCATCGTATAGTCAAGGCAGGGCCTTGAACAGCTAGCCGCATCACACCCACAGTGGAGAACAGAGAGAAATGAATGTGTGCATGCTCGCTTGCTCACTTGTGTTCAGTTCCATTTCTTTATTCGTACAGTTAGGGAATGGTGCTGCCCACAGTGGTCCTGGGTTTTCCCACATCAATTACCATAATTGAGACAATCCTCCACAGACATGCACACAGGACAAACCAGGTTTCCAAGGCTGTTTGAATTTGGGGATGGGGAGCTTGTGGGAATGGAGGGCTGGCTCTGTGTTCATGGCTTTAACAGATACTATGAAATAGCTCTGCAGAGCACACTAGCAGCTCCATTTCTCCAGTTTCCACCTTTTACCTTTCAGCCATTTTTGTGGTCTTCTAATGACATTTAAATGTGTGGGTATTAGATCTAACAGCCAATTGTATTGGGGTGGCTCGGCCCAATGTGTGTGCTCTTCTCTGGGGGTACTCTGAAGACCCTGCCTATAAGACCAGGGTGGGGCGAAGGATGCTCTCTTGGAAAGTGGATGAACTGGCAGTGAGCCACTCGCAGTGACTGGGGATGACTTAAGTGTAGCAGCTGGACCCATAGCGGCATAGCATCTTCTTTCTGTCTTGTGAGTGTAGTGCACTGGTTTGTCTTTTAGTAAATTGTGACATGACTCCATTGACCTCCTCCCTCCTTATTTCTAGTTTTAGTATACATTTTTTGATAAAAATCTACTTTGGAAAACTGTTCTATGTTATAAACTGCATGGATAATTATCTCTTACAATTTGCCTGTTCAATTTGGCCTGTTTAAAAATCAGGCAGATTTATATTATTGATCTGATTCTGGGTGTGAGTTTAGTTTTGGGTGTATGTTGTACAACTTTTTACTCACTCAATGGTGATTTTCTTTAATGGATAACAACTCTTAGTATGGACATAGCCAACTGGGCAAGATTTCCTTTTTTTTTTTTTTTTTTTTTTTTTTTTTTTTTTTTTTTTTTTTGTCTGAGCCTCCTGTTATTTGGGGACTTTTCCTACCCTCGGTGTGAACGGTGTTTTTGCTGCATCTTTAGTCTATGGAGCTAGATCTGCAGTAGGTCTTAAATGGATTTTGGGTCCAGGAGTAAGTATGAAGATGTATGGCTCTCTGCTGTGTGTGGTTGCACTGTTGCTTTACCCGTCTGCATTGAAGAAGCCCAAACAAGCACAGGTACTTTTTGTTACAAAGCATGCCTGCCCCTGCTCTCACTCTCCATTGCTTGTCTACTTTCTGTTCCTACTGCCTTGTCTTGGTTGCCTATATAGTAATTCTTGAAGTCTGATCTGTGGGGTCTCTAACAATCTGTGTCTGAGACCCCTTGGCTTTTCTAGATCCAGAGCTGGGCTTTTGGCAGGGACTGTGCTGAATGTGGAGATCAATTTGGGGAGAACTGACATTTAAAAATAATGACTTTTCTAATCCATGAACAAGGCTTTCCCTCCCTACCATGTCTCCTTCAGTTTATGTCAGTAGTGTTCTGTAATTTTTCATGTAAAGGCCTTGCACTTTAAAAAGTAAATTTATTCCTAGGTATTGACTGCTTTTGCTATATTAAACAGTATTTTCCTAGTTTTGTTGCTTTCCTAGCAAACGAAATTTCTTAATTTTGTTGACTTCTTCTGTTGAACATGTTAATGGAGACCTTTCCAAAACTCCATTGTTGATTCTTAGCATTTATGTATGAATTATTATGGGCTGTCTATGCAGTTCTGTTACCTGTGAATTATAGAATTTCCTGTCCCTTCATCCTTTGCTTTCTTCCACTCTCCCTCCCTCCATCCTGTCCTTCCTGTCCTCCTTCTCCTTCCCTCCTCCCATCCAGCCTGTGATCCCTCCTCCTGCACCCCCTTTCTTTTACGTGGTTGTTTATTTCGTTTTGTGGCTCAAGCACAATATTTCCTGCATACTGCTTGACAAGGATGATAAAGGCTCCCTGGGCTCACAGGAGTAGTGTTCCGTTTTTACATCAAGCATGCTATTAGCTGTAGACTTCTTTAAAACACACACATTCTTTGCCATATTTTAGGACACCCTTTCTTTTCCAGTTTTTGGAACACTTTAATCATGATGGATAGGTATTGCATGTTATTAATCTCTTGAGATAATCCTGTTTTTGTCTTTTCTTCTATTAAAGTGCTCGATAACATTTATAGGCATTTAAATGTTAGCCCCATGTTTCTGGAACCAGCCCCATCTGGCCATGATCTATTATGCTTTTACCATCCCTAGATTCAAATCACTAATGTTTCCTTAGTGTTTTTGTGCTCACAAATGTTCTTTCTTGGTAGCATTTGTGCTGTGTTTTGGAGTCAGGGTCATGTGCTCATAAAATTTACTGGTGAGTGTCTCTTTCTCTTCTCCGAATGTATATTTTTAGATAGACAATAATTTTTAAAGGTTTGGGAAAAAATGACCAGTGAATCAACCTGGGTCTGGAATTTTTGTTTCTTTCTTCTACCCTTGCCTTTTTATGTTGCTGGGCTGGAACCTGGGGCCTTGTGCCTGTCAGTCATGAGCTTGATCACTGAGGAGCTCCCAGCCCTGGGAATTTCTTCATGAGAGAAGAATTGAATATTTATTCAATTTTTATAAAACAGTATGGGGCAATGGAAATGCATTTTTCTCACACCAGCTTCCAAAGCTGTGTTCCTCAGAAATCGTTTTCGTTTTATCCAAGTGGCACCTGACATTTCGTGCTGTGACTAGTTAGTCTCACAGAGTCCCTGAGATGTTAGAGATGTCCCCTCTCCTTCCTGATATTGGTTAGTGGTAATTTCACAGCTCTTTTAGGAGTCATTGTTCATGGCAGAGGATTGGCTGCCAATGTTATTGTATGCACTATATAACGTGCTCTGATAGACACATGACTACGAAAGCTGTTCCTGCCAGCAAGCAAAGTGACACAAGCTTCCCTCAGTCACCTTCTCTTGTGGCTGTACCTGCTGAAACAGACTCCTTCCTGGCGAATGTCTAGTTAATGATACAGTGTCACCGATTGGACGCCTGTTGCTGAACTTCCTGACACTTGAGCCATTCATCCTGCTCAACAGGAACTTCGTATTCTTTCACCCACGTCTCTCTATTGCACTACTGTCTGTTTATGTTTTGTAACTTTCACAGATTTTACACACAGTTGTTTCTGTGTTCATCTTATTTCATGGAGCATAATGTCCCCCAGGTTTATCTGAATTGCTGCGAGTGGCTGAATATATTTCCTTCATTCTCTCTCTCTATCACCCACCATCTATCTATCCTATCAATCCTCTATCTATCTATCTATCTATCTATCTATCTATCTATCTATCTATCATCTACCAATCTACTCTCTATCAGTCCATCAATTGTTTGTCTACCTCTTATCTATCTGTGTATGTATCCATCACCTATCTGTTTACATTTTCCTGTCAGTCTATAATCTCTAGCTATCAAATATCTCTATCACCCACATTCTCTTTCTGATGCAACACTTGTGTGGTTTCCATTTCTTGGCTGTTGAACATGGCACTTCAATGAACACGGAAGCTCAGCTATCTCAACAGTGTGAGGGACTGTTTGGTCTTATGTTAATTTCCTATAATGCCTGTGCACACATTTCCATCAATGGTGTGCAGACCCTAAGGCTGCTCCTCCATGTGCAGACCCCCAAGGGCACACTTGTGGCCGCTGCAATCTACAGCAGGACTCTTCTCTATTGAGACATTTGCTCATTTTGGTGTCACGGGAAGCCCTGTATGCTGCTCTGACATCACGTCTCTAGGATCTCACACTGAGGGCTGAAGATGGTGGATGTTGTGTGTTTTCGCCTCTCTTACACCCAAGGTTTCGGCAGTGTCGATTTCATCACAGGTAGTTTAATAAAGCTGACAGGGGCAGTAGACTGCTCCTGGGTGTCTGGGGCAGAGGGGTTGCTCTTGGGCAGATGCACACATTGTGCTTTCGGTATCCAGAAAACCCTTGGATAAAGAAATGTCCGCTTCCATGTAGCCTCTGTTGATACAGTACTCCCCTCCCTCCTTTTTCTTCCCTGCTCCCTTTACCACTATCTATTAGATTTTGTGGAAATTCCAGCTGACTCCATGCCTCTCGAAGTGAGCTGTTTTAACTCCTTTATGATGGTAGTTGCTGGTGTAGATAACAAACTCATCATGACTTCCTGTTCTCTAACTGCAGTGGGGCCATCAGAGCAATCTATCTATGCCATTATGTTCTCTGGCCACTGTATTTATTCTGTTGTTCCCCGCAGTAGCTGACTCACGTCTCTTTGCTTCTTTTGAAATTTGACAGTTCCCACTTCTCAACTGCAGCCCAGTTGTCATCCTACTCTGTGGGAAACAGAAGCCGCTGCCGAGTATCCCCTTTCCCCCACAAACTAACCTGTACCTCACAGACTTCTTGTCTTTCTAGCTTGTCTGAGCCAGGCCCTAGCGGTGGTTGGGTTCTGACTGCACTTGCTCAATTATTGTCTTTTCTTCTGCAGCTTAGACAGCTCCCGCTTTCCCAGGTCCTTGCTGTGAGCCGTTGACCATGCTCAGCCACAGGCCAATGCTGTCAGAAATGCCACTTCCAATTCATCTCATGTTTCTCTGTTACTCCCAAATATTATTTTCCCTTAAAAATTGTTTTATGCATATGGGGCGTTTTGCCTGTGTGTGTGTTTATGTACCATCCGGCTGCTTGAGGATTATGGAGGCTAGAAGAGGACATCAGATCCCCTTGATCTGGAATTTCACATGGTTGTAAGACACCATGTGGATTCTGGGACTCAAACCCCGGTCCTCTGGAAGAGCAGACTGTGCTCTTAAGTGATAAAAGATCTCTCCTGCCCGTATTTTTCTTTTGCGACAGGCTCTCATGTAGTCTGGGATGGTGTCAGCTCACTGTGCAGCTGAGGATAACCTTGAACTTCTGACCCTCTTGCCACTACCTCCTGAGTGCTGGGATTACAGTTGTCCACCTCTATGCTCAGTTTATGTTGTGTTGAGGATTGAACCCAGGGCCTTTTTATGCTGGGCAAGTATTCTACCAACCCAGCAACATCTCCAGCCCCTATCGCCGATACATTTCTGTGCTTTTTGTTTTGTTTTGTTTTGTTTTTGCAAGACAGGGTTTCTCTGTGGATTTGGAGCCTGTCCTGGAACTAGCTCTTGTAGACCAGGCTAGCCTTGAACTCACAAAGATCCACCTGCCTCTACCTCCCGACTAAAGGGAAGATAAAGGCGTGCGCCACCACAGCCCGGATCATTTCTGTGCTTTTTCGCTTTACCCCTTCACATCATTGAACCTCTCTGCTCACTCCAGCTATCCCTCTTGCAGCCACAGTTCCCAAGAAATACACATCTGTCTTGGTTAGGGTTTTATTGTTGTGAAGAGACACCATGACCACAGCAACTCTTATAGAGGGAAACATTTAACTGGGGCGGCTTACAGTTCAGAGGCTTAATACATTATTGCCGTGGTGGGAAGCATGGTGGCACGCAGGCAGGCATGGTGCTAGAGAGGTAGCTGGGAGTTCTACATCTGGATCCTCAGGCAGCAGGAAGTGACAGTGACATACTGGCTGGGCTTGAGCTTCTGAGACCTCAAAGCCCACATGCTAGTGATGCAAGTTCTCCAACAAAGCCACACCTACGCCAACAAGGCTACACCCCCTAAAAGCGCCACTTCCTATGATCCTATGGGGGCCATGCTTTTTCAAACAGCATCTTCATGGGGGGCTGTCTGAGGCACAGGGTCTACAGTGCCAGGGCAGAAGGAACACAGTGCATTTTAGGTCAGGTCATTAGCCTGTTCCTTAGCTGTGGGGTGGTGATCTCGCTGCCCCAATCTTATCCAGGGCTGCTGAGCTTCCAGCAAGGGGACATGCCTTGGCAGCAGTATTCTCACTGGCCCCCACTGGCCTCCACTCTCACACTGCTGTGTTCTCACTTGACCCTTGTGTTTGCAGTAGTCTCGGTGGCACTGTATCTGATCTCTCCTTTGGCTGCAGCTGGTGGGTTCTCCATTCCTTGTGTGCTCTCTCAGCACGCCTGGCTGCAGTTCCTTGATGCTCTGTAGGCAGCACACAGTTCATGAATACCCATGTATTTGCTTCTTGTGCATCTGCAGATAAGTGAAGCTCACTGTATGGCCCTGTGCAGAGGGTTGTGGTGACCTGGAGGACCAAGCATGTTTGGCCACTCGAGGTCAGCCAGCATGGCCATAGAAGTATGACTTAGAGCTTTGCCAGTGCTTTGGGACTTGCAGATCCATCTGCTTTGATTTTTTTCCAGGTATCTACATATTTGGATAGTGGCACATTTGAATGAACAGTGTTTGCAACTACTGGCTGTGTCTGGGGTAGCAGGGGTTCCTACCATTTAGGGGAATATATTCTCTCTATCTCTTTAGCACCAAGCCTCTCTTTACTGCCCTTTCTCTCTGCATCTATTGCTTCTCTTTTTGTTTTTTCACCATGTGGGAAAGGGACTCAGGATTGTAGATCCCTATGGGAGGCATTTGTCACCTGTTAGAGATGTCTCCATTGTTCAGAGCATGCCCAGTGTACCCGCAAGCCAAGGCTGGTACTTAGCTGTAGTGACGCTACAGCCAAACCATGTTAGACTTCTTTTAATATTTAGATTTCCCCTTTCTTTGTCCTGTTTTGTGAGCTCTTGTGATAACTGCTGTGAGGAGGGCTGAGGGCATGGGCTTGCCTGCTACCATCCTTGGGAGCCAAGCATTTGAGTTCTTATAAGTCAGGGCAGAGCTCCTGGCCCCCTGGGTGTGAGCCTGGGCCAGGACCTGTACCTTTAAGGTGTCTGAGAGCTTGGTTTATGTTCAAAGCACGGGGCCTAATTCTGAAGGCAAAGGGGACTTTCAAGCCCCAGTCAACCTACGGAATGCCCTTAGTGTTATGAATGCTCTCCTGGGCCCATTAATGCATTTGAGCTGCCTTGACCTTGCTGAGGTCTGGACCTGTGAGATTTTACTGAGCACTCAGTAGCCTCTTTCAAATCCCCTCATTAGCAGTTTTGCCAGAGTCCAAGAGGGGAGGGAGGTGCTGAGAGTTCTCTGCCTGAGAGGTGGGGTCCTTAGATCATAGGTGAGCTTCTAAACAAGCTCCCTCTGCTCCAGAAAATTGCAGAGCTCTTCAGTGTTCTTTACCAGGATGACTAGGCAGAGCCCCTCTGTAAATATGGTGCTGTTCACCAACAGTCCATACCACTGTTTTGGTGACAAGTCTTATCCCAGCTTGTGGGGCCTTTTTCTTTCAGGAGTTGGTGTTCAGGGTGTCCTTGGTGGCTGAGAGTTGGGCCATCAAAGACATAAGGACAGAGTCATTGGATACTAACAACCAACACAACACCACAGTCATCTACCCTAGTTTGCTTTCCATTGCCGTGATAAACACATGACCAAAAACATCTTGGGGAAGACAAGACTCTACTTCAGCTTATAGTTCACAGTCCATCACTGAAGAGAGCCAAGGAAGGAACCTGGGGGCAGGAACTGAAGAAGAGGCCATGGAGAAATGCTGCTTACTGGTTTGCTTCCTCTGGGTTTCTCAGCTACTTTTTGTTATGCACCACAGGTCCAGCTGCCAAGGGATGATGGCACTACCCACAGTGTGCTTGGACCTCCTTTATTAATTGGCAATTAAGACAGTGCCTCACAGATATGTCCACAGGTTGGTCTGGTGGAAGCAATTCCCCCAACTGAAATTCCTTCTTTCTAAGTGACTCTAGCTTGTAGTAAGCTGACAAAAACCTAACCAGAACACCATACACCCTCCAGGCTTCCTTTGGTGTCACCAGCAGCATCAGAGGGCAGTTATGTGACAAGTGAGACCTTCTTTGTGCTGACTGTGCCTCAATTTAAGCATATGCTTCAGAGGTTGCACTTTTGGATCCTAAGGACATCTGGATGCTCTGAAGATCAGCAGGGAGCATCTGGCTGAGAAGGCAGATAATGGATAGACGCTAGAGCCACCTGTCCTTGTTTGTCCCTCTACCTGTGTCACTCAACCTCCTTTTCTCTCTCCTGCCTCCTAAGATCATCTCCCTGGGACATGGCTCCAACCTTGCTTTTGGAGGAATCTACATTTATGCTGGCTCATGAAAATGTTCCACATGGAATAAGGCTTCCTTAGTGTGATGGTTTTAGTCTTAACCTAGAATCGTCTAGGAAGAGCATCTCACTGAGAGGGTGTCTAGAGAATGTGGGCCCATGAAATATTTTCTTTACTGAGTTGACTGAGGGAGGCAGATCTGCTAATTGGGGGCAGCTTGGGTCCCAGAGTCTTTGAACATAGAGCGGGTCTCAGCATAGGTAAGCATATGTCCTGGCTAGTTTCTTGTTTTCTTTGTACTTTTTCAGCTCGACACAAGCTAGAGTCATTTGAGAAGAAGGAACCTCAACTAAGAAAATATTCCCGACCGGACTGGCCTGGGGGCAAGCTTGTGGGATGTTTTCTTGATTAATGATTGATGTGGGAAGGCCTAGCTCATTGTGGTCAGTACTACCCTTGAGCAAGTTTTCCTGAGCTGTATAAGAAAGTAGGCTGAGCAAGCCAGGAGGAGAAAGCAGTGTTCCTCCATGGTCTCTGTATGCATTCCTGCCTCCTGTTTCCTGAATTCAGTTCCTGCCCTGACATCCATCAGCAATGGAGTAAGACCTGAGTGTTATAAGCTGAAATAAATCCTTTCCTCCTTTAGTTGGCTTTGGTCATGGTATCTTACCACCACATAAGAGACCCTAAATAAGGTAGCCTGAATGCATTTATCTCTCTCTGCTCTTGATTATGGATGTTATATAACCAGCTGCTTCAAATCCTGCCATTGTGACTTTCCTGCAATGATGAACTATAACTGTGAACTAAAATATAAATTTCTTCTTGCTAGGATATTTTATCACAGCATCAGAAATGAAACCAGGAAGCCAGCTGCCTTGGAAGCTAGTGGAGCCTTGGTATATAAACTCCACATTCTAAATTTGGTGGGGTGTGGTCAGGCATAAAGGTCCTTCCTGGGAGGGATACTCTAGGTCTGTTCACATGGCATCACTGGGGAGCAGGCCCCTGTCTATTGTCCTTGCTGATCCTCTCAGAACCAAGACACTTGAAGTTTCTATTACATTTCAGAGAGAAGCTGGTGGGAAGGGTCCCTGAGTTAGAGGAGCCTCAGACAAGTTTTGGTTTGTATGTATGTATGTATGTATGTATGTATATATGTATGTATGTATGTATTTTTTGGATCTCCTTTGCCCACGTGTTCACTAGGCCATGTCCTTCAAGGGATGGTCAGAGAGTTGAATCTCATTAAAACTAGACTGTGCCTCCACGGCCATAGTTAATGAAGAACGTTGCAGAAGAGGCAGCTTTGAAGAAGGCTTCCTGGCCTCTAACAATGGCTCCATCCCATGTGGCCATCTCTAACTTAGGTCTCTGGTTGGCCAAGCCATCTTTAAAGAGCCATGGTTCCATGGACATTGTCTTCCTGGTGCTTCTTGCTCTCTCCCAAGTGAAGCTAAGGATTCCCCCTGAGAAGCTTAGCAATGGGACACTGTGAGCTTCAGCACAATTCTTAATACTGTTTATCTCAGCAAGGCTCCAAGCTGAGGTTTTGTGCACTGTCAAGAGAACAAAGCATTGCTAAGCTCTTGATGCTGCTGGAAATGCCCATAGGTTTGTTTGATTGTTTCCTGAAGATTTTGTGTGCTTACATGGTAAAGAAAAACAAAACAAACCAGTTTGTTATTAGTGACCCAACCAAACCAAACACAGCCACCCCTCTGCTGGGGCAGCAGTGCTGTTTGACCTATCTGGTTGGACAGCTTTCTAGAGAGCACTTGAACACTTAGCAAAGTATACTCAAGGCTTTTTGTGCTTGACACCTGAGCCCAGATGGGTGGTCAGGGGCTGTGACAGTTTTAATTGTCATTTGGACACGACTTAGAATCACACAGGAAGAGTCTCAATGAAGAATGGTCTCAATTGTCTTAACTGGTGTGGGAAAGTGAGTGACACAATTCCTGGGGTTGGGGCCCTGGTCTGTGAAAGAGTAGAGAAAGCGGAGCACTATGCATGCATGTGTTCATTTCTCTCTGCTGTAGATGTGACGTGACTGGCTGTCAAGCTCCCAGGACTGTGACTTCCCCACAGTGGTGGACCATAGCCTGGAATTATGAGCTAACAGAAATCCTTTCTCTTCCAAGTTACTTTTTGTCAGGATATTTTATCACAGCAGCAGACACTAACTAGGACAGAAGACAACCACTTTAGATAGCTGAGGCCTCCAGATGGGAATGACAGACCACAGGAGCCATCCCCAGTGATTACCATGACCAAGTGTTTACAGTGGTGGTTCCTGATACTGACCTTTGACCTGAGGTGCCACTTGAGATGGAAGAACACTTTCCAGAAAGATGCTTAGGAATCTTAGCAAAGACTGTGAAACTCCCAGGGTATTAGAAATGAGAACTGTCCTAATTGGCATTAACTGTCAACTTGGCACAGCTTAGATTCCCCTGAAAAAGAGTAATTAATTGTCTTTATTGGATTCGTCCATGGACATGTCTGTGAGGGATTATTTTGATCTTGATAATTGATATAGGTGGGTCCAGCCCATCATGGGAGGTACCATTCCTTGGGCAGGTGGTTCTGGGCTGTACAAGGAAGCTTGCTGAGTATGAGTCTGACTGAGCCAGAGAGCAAGCCAGTGAGCAGTATTCCTCCATGTTTCCTGACTCCAGGTTTCCGCTCTGACTTTCCTCGGTGATGGGTTGTGACCTAGAAGTGTAAGCTGAAGTAAGCCCGTTGCTCTCCTGTTGCCTTGGGTTAGAGTATTTCATCACAGCAACAGAATAGAACTAGAACAGGAACCAATGACAGTCTCAGCTGGGAATGATTCCGTCTTCACAGGCGGCTTCCCTCTTTCTGACAAAGCCTGGGGAAAGCAGAACTCTGCCAGTGTCAGGCTCCATGCTTTATGAAAGAGCCTCAGTTTTGTGGCTCTGTGATTTGTGCAATCTAATTGGCTGTTTTTCTTTTAATTGTGAATAAAAAACCTTGCAAATGATTTTCCCTCTGGAGACGCTCCCTCATAAGGGAGGATTTAAAACATCCCTCGAGATGGAAAACTGGTTTTTGTTGTTGTTTTTAGACAAGAGTATTAGTTTTCCATTTTCTGTCGTAAAACCTTTTTGTGTGAGTTCAACAGGACCACATAACTCTCCCAAGGATGTTTAAATGCTGTTTAATTAGATGAATTGTAAGCATATATTTTATTGTTCCTAAGGTAACAAATAGTGTCGCCCCCCCTCCCAACAAGCACACTAGCATGCAGTGGTCCAGAGAAGAAGTAAAGGGTATTTAACCTCTTGACAAGTGTCCAGCAAGATGCAATTTACACAAGCTGTTTTCACTATGCTCGAGCCCTGTGAGCTATGATGGGACTATATGCACTTGGATGGTCCAGCTGGGCAGTTCCCCAAATACTTGGAGGCAAGGAAAGCGATATCATTGGGTTACTGCTTTATTTTGTTTTTTTTTTTTTTTTACTTGTCTACCATGGAACCCTGCTTTGTAGTGTCTCACAATTTCTCTGCTTTCTGAGCTAAGAGAGGTGGCCCACCTCTCATTCTTCCTTTCAACCTAAAACAAAACAAAATGGCACAAACCTATGACATTTTTAAAGTGCAAGGAAATATCCTAAAACGAGTCTGAAAAGGAAGGAGGGGTTTAAGAAAAAGAGGTCAAGCTGTCATTGGAATGGTTTAAGGAAATGTAAAATATTTATACAGCAGGAGGTGTGCAGTCTGAAGGAAGATGGAAACTATGCTATTTGCAACAACATGGATGAAGGTGGAGGATGTTACACCAAACAAAATAAGCTATAAATAGAAAGACACACAGCATTTACATGAGGAGTCTTTAAGAGTCACTATGTGGTATTGGATAGCTACAGGGCATTCCGTCCAGAGAAGGAGAAGGTGGGAAATTATTAATAAGAAGACACAACACTGAGTCCTGTAAATGTTGTAGTGATTTATTGTACAGCATCAGCCCCTAGCTTAATGCCACATTGTATACTTATAAATTTACTGAGAAGGTAGATCTTATTTTAAGTGTTCTTTTTGTAAAAATAATAAATGAAGAGGAGATAATAAATAAGTGTGCAGGAACTCTTTGAAGTGATAGCATGTGTGTGGCCTTGACTTTAGTGTTGGTGTCACAGGTACTTACTCCTTCCCTTTGTGTATGATAAGCATGGACAGCTTTCTATATGTTATCCATGCTGCATAAAAGTGCTCACAGGGCTGGAGAGATGGCTCAGCTGTTAAAGGCTAGGCTTACAACCGAAAGTATAAAAAGTGCTCACAAACAGAGAAGAGACCAGATGGGAACTTCAGAGAAACCACCCTCCAAAACCAGTACTGAGAACTTAATGCAGCTTAAGGAGCTAGGTTAGTATGGTCAGCACTGAGAGGCAGGCAGGGGGGGATGTCACCTTGAAGCTGGGGCTGCTGAGTCATGTCAAGGAACTCTTACTGATGCATGCCCAAAGAAGGGGTGTGTCACCCCCAACCTACCCATCCTGACCCAGAGCAGCCTGGGATGAGGTGAAGAGCACAGTAAGGATTGCCTTTGGATTCTCATAGAGCAGTATGCAGACTCTGGGGGCAGCTTCTCTCTGGGAGTAAACTCTTGCTGCATCTGCCTCTGGGAGTGTGACTGTTGAGCACTTCTTCTGGTTTCTCCACCCAATTCAACCTCCCTGCAAAAGCAAAGTGGTGGAGATTGCCGAGGGAACCCCTCTCAACCGTGTCCCGTGGGTTCTTGTGGAGCAGTCCAGCTCAAGTTGTATGGGGTGTGGCATCTGTCTCTGTGCCGCCCTGGTGCCTGCCAGGTCCCACCTCCCGTTTTGTTACTTGAAAGGTATAATGTTGTGTGGAAAGTTGATGTTCTTGGCAGGGCAAATGCATTCTGACCGTGGAGCGAGTGCAGTCAGGTAAGTTTTCATTGCCATTGTGATCCAGAGAGTCGTTCAGAGATGCAGCATCCTCCCTGCACATTTCCCTCTAAACCTGAGCACATTTTTCTCACACCCACTCATGCCATGAGCCTGCACAGTGGGATGGATCTCTTCCCACCATCAGCAGGAGGTGCGCCTGTCGATCTCACAGGATGCTGGGTGGGAAGCCCCTCTCCTCTTCCATGCCCCAGGAAGAGTGGCATCTCTAGCACGGGATCCTCTCAAATGAATGTTCCCTTGCCATTGTTTAAAAACAAGGTAACTGTCCATTAGGCAGCAGAGACTGAAGCTGAGTGATTCCATCTTTAACAAACACATCTAATGAATGACAGACACTAGAGCGGAAGCTAATGGAAGTTGGAAGCATCTAGCTTCTAGCCTAGGGAAGCCTTCTTTGGAACTATTGATTCTGTTTTGTTCTTAGCCCTTTACCCTTTTCAGTATAAATGGCTCTTGGCTTTTGGTAGCTTAGATATGTATTTCCTTTCTTGGGCCATTTGAAGTCACTGACACATGTCAGAGGTGTCTAAGGATCTGTACTTGTGCTGTGACCTGCACTGTTTTGCAATCGACCTGACTGGGGCGATGGAAATGAAGATACGTGTACTAAAAAGATAGGACAGGAGGGCTATGCTCTCTTATGGAGATATACCAGCAGCCTGGAAACTCAGTAAATTTAGAATACAATGCTCAAAGGGGAGGCAAGCTTATTATATACAGCTAAGTAGGAGGTCTCTATAGGGCAATGTTTCTCAACCTGTGGGTCCTGACCCCACTGGGCGTCCTAATGGCTCTTTCACAGGGGTTGCATATCAGACATCCTGCATGTCAGATATTTACATTACAGTTCAAAGCAGCAGCAAAGTTACAGATATAAATAGCCATGAAAATGATTTTTGTGGTTGGTTTTCACCACAACATGAGAAACTGTCTTAAAAGGGTCACAGCGTTAGCAAGGTTGAGACCATCTGCCATGGGGAACAGTCTCAGGCTAGTCACTGGAAAGGAGGACACTGTGGTTGATACATTCTGCAATAATGTTGCCATCCACATTCCTACCAGGGGAAAGCCTTGCTGTTAACTAGAGCCTGACCCGGGGAAGGCCTTGCTGTTCCCATAGGTTTGAGGTATTGGCATGTTTGATATGGCCACACATGCCAGTAATACACATCCACTTAGGACTCTTCTCCCACATAGGAATCACCGACACAGGCTTCTGTGTACCCTGCCAGACAAGCCTTCCAGTACCCCTACTGCTGCCCCCACTAAAGGCTGCTTTATAAACAAATATGCATTCACTTCAGATGAGTTTCTGATTGGTAAGTCTCCTCCAAAGACAGGGTCACACCAAGTATAACCTGATGAGTTAGAACATTTATTGGGGTTATTTACATGGGTGCTCATATGGCATGGATGACATCACCATAAAGCCCACCCCTCATGAGTGATGACTTATAAAAGCTGCATTCTTGGGGTTCCCTCCTCAATTTGTAGGCATCTCCACCAAAGAGTCTCCTCTGCCCAGCAACGTTTATTGCTTGTATTACCTCCAAGATGGTCTTGTGAGCCTTGTAATTCCTTGTGCATTTCATGAGTTCCCAACATTCTGGCTTATCTTCAGGAGGGGATGTTTGCTTTGGGAGGAAAACAGCTACATACTTCTTGCTTGCAGTTTTCTCCTGTTTTACTAAAAGTGAAGGCGAGATCATTGGTTTGAGATTTCCTTCTGTTTCAATCTAAGAGCTAACTGTTAAAAATGTTCCTATGAACATTGCCTTAGCTGCATCCCACACATCAACATGTTGTGTTTTCGTTTTTATTCGATTAAAAATAGTTTGTGATTTCCCCTTTGACTCATGGGTTACTTAGAAGGTGTTGTTTAATTTGGCATTTGGACATTTTTCAGATATATTTCCGTTATTGATTTATACTTTAATTCTATTTGTGTCAGAGAATACACTGTGCATGATTTTAATTTTCTTATATGTGTGGACATCTGTTTTCAGGCTGAACATGGCCTGTCTTCAGAAGTATTTATTTTTAATCTTTGAAAGAGTTGTACTCTATTGCCTATGGGAGGCATGTCTTTTAAAGGCCAATAGGATCAAGTTGGCTGATGGTGGGGCTTAGATAGTCTGTGTCCTCATTGATATGAGATTTGCTTGTGATTTTGCTTGAGACAAGGTATTACTCTGTAGCTCAGGCTGCCCTGGAATGTTGCCCAGGCTGGCCTCAAAATCCAAGTAGTCCTATTACCTCAGCTTCCTAAATATTGGGATCACATGTGTGAAACACGGTATGTGACAATCATGTCTTTTGTGTATTTGAAGTTCTGTGATATATGTGTAAACATTCAGGACTGTTGTCTTCTGGGCGAGCTGGCCCTCTATTCACACTGCATCCCTCTCCATCTCTGGTGGTGCTGTCTTTCCAAATTCCAGTTCTGCCTCCAGGTAGCCACTCTGGCCTCCTTCTTTGGATTGCTTCTTTCCACTGTGTTTTCCCCACTGTTTTGCTTTTCAGCAAATGTGTATAATCATCTTTATATTAAGCTGGAGTTCTCATAGACTACATGTGTTTTTGTAAGGCTTTTTATGCAGTTCAGTTATCTTTTGATTGTTTTTAGAGGTGGTTCAATGGTTAAGAGCATGTATTGCTGTTGCTGAGGACCTATATTCAGTCCCTAGCTCTCACATTAGGTGCCTTCAATTGCCTGTAACTCCAGTTCCAGGGGATACTTGCACTCACATGCATATACCAACAGACACACTCATACACATAATTAAAAATAAGACACTCTTTTAAAAAGACCACTTGTATGCAGTATATTCATTACACAGAATTTCAAATACTCTCTTGCTAGCAGTTGGTTGGACTTAGTTGCAACACACCACTTCCTTGACTCCTCCATTTCTACACAAAAAGTCCTGATGTCTTTCCTCCCAATTTCTCAGCACACTCTAGACCATGGACTACCTATTTTCTGTTGTCAGCATGACTAATGTGTGTGACCTTTGTCCCCAATTGGACTGAAGGTCCTCCAGCCTTGAGACTTTGCTGTAGTATCCTTTGGGTCACCAGCAAAAAGGAGACCTACAGAAGTTTCCTTCCTAAGGAGAGCGACCTTATCCAGAATTCCTCACTTGGTGGAAGAGGGTGGGGGAGGCAATCAATCATGTGACTTACACATGGGTTCCTGGTGCTTCTGCTTTTTGTTCCCACTATCCCCAAAGTGCCCTGATTAGTTTTCTTAATAAGATGACAAAATACCTTACCAAAGCAGATTCAGGAAGAGACGGTTTATTTGACTTTACCCTAAAAGTCTGAGAGTGCTGGCTACCAGCAATCACAGGGAAGGCTTGAGAAGCTCTAGTTTGGGGGGCAGGAATATGAGGTGACTGGTCACATTACACCTGAAGTCAGGAAGCAAGAGATAAATGCTGGAACTCAGGTTGTTTTCTATAATGTCTGTTCCAGGGATGGCCCTGACTGGGGCAAGAAGGGAATAAAGAAAAGATGGACAGATGAACATATAAACAGAAAGCTGGGTTGGGTAGTCTGGGCTCTTAGATGGAGAAACTTCAGCGCCCTGGAAGTGCAGCATGCTTATTAGATAGATTTGAACAGAGAGGAGGGGTTATTGCATGAAGTTGAATGGGTAGGCTCAATTATTACTCACAGATAAACAAGGAGTCAGGGGCTATGGTATGCAGCCAAATCAAGGAGACAGGTTTGGCCAATCTTTGTAGGAGGCATCTCTGTAGGTGATTAGTCTTCCGGCTATAAATATCCAGGGGAGAAAGATATGATGGACATTTTCTGCACACACTATCAATAGTCAAACTCTGACTCCTAAGGAAGACTGTCGTTTTCTCCTGAGCCTCACCCTGGGAAGGCTTTGCCATTTCTTCATTTGTGTGAGGTTCTAGAGTCCTTGGCATGAGCATGCCTGTGTTAATGACATGCATCCCACACAGGACTTCATTCACTCAGGCCTTCCTCCACTCCCTACAATTTTCTCCTTTTTATTTAGTTCAGGACCCAGCCCATGGGATGTTGCTGCCCACATTTAGGGTGGGTCTTCCCTCCTCAGTTGAAACTCTCTGGAAGTGCCCTCATAGACACATCAGAGGTATGTGTCTTTGGTCAATTCTAAATCCAGTCAAATTGATAATGAAAATTAAGCACTGTGTTCTAGAGTGAAATGTCTGTGTGCCTTCAAGCCTACTTGGCCCTTCCTGGATATTGATGGTCTCCAGAAAGGCTCCTCCACAGTCCACTTCTTTCTCCCTCAGTAGCTCTCTCCCCACTGACCTCAGTAAGGCACATCTGTACAAGCTGTAGCCCCCAGCAAATTCTGGGCATGATCTTGACCTTCATGCATCTCACCCAGACCTTCTTTTTGACTTCCTGTCTTGAGTGAAGAAACCATCTTCCTATAAGACCCAGCCTAGACTTCTTCAGAGCCTCGCTAAGCCCTGTTTCCACCACCCAGCGCTGAGTCCTGTTCATCTGATTTTTTTCTCTTGTCATTTTTTAGCCCCTATACTTGACCTTGATTCCCTAAGACTAGAGCAGAGGCCCATGCCTAGTATTTCTATCCTTTCCTCATCTAGGTAGGCTCCTTGCCTCAGACTATTGTTCCCTCCAGTGGATGTGTAGCTTCCTTCTTATTCTCCCTTGAACTCACTTTGGATGATGTGTTAGTTGGTTTTCTGTTGCTGTGCTGAAACACAAGCAGTAAGTGGGTAGACGCTATCAATATCCCAGTAACGTAGTTTTTCCAACCCCACCTCCTGAAGTTTCAATAGTCTTCCCAAACAGTGCCATGAACTAGGCCCAAGTGTTCAAATGCATGAGCCATGGGGAACACTCTCACAACAGATGAGAAGTAAAGCAGTGAATAACTGATACAAAATCTGTAAGGTTAGGATAACTTTTAATAGATAAAGGCCAACCAACAGCAAGCCACACCGTGCCAAAGCAGCAAGGTGACAGAGCTCCCATGTGCCTTGTCTGTCCCTTAAAAACCTCTCCCATGTCACCCTGACATCACCTTGACCACACCCTGACAGGTGTGGTGGGGCACACCTGTAGCCAGTCCTTAGGAGGCATGGTTATGGTGTCTCCCTACAACCTATGGCTACTGAGAACCATCGACAGTTGCCCTGTACACATTTACACTTGACTCCCAACTTGGATGGAGAGTGTAGACTAAGAAATGATGAGTGGTCATTACAGGCCTCAGCAGGGCTATACCTCATGGTGCTGTCTCTAAGTTATTTCACCACAAATGATTTCTTCCCTCTGCAAATGTGTCTCTGCACCAACATGGTTTGCTTTGCCTTGTTTACCCCTACTTTTCCAGTGTACTTCGAATGCTGAGGAGTCTAGATTCTTCCATGTCCTGAAAGAAAATTGCCCTGTCATGTCGCATTAACAACAGCGGAGCATTCTGCCTGAGGGCCACTGAGCCTTGCTGCTCGGCTGACCCATGTGCAGGAAATCACCTCCCACTTCCCAAAGTGCTCTTGATTTCTTGATTTGGCCATTTGTCAGGTTTCTGTCATCTGCATCCCTGGGGGAACTGTCCCTCGAGACAAACAGAAGACTTGAAGGGAATAGACTGTTTATCTATCGCTGGGAAACATGACTAGCTCATTACAAAATGTAAGATTGGAATTGAAAACGCGTGAGATTGGAATTGAAAACTGCTCTTTTTGGATGGAGTCCTGCTTTTGAGACATCAGCTTCTGGGATCTAGTGCAAATGTCTGTTTATCGGGGAAATGCTTCGAGACGAGGCCTGTCTTGGGGCTTGTTATAGGAGATTGAGTGCGGACATGGAAAATTTGGTTTGAATATTTAGATTCCCAGGCCAATGGACAATATTAATAATCCAATAATAGTTGTAAAATGGCTAAATGTTTTTAGGTGAAAAGTATAGCAAGAGACTTACCTGCATCTGGTTCTGCAATGGGTGTTCAGCCCAGCTCCTGGAGGGAACATGTGGCCATTCTTACAGGGAAGGTCCACAGGCAGGTAATGTGTTTATTGACACTCTTCCTAGGTTTGAATGTTGTGTGTAAGTGTATATGCAAAAGTGTGCACATTCCTGGCCTGGGAGCATCCTGAAGCCTGGGGCCTAAAACTGATGGTCTCAAGTTTGGTCTTCTCTGGACATTTGGGGAGTCTCAGGGACATGAAACTGTCTTCACTGTCCCTCTAAATCTGGTGAGATTTGCCCCTGTGCCAAGGACTTCTGCGTTTTGGTTGATACTATCTACAGGAGATTCTGGTTTAAAAAGCAGAGGAAGAGCGTCTTTGGCAGACTCATAGGTAGCTTCTCCTTAGGCCAATGGATCACAGCTTTGTGAAACACCAAAGGGGAATGTGGGCTGGCATTTCTCTTAGAAGAAGTTAACAGTCAGAATTCACAGGGGAGGCAGTGGCTGCTGGCAACTGCAGGGAGGCCTTGTGCCGGTCACAGCATCTCTAGGAGATGTGAACCTCTAGCCAGCTTTTCTCATGCCACTGAACCCAGTGAAATGGACTCCCAGCTCTCTGCCTTTTCCAGAACTGAGGATAAGGCAGCTGAGTGACTGCTGTGAAGAGCTAGTTCTCTGGGGAGAGCACTGAGGCCCCTCCAGCTGTTTCCAAGCATGAAGCAGCCTCCCCAAGGAGACAGCGACCTAAATGGAAAGAATTAAGCTGCATTAAATGACTCATTAAATGTCTCCTTCATAAGAGCAGGGATGAGGAGCCAAGCGGGAAACAGCTTGAGAGGTGTTGGAGAAACAGAGCCTGAAGGCATCCATCCTTTTCTGCCAGGCCCTGGTCTATGTGGAACACTGGCCTGAATAAGCCTGTTGCCCTTGTCTGGCAATGTGTGGGCTTTGGTATGTGTTTACTGAATGGGCTTAAATGAATGAGGTCATGGCCACCAGGTGACAGGTGAATGGCACCCATACTTACCCAAGCCTGCAGCCTGTGAGACAACTTGTATCTATCCAACATGTCCCCCTCCCCAAGATGTCACCTGTTTATTTCCTTCATACAGTCAGCGTGGCAAGATTCTTGGTCATTGGTGGCACCTCCCACCATGCCAAATAAAGGACCTATAATATGTAAAAATTTGCAAAACCCAGATGATCCAGGGCACTTCAAAGGACAGATCTGCTTCAGTGCCAGGTTGGAATAGCACCCGAGGCCTGATTGTTCAGTCCCATGCTCACACAAGTCCTGCCTAACCTTCTGGCTTCTAGGGTGCAGCCAGAAGTCACCGGAGACATGTGACTTCATTTCCAGTCTTGTAGTAGGGAAAGCTCAGGGCAACTTGGGACAAAGTCTGATTGCTAGAAAGAGAAAATTCTTTCTTGAATGGCAGGCACAGAATGGACGGCCAGTAGGGGTGTTGCTGGCTGCAATGTCAAAATTGTGTTTACAGTATATAGAAGCCAGCTGAGTCTGCAAAGTGTCCTGAGCCCAGCATGACCTTTGGAAGAAAAGTGTTAACAAGGCAGCAAACAGGGTGATTTATATGAGACCCCTGTTTTGAAGGTTGTGTAGTTAGGAGGGTGTCCAGGTTCTTGGTTCAATTTTGCTCCTGTCTCTGAAGTGTGCAGGTATGCTTGTTTTTGTACAAGTAGGAGATGAGGCCTGAAGGAAAGAGAGAGGATCGACAGGCTTGGACAAAGTGGGACACATTTGAGCCATGTCTAAAGGCTTCACATCAAGAGGGGACAGAAGAGTGCCGTGAATGAGAATTCCTGGAAAGAAGCTGTGTCTGCTAATGCTGATTGGCTCATTAAAGCTTTGATGACTTTGGAGTGGATGGGATATTACAGGTCCAAAACCTAAATACAGTTATCTTGGGATACCTTTAGCTCCCTAAATAGCCATTTCTTGCCCTGCTCTGTTATACCTGACATTCACACACATGTATGCACACACAGTTAATGTAATAGCAGATAAATAGATGCTATCATGGGTAACTGGTAAACAGAGCATGCCTGTATCGATGTCTGCTCAGTAAGCCTCTCTGGAAGCCCCGGCCCATGCGAGTGAAACCACCACCTCACCTGGGTACTGAACTTCCTGAACAGCCAACCAACACCTAGCCAGGAAGAGCTGATACACGTGCAGGTGACTCTTTAGCGTCTCTGGTCCCAGAGCCAGGTTGCTCATGACAGAGTCAGGGCTTTGGGTACTCATGTGGGTAAAAGGATGCTGAGGTTAGAGAGGCGTGCTGCACAGGATGGGTCTGGCAAGCTTTTGGTTGAGACGAGATGTCTTTTAGGTAAGATAGACTATCTTGAGAGAGGAAAAACTCTCAGTGGCTCGTGCAGAAAGAGAAGGAAGGACACCTTCATCCTAAGGAGAAATTTTGGTTCTGATACAGGGCCTGGAGCACTAGGGCCGATGTTCTGTTTAAAGACATGATACTGTCTCCATTTATAGTTAATTGATCACTCTGTTCTTGAATACTCCATCTCAGAAGACCCACCAAACCTTTTGCAGACTAGTTTCTCCCCAGGTGGAGGTAGGGGTTCAGATAACCTGGGCCAAACTCAGCCTGATGCAGGAAGGAAATGCCGGTTCTGGATTGCACCCAAATCTGTAATTGCAAACACATTATTTTCTCATACTTTCTGAGTGGAATCTTTATACATTTATTGTACAGCATAGTGGGAATAATACCTTGATTACTTTGGTGCTATTTAATATGTATTAATATTTTTCAGGCTCAAATGTAATTTCTCCTGAAATGATTCAGCGGCCCCATGCAGTCGAGGCTTGCCAGGCCCCTCTTTCCTCAATAATGGAGGCTGTGCAGCTGTTTTAAAGCACACTGGCACTTGGCACCAGTGAACATGTCTTTCTCATTCATTATATCCCAGCCACCCAGCCACTGCCTCTGGACCTGGCTGAGTCACAACTCACCAATTTTTGGTATATATATATATATATATATATATTATATATATATATGACTAATTATCATGCATGCAATATTAAAATACACACTTAGGAAGGGAACAGTCATTATTTCTCTGTCATTATTGTTCTAGCCATTTGTTCCTCCGTGGTTTAGGAAAATATGATTAAGCCTTGGCTCTGTGGGGAGAAAGGAAGTGCTGCCCACCCCAGCCTCCTTACAGCCATGCTTTAGAAGTTCATCCATCCTGTTTTCCTGGAAGGAATGGCTGGTGATCCACTTAGTCAGTTTTGTATGCCATTTTCCCCTCCAGATCCTTCCTTCCATGCCTGCTAACAGGCACTAATGAACAAGGAAGGGCAGGAAGAATTGTGGTGCATGAGGAATCTAGCCTACAGATGCCCCATCTGAAGGTTGCTGCCTGTTAGCAGGGGCTCAACCTGCTGTTATGGACAGGGTCTCCACACAAGGCCTCACAGCCTCTGGGAAGATCATCTGTCTCTCTTCAGGCTCTTCTCATCCACTGGGCAGAAATGCTTCCAAGTTCGGAAGACTCAGCTCCCACAAAACACACCTCCTTTCCCCAAACTGTCCAGAGCCTACCAGCCATTGTGTCCTCCACACCTAGAGACTTGGCCCCTCTAAAGCACCTGCTGAAGGGTCATCCACAGTCTCTCTTCTCTTCTTTTTTCATCTACAAAAGGATGCAGAGAACCCTGGCAGGAAGCCATCTCCTTTGTTTTGATTTGAAATTCCTTTGGTGAAATTAATGTTGGAGGCATCCTGTCCCAGGCTTGCTTTGATTCTACCCCCTTTTGGAGTTCATTCATAAAAAAGAAACTCAGTGTCAAATTCAGGTGGAACTTGGTACCTCTGTCTTTTGCAATGGAGCATCTCATTGACTCAATGGGGACTTGTTCTCCAGCTAATACCCTCGCTGTGGGTTCAGTGGGGATAGCAGCTTTCCCCATAAACGAGCTTTTCAAAGAATTATTTGTAATAACTGTGATGTTTCCAAAGTTTCAGAAATTTATTCACACTTTCATCAATACTTCCATTAACTTATTTTTCTGTAGTGCGCTTCCATGGGGCGGGGGAGTCTAGGTGCTCATAGGATTATATACTGTCAAAAATGGGTAACCTGTGGAGGGAAAAGTTGGTATCTGATACCCCACAGGGACCTGGGAGTCCTGACCCAGGTCCAGTTTTTGTCTGTAGGTATTGTTTTGAGATGACATTTAGCTAAGTCTCCTGGCCCTAGACCATGGCGGGTAGTGTCCACTGTTCAGTGCTGAGGGGCCAGTATGGTTTACTCTCATAGTCTCTTTGGTTGACTTACAGCTGTATATGCTGACTTTGTGCTGGGTTAGCCTTGGAGTTCTGAGTCTTGAGGAAAGTCAGGAATAGATTGAGAATAATACAATCAAAGTCTAAGTAAAGGTATTTGGTGACAAGTCTCAATCATGGATGTCATCAGTGAGTCTTCCTTCCCACCATCATGTCCCCAGCCAGTACAAGTGGCTCTCAATTTTGCTTTTCGGTCACTGCCCCAGTCCCCCTGAGTCTTTCTGTGTCTTCTTGTTCCTTCTAGTTTATCTGGTCTTGTTCTGTCCCTAAAGTATCAGATCTCTTGTCTCAGTTGCTTTAGCTGCTATAATGAAGCACTGGAATGGGCAGCTTCTGAGTGACAGAGTTTCTTTCTTAGTTCTAGAGGCTGGAGATCTGAGATAAGGGTGTCACCTGTGTGGTGCTAGTATGACTCTTTTCCAGGTGCACACATCTCCCTCCTTCTTGTGTTGTCTTGGGAGGGAAAGGATGAGGGAACTCTCTGGAATTCCTTTAGTCAGGGCACTGATTCTATTTGTGGGGGTTTACCTCCCAAAGAACTCCTCCTGCTAGTGTCACTTTGGTTCTGGGAGACCCAGTGAAAAGTATAAGAGCTTTAGGTCACAAACATGCAGTCCACAGTGACCTTCCTGCAGAGCTCCCTGTAGCTCTGTGGCCCAATTCCTTTTCTTCCTCAAAGGAAAACAGTGAGTGTGGAACTGTCTGCTCTGAGGATATCCTTGGTCCCCAAGGGGGCTCAGTCTCTCTTCTGAGTGTGGATTGAGGGCCCATCAGTTCTGGGAGAGACAGGTTCTTTTTTGGAATGGCAGCCTTTGGAAGGCTGGCTTTGCCAAGAAAGCAGAGCAAACCTTTCTTCTCAAAGGAGCTGTCTGTTTTCCCAGAGCACCCCCAGAGCATGGGGCTTTAAGGCCATCAGGCAGGGCTCTCATGAACCTTGACCCAAGACCAAGAATTCAGGATTCCAGTTCTACTAGACTGCTTATTTGCTGGCTGTCAGGATCATGGCAGGGATAGGGACCAAGGGGGAGTTCCAATACCACCAGACACATGTGCCCAAGTCTGAGTTTATTATAATGGAAGGGACAGACCCACAGCCAAATTTCAAGGGACAAAGAAACAGGTGGGAGAATCTGCATGTACCTAGGTATGAGCTTCCTTATCCTTTCTCCACCTCAAGAAGGAGTTTCAGGAGCTCATTCTCCCTCCTGCAACACACATGTAGCCAGAGATGGGCCTTTGCCCTATTTTAGAAAAAGTCTCACTCTGGAGCCCAGGCTAGCCTAGACCTCATGTAGCCCAGACTAGCCTCTAATTAGGAGCAATTCCACCTTAACTTTGCAAGTGCTGGCTTTACAAATGTGAGCTTCTACATTGGGTTCATGCTGAGGTTCTCACTGGAGCTGGTCCCATAGGTTCCCCTGCCTGGTGCATGCCAGAGTGTGACAAGCTGGCAATGCTGAATGGTGAATGAAACATTGTGGAGTCCTGGTGGCACAGGTACAGATCCCAAGGTTTGATCCAAGCACACTGCTGAAACTACATGTCACCAAAAACTGAGCATAATCCCTAAATCCCTTAATCCACAGTGGTGATGATCTCTGCGTTGGCAGAGGTGCAGGGGCTGAGCCACCTTACAACACATGAGCATGCCTGTCACCCTGCTGGACCCTTCCATCTTTCATGCATAAAACTGGCCACTGTCAGCATGCTTAATCAGGAGAAAAACAATAAAAGCAAATGACACAATTGATTCAGTATACTCAGGGTTGTTAGACTATTCGGAGTTAGTGGCTGGTTGAATATTTTAAAGAAAATCACAAATTTAAAATGCATATTCATTTTCTTCATATGGCTCCTGCTGAAGACGCATTATCCTCCTGTGGTGAATCTGTCAATCACTGTTCACCGTCTCCCATATCAACGATGATAGCTGTAGTCTTCAGGCACAGCGGGGCAGGGGCAGTGCTTGTGTCCCTGGAGAGCAAAGTGGTAGTTTAGGGCAGCATGGTGTTGAATGTGAGCCTCAAGCCAGCTCTGGAGACTCCAAGATTCCTGTGACATAGCTTAGAGAGAAGCTTGCAGACTCCATGGAGAACTTGCTGAGCTGACTGAGGCAGGACCAGAAAGGAAGATGCAGCCTTCATGTGGGGTTACAGGGCTTTGCTCAACAACCAAGTGGTTAGGAAATGCAATCCCACTATGCAGTTGTCTAACCAGGGCAGGGGCTTCTTTAAGCATTGTTATGTTGATAGTAGATGACATCTAGTTGCAAGCCCAGTTAAGGTTTTTTTATTATTATTATTATTATTATTATTATTGTAAGGGTGGCTGCAGATGAGCCTTTGAAAGAAAGGGATGGTAACCTTCAAGGGTCATGTGGTGGTTTGAAAGAAAATGGTCCTCAAATGGAATGGCACTATTAGGAGGTGTGGCTTTGTTGAAGTAGTTGTGGTCTTGTTGGAGGAAGTGTGTCACCGTGGAGATGGGCTTTGAGGTTTCATATATGCTCAAGTTATACTCAGTGAGACAGTTCACTTCCTGTTGCCCTTGAATCAAGATGTAAGGACTGTCATCTTCAGCACCATGTCTGCCCGCATGCTGCTTTGTTTCCCACCATGATGGTAATGGACTAACCCTCTGAACTGTAAGCCACCACAACTAAATGTTTTCCTTTAGAAGAGCTGTCAAGGCCATGGTCTCTCTTCACAGCAGTAGAAACCCTAACTAAGACAGACCACATGCCACACCTCAAAATGCTGGTGATGATAGATGGTTATAAGGGACTTATCCGAGGATGGGGCAGGATGAATAGGAGGATGGAAAGCAGTCACAATCTGGTGTCTCAGGTCGATGACTCAGCATCTGGAAGGATCTCCCAGATGGTAGATAGCATCTCATCACTGGGTGACATGGCTGTGGTTGTTATCTCATCACAGTTCTAAAATACAAGGTCCTTCTCAGTACCATGTAGGCATTTCAAAGTCAACTTTAGTAAGAATAGCATTTAACTGTTAGCTGCTAGAGGATAATTGCGGGCTAAACTGTATCAGTGTATCCATTAAGAATTTAAAAGATTAATTTTCATTATGACTGGTAGTTAGTAAACATTATCTTTATATCAGCCTGGAAAAATAATATGAGTGATGGGAACTATTTAATTTATTTTTTGTTAATTTTAGAGCTTTAATTATGGCAATTCTTTGCATTTATAACAGTCTTTTAAGAGGATTGAAGCAAGTTATTTTTGGTGTCTGGTTTGCGGAGAGAACTCTTGCTTGTTCCCTGGAAGGGAAGCACAGTCAGCCCCTGGGAGCTTGTGGATGCAGGAGAAGGAAGGCAGTGGAAGAGGAACTAGGTGGATTGGGAATTCTAACTGACCTGGTTTAGGCAAAATCTTATGACAAACGGATGCCATTCATTTATTCAGCTGTTTCTGGATGAACACTGATTGAGGCTCAGTAGAACTTTGGGCTGTTGAATCTCCCCTAATCACTGGCTGGCAATTTGTTCACTATTCCCCACTCTGCCTCCTCTGAGTTTCATCCCAGGGATGACCATTAAACTAAGTCCGCATGGGTGTAGTTTCATGGGACAAACAGCCAGGGTTTGGCTTTGCAGTGACCTGGACCTCAGTTCTTACTGTGGGGCCTCCAAGCTGTATGACTGTGAATGAGTCATTGAACCTCCTGGTGTTTCCTTTGCAAGAGGAAGCTCATCAGAGGGCGCAGGTGGTTGGTCTAGGTGAATGGCCCTCAGCCAAAACCCTGCTCCTCAACCCTCTTGGAGCTGTCCATCACAGCACTTGCTGCTCTGTGGGGGTGAATTGTCTGAGTGGAAGGCAGGAGAGCACACACACATTGCACCACAACTGTGCATGCCAGTGGATGGTAAGTTCCTCTTCTTTTATCCAGTTTTCTAACACAATTACTGAGTTACCAAAGAGCTGGGGATTATCTGACATCACACTGTTTTTGTTTTTTTCTTTTTTTGAGAGTATAGATATCATCTCCCAGGCTTCACACCCCCTATACATTTGTGGAATGGGAGCTAGGTCTCAGGTGGCCTTCTGGGCATAAGCTAAAAGTCCTATGGTTCTCATCCTTTTGTTTATTGCTTGGCTGTCCATTTGATGGAGGAAAATGCTTTCTGAGCCTTTCTGTCTGAACGAACTGTGTTCGTGCGCCTCAAGAATGCTGTGTCGCTGATCTGTGCAGGCACGATCTCCATTGTTTCTGGCAGGTGTGACTCCAAGGTGCAGATCAGTGGAGCACCTGATTCACATAGGTAGAATCCTTCTCTTTTGAGAGCATTGGTAGTGCTTAATAGAAACAGTGATGAGAGCTGGCCAAATTGGAACATTTGGGAGAAAGAGGACTAGACACTATGCCCGTCTGGAGTACACTGTGGTGCCAAGGTGTCAGATTTGCTTCCTGGAGTACTGGGGATGGGTGGAGACTATCCATATACTATAGCTTGTTGCTGCTAGGCTGGCAACCCACCTTGCCCCATGTACCTTATTGTAGAATTGCTGTTGTTGACTTTGTAGGTTTACCAGATGTTTCTGCCTTTAGGCTTAGTTTTTCTCCTCCGGTGGGTTTGCTGGAGCTCCTGTAACTATAAGAAACACTGCAGAGAACATATAAGGACCCCATGGCTTCCATGAGCTGCTGAGTCAGCTGGTGCTCCTGCCCTTAGGGCCAGCAATGATGGCACTCTTGGAGAACTCAGCTAATTGGCAAGAGGGAGAGTGCTTTGAAACAGCTCACAGTATCTCAGAGAAAAATGAATGCTACTTTCTGTTTACTGCCAGTTATGGGGCCAGGCATCTGCAGGGCCCTCATCTGTTAGAAGCCACTGTCTTTGCTTAGGCCACTTGAATCTTCCATAGGCTTCTCTGCTGAACATCTCTGCCAGCATAGGAACCACTGATGTTGGCTGGAAGTAGCTGCACTGAGAAGTCATGAACCAGAGACTATAAGCTTCAAGTGAAGATGTGGGGATACAGGCAGTGTCCACTGTCTAGGCAGGTTCAGTTCCAGATTGGCCTGATGGGTCACTATGCATTATTGTGACTTAATGCCTGACATGTTTGGTTTTTGCTGTTGTTTTGTTTTGAAACAGGAGTTATGTATTCCAATATAGTCTTGAATACTATGTAGTCAAAGATGGTCTTGAATTTCTGATCCTCCTGCCTCTACCTCCCAAGTTCTGGGATTACAGGCATGTTCTATCAGGTCTGGTTTAACAGGTGCTGGGGATTGGATGCAGTACCTTGTTCATGCTAGGCAAGCACTCTACCAACCAAGTTACATGATGATAAGAATGTGTGGCTCGGGCTGGTCACAGTTACTTCCTGTTTCATGGACAGGGGTGTAACACTGAATTCCAGTGTTGAGCCACACAACCAGGGATCAGCTGTCACAGTCTCAGGGAAAGCTTGCAGAAGGGCTGGCTGTCAGGTACTTTTGGTTGCTAGGGATGGAAACAAAATAGAGGTAGTTCATGAAAGGGAGGGTGAGTTCACAACGTTCTAGGACACTGAACCCTGTGGGACAAGGGCTGCTCCCCTAATTCAGATTCCAGGAGCCTGTGTACCTGTCCAAGCTTGAGGCAGAAACTCTCAGGTCCAATCAGTGTATCCAGAAGAAGTGGACAGGAAACTTGATATGGAGCCTGGGGTATGGCAAACACATGCAGGTTTATGAACCACCACAAGCTAATAAATACAAACACAATGCATTTGAACAAAAGTTTGTCATGTTACTTCCCACCTTCACAGCAAACTCAAGTGTATGACTAACCATATGCATCTAAGCCGGGGTGGGGATGGCTGGGACTATGGGCCACATTGTGTCTGAGACACAGTTCAGCACATAGCAGGCACTGATGCAGTCTGAATGGGTGAAAAGTGACTGAGGGCTTTGAGTCATTTTGAAAAGATCCTAAGTTTTGAGAATCCAGATGCAGAGGGAGGTGAAGCGCATTTGTGCTTGCTTTTACTCCCTTTGCTGTGGCCAAACTTTATTTTATCATTAGTCATGAGCTTTAGCTGATGTGCTTTGTCAATTGATCCACTGGTTCATTATGTACTCGTGGGCAACTCCAGAGCCCTGTTGGGCAAGGCAGCTGAGGTGGCTACAGAGAAGGTAGCTCTGTGGGCAGCCACACATGAACTCCTAAGTTCCCTGGCTCTGGCAGCTGCACCTGTGGTCTGATTGCTCATAACCCCAGGCCAGGACACACATTCTCAAGAGGGCAGGCTGTCCAAGAATCAGCTTCTGGGAGTGTAAAACTTGACAGTGGCTCTTCCCTTCCTAAGCATGAAAACCTTCAGGAAGTGCATTCTTTTTTTTCTATATCCAATTGCATTTTTATACATGGAGATTTCCTAAATGCATCTACTCAGTTCCACCCCTTTCCCGTACAGAGAAGAGGACCAGAATATCTGTGCAACTTGCTGTTGCCAAGCTGGAGTGTATGCCAAGCTGCACGTCACTAGAGGAAGGAGACAGCAATGGTGCTTCTCACTCCCATGTTGGGATGTGAATAGAATGAGGATGTGCTGATTGACTGAGGTAGCTGTAGTAAGCTGTTGTGTGTGATAAACTTGTGTGGGGGGTGAGTTGGCCTGACCATGGCTACCAGATCTCTCAGAGGATGGGCAAGTCACTTCTGTCCCTGTTAGTTTGATAGTGCTACAGGAGATTGTTCAGGCCATGCCCATATCCCTTTTGCTCCATCTTCTATGTGCCCAGAAACTATGGATACTGTTTTCCTATAATGCCAAGTGGCTGTATGGGTTTGGGGACAGAAGCCAGTCACAGAAGCAGCATATGCATCTTAGGACAGCCACACAGAAACTTCCAGCATAACACACTTTGCCTAACAACTTCCAAAGGCTTCAGAGCCAGAAAGCTTAGCAGCCCAGTGAGCTTTGTCTTAATGATGGGCTCCCGATGGTGGAGTAATGGGCTGGAAAGGCAGGGCTATTTGGACAGCTGCTCTAGGCCCTGCAAGGAAACCCATGCTCTTAGCACATATTTGATTTTCTTTGGCATCATTGAACAGCACTTAGGAGGTCTTTTTCATTCAGCTTTATTTCAGCCTACTTACCCATGTTAAGGAAAGATCACCAAATAGGTTCTGTAGTCTGAGGTTTGTTCGAAGGGGGCGAGAGATAGTCCCCTTGGGAATAAGGGGCTGGTGGTGTAGACATAGGTGCTCTGTGCTCTTCAATAGGTAAACAAGATGGGCTATTGGGGAGCAAGCCAGGTATGGTGGTATGAATGAGAATGTTTTTCATGGCTTCATGTATGTGAACACTTGGTCCCCAGTTGGAGGCACTGTTTGGGAAGGTTACAGAACCTTAAGATGTAGAGCCTGTTAGAGGAAGTGTACTGTGTGGAAGGGCATGGGCTTTGAGGGTTCTATAGCCTGGTCTCTCTCTGCTTCCTGTGTGTGGATAAAACTTGATGGCCTTCTTCTTCTTCTTCTTCTTCTTCTTCTTCTTCTTCTTCTTCTTCTTCTTCTTCTTCTTCTTCTTCCTCCTCCTCCTCCTCCTCCTCCTCCTCTCCTCCTCCTCCTCCTTCCTCCTCTTCTTCCTCCTCTTCTTCTTCCTCTTCCTCTTCTTCTCCTCCTCCTCCTCCTCCTCCTCCTCCTCCTCCTCTTCTTCTTCTTCTTCTTCTTCTTCTTCTTCTTCTTCTTCTTCTTCTTCTTCTTCTTCTTCTCATCATTATTTTGTTTTTTTTGAGATAGGGTTTCTCTGTGTAGCCCTGGAACTTCCTCTGTAGACTAGGCTGGTTTCAAACTCAGATATCTGCCCTCCTGAGTGCTGGGATTAAAGGTATGCACCACCACTGCCCAGTGGTGGTCTGCTTCTTGATGGCCAGGCCAGCCTCATGCTGCTGCTGCCATGCTTTCTCTGTTGTCCTGATGGACTCCATTCCCTGTGGAATTGGAACCCCAAACTAATGTATTCATTCCTAACTTTCTTTTTGTTAGGACATTTTTATCATGGCAAAAGAAAGGAATTAAAGCACCAAGTATACTCCACATTCTAAGAGGAACTTCTACAAATCTAGGAAACTAGAACTTTCTGTATCAAGTCAAGGAACAGATGAAAAAGATAGGCATTTGTAAGAAGAAAGCTATGCTTTCCAGGATACATTTCCCAGCCCTTTCCAGAAAGATCAGGAAGGTCTAGGGCAGAAGGTGTGTGTGGAGTGGGGGTGTGAAAGACTGGGGTCTTTGGTCATGTAGGGATTGTTGGAGTAACTGTGTCTTCCATTTCCACCAGGGAAGGTATTGCTGGCCCAGGCAAAGCTTGTTGGATGTCTCCTATCCCTGACAGCCCTTGGAACCTGGTGTTTGCAAATATCCTGAGGATATGAGGCCCACATACTTGTGTCCACCCCTTGTTGGGAAGTTCTCATGGCAGAGGCTGAGTTGAAGGCCAGAAGGGAGTAGCCTGCTCTCTTCGCTTCCTGTTAGAGGAGAGGTGTCATGCCAGCATGTGAATGAGTAGTGAATGAGTGCAGATGCCCCTTTTCCAGGGCAGAGTAACCCTCTGACCTTGAGTGCCATGCTGGAAGCCCTGTCAGAGACACTTGGTCTCAGATTTCTGGCACTGTAGATCCTCTCTTATTCCCAAGTCAGTCCAGAATTATATTCTGAGATAGTGAGCTGGTATTCTGGTCTAGACAATGAGATCTTTCCCTCAGGATGTCACTATATACAGACCTCGTCCCCATCTTAGCAGAATCAAGGTGTGTTTTGGGAGAAAAGGGGTTTTCTTGACTGTGCTGAGATGGGCTAGGTCTAGCCCATGTTCCCTGGTCACTGAACCGTGGCAAGGTACAATGCTTCTTTTTTTTTGTTCCCTGTGTGCTATCATTTGATGGGGGAAATGCTTCTGTGTATGTTTGTCTTATTGGTTGATAAATAAAGTACTGTTGGCCAATAGGGAAGCAAGTTAGTCGAGGACGATTCTGGGAAATGTAGTAAAGAGAAGTCTTGTGATCCAGACAGGAAGTGACATAGCTGACAGACTCAGAATATAAAAGCAGGGACAAGCAGGAAATCTCTCTCTTCCTCCCCCTCTCTTCTCTGGCACCTCCATGTGATCCCAACAAGACAGGACATATGCCGCCAGCATCCTCGATCAGGTAAGTCTTTATAAAATATATAGATTAATACTTATGGTTGATGCTTAAGACAGAGATAGCAGATAAGAAATCCTAGTCATTGGCCAGCATCATTGTACCTAATATAAGACTCTGTGTGTTATTTGAGGCACCCACGTTGGTGGGTCTTGGGCGGCTTGGCAGAAAGACTTATTGTTACAATCATTGCAGAGAATTTAAGGGCCTTCCTGCAACAGGGCTTAAGAGGACTCTGAAAGAGACAGGAAAGGGCTTAACAGAGAACTGGAGCCACTCTTGGCAATTTGCATGATTGATTGGGACTTCATAGATTTTTGTCTGGTGGAAAATATTCATTTTCTGGATTTCTCTGTTTTGGGAATAATAATATGTGCCCACCAAAAATTTTCAACAGTAAATATATGTATAAGAATGTACACTGGCTGGTTGGTGGTGCATGCCTTTAATCCCAGCACTTGGGAGGCAGAGACAGGCGGATCTCTGTGAGTTTGAGGCCAGCCTGGTCTACCAAGTGAGTTCCAGGACAGGCTCCAAAACAATACAGAGAAATCCTGTCTCAAAAAAACAAACAGATAAACAAACAAAACAAAACAAAACAAAAAGAAAAAGAAAACAAAAAAAGAATATACATTGGCTACTTTGCTTGTTGCTGTGACAAAACACCTCATACAAGTAACTTTTATTTTAGCTCACAGTTTTAGGGGCTCACGATCTATCATTGGAGGGAGGGGCAAAGCAGAGCTGTTTGTTCCATCACAACAAGATACACAGCAAAGGCTTGCCCATGCACACAGAGCGGGGAACAGTGAAAGACAGAAAGAACTAGGACTGCCCTGTCCTTTAAAACCCACTTTGGGATCTACTTCCACCAGCCAGACCTCACTTCCTAAAGGCTTCACAGTCTTTCAAAAAAGTTGTGTGAGCTTGGGATTGGGGCCTCAAGAGCATGAACCTACAGAAGGTATTTCAGGTCAAATCTTAGGCATGTGGTGACTTGCAAGGTACCTGGGAGTGTATGCTGGCTTGTTTTGTGTCCATTTGACACACAGTTATCTAAAAGGGGGACTTCAATTAAGAAAATGTCTTCATAAAATCTGGCCATAGGGCGTTTTTTAAAAATTAGTGGTTGATGGGGAGGGCCCAGCCAATTGTGGGTGGTGCCATTCCTGGGCTAGTGGTCCTAAGTTCTACAAGAAAACAGACTGAGCAAGCCATAAGTAAGAAATCTAGTAACCAGCACCCCACCATGGCCTCTGCACCAGCTCCTGTCTCCAGGATCTTGCTCTGTTTGAGTTCATGTCCTGACTTGCTTCAATGATGAACAGCATTATGGAAATTTAAGCCAAATAAACCCTTCTACCCCCCAATTTTTTGGCCATGATGTGTCTTAGTTAGGATTTCATTGCTATGAAGACATGCCATGAGTATGGGAACCCTTATAAAGGAAAATGTTTAATTGGGACTGGTTTACAGTTCAGAGGTTTTTTCTATTATCTTCATGGTGGGAAGCATGGTGGTACCCAGGTAAACATGATGCTGGAGAGGTAGCTGAGAGTTCTGCATCTGGATCAGCAGGCAGCAGGAAGAGACTGAGACACACTAGGCCTGGCTTGAGATTTGGAGACATCAAAGGCCACCCTAAGTGGCACACTTCTTTCAACAACACCACAGGTACTTCAGTAAGGGCACACATCCCAATAGTGCCAGTCCCTATGAGCCTTTGGAACCATTTTTTTTTTCAAACTACCACATGCTTTTCATCACAGCAAAAGTAACTCTAAGATTGGGTATTTGGTTGATATATGGTGAACCCTCTCCAATGCCTCTCTTTATTCTGCATATGGTGAGAGGGTGGCTGGTGGTCTGTCTACTGGCTCAGGTAACTATACACAATGATATAAAACGTGACTTAATTTAATTTTTCATGAAGACAACAAAGACAATACATACAAAGCTTGTGAGACTGCTGAACTTCAGATTAATGGTTCCTATTAATAGAGATCTGAGTGACATATTTGGTGGCTTGGGGCTCTGATAGATAATTATGAGAAATGGTGAGGTCAAAGCCAGTTGGCTTAAATGATGTATTTCCCCCCTTTTCACATCTCACTGATTCTCTCCAAGAGAAGACAGAAACAGGAGTCCTGCAGAGTTTCTTTCTCCTTTTCCATCCTCCAACATTCACCACTGACTATGGAGCGTCACAGTCACTTTGCAACTTGACTTTCTGTATGTTGGTCTTCCATTCTTGTTTATTGACCCTCCCCTCTCCTTGGCTGCTATGATAAAGGCTTTTCCACTCCTTGGTTATTTCATTTCCTGGTGTCTGGATTTGTTGTCTATCATTTAACTCCTGGGAGAACTCAGTTACCCTATTCCTAAGCTCCCAGGAGGTGAGAACACATACCTGTTGTAAGGCACACCTGTAGCCAGCCTCTAACAGGCGTGGCTTACTGTCCCCTACAACCTGTCTCTAGGATGGCCCATCTCTTCTTCTCCAGAGCCCAATGGAGTTTCCCTACTAGCTACTTTGGGACATTTCCCTATTTAGCTTTAATTGTCAACTTGACACAGCCTAGAGTCATCAGAGAGGGAAGACAGTAAGCAGCATTTCTCCATGGTTTCTTCTTTGGTGCCTGCCTTGACTTCTCTCAGTGATGGACTACAACCTGTAAGCAGAAAGAGACCCTTCCTTCCCCTAAGTTTCTTGTGGTTAAGAATGTTTTATCACAGCAACAGAAAGGAAATGAGAGCAGGTATCTTGCATGAAGACATTAGCACCATCTTCCTCTTGTATATGCTCTCCTGAGCTTCAACAAGTTTGGAGTTGTAAGCATGAGTACAGTGAAACCACTGAAGTAGACCAGGCTACGGGTAGAAAACAGTTTATTGGGGAACATACTTCCAGGCTGCCTCACAGAAATAGGGATCATCAGCTCAGCTGGAAAGGATTTTAGATGAGTAGGAAGGGTGGGTGGGGGTCTCGGGTGGGTGAGGGTCTTTCAGCTGATGCAGGCTATTTGGGACTAGATGCCCTTACACAAGGTTGTTGATTATTGGGTGGATAATGAAGGTAGTACTTTTCCTGGTTAAACATAAACACATCTTACAAGATTCCTGAGAAATGCTTAGTTTAGGAATGCTAGTCAGAGTCATTCTGTTTAGGACATTGTCAACAGTACTGCAATGGGGAGGGGGGGACTTTGGACCTAACAGAAATGTCTGTTTTTATTGTCTTAAACTTGAACCCCTGAATTAGATCCATCTTCCTCAGAACCTTATGAATATGGCCCTATCACCTTCTACAACAATGGTGCAGACTGAGGAGAGTTCTGAGTCATCTGATTGTTCGTAATCTTGTAGAATTCTCTATTGTCCCAGGTAGCCCAAGAATTACCTCTCTGTCTTAGTTAGTGTTCTACTGATGTGAAGAGATACTATGAACATGACGACTCTTACAAAGGAAAGTATTTAGTTGGGGCTGGCTTATAGTTTCAGAGGTTCAGTCCATTGTCATTATGGCAGGGAGAATAGTGGCCAGGAAGGCAAACATGATGCAGAGAAGTAGCTGAGAGTTCTATATCTAGATCCATGGGCAGCAGGAAAGGAGAGACACCAGGCTTCTGAAACCTCAAAACCCACACCCAGTGACACACTTCCTCCAGCAAGGCCACATCTCCTAATCCTTCTCAAGAAGTGTCACTCCCTGGTAACCAAGAATTCAAATATATGAGCCTATGAGGGCCATTCTTGTTCAAACCTCCATACTTAACTCTCTAAATGTGAAAATGAGTCCTTTTACCAAGGTTTGTCTGGTGGCTTGTTCTCTGTGATGTTACCAAGAAACCCAACGTGGTCTGGGAAACCAGCTTGCTAGGCTGGACCACTGCTATTTTTATGTCCTATTATTTCTTCCTACTTAATCCTGCTTCATCCTCTCAGCTGCCTCTTAGTGACCTCTTCCTTCCCTCTCCCTAATTCAGTGTTACCCATGTGAAGCCTTTCCCCATGTTTATGCCCACAGTATAACATGGTCTTATGATGGTGTTTTGGGAAAATTTGTATCCTGGAGCCTATGATTTCCATTTTCATCTTATTTTCTTGTTTTACAGTCTTGCCTTTGGATGAGTGTTCCTATTGAATTTCTGTCCCTATTACACTCCTCTATAAAGCACTCATGGGGGATGTTCTTCTAGCCCTTGAGGCATATGTTCTTGGTCTGTCTTCTAAAAGGTCTTCTCCTGCTTTCTTTGCCTCCTTCCCTTGCTCTTAATCCCTCTCTGTCCTCTCACCCCAGTGGCTACATTGGTGCCCCACAGAGGCTCCTTGAACCCAAGACTTCTTGGGCTTAGCTGCACATTTAAAGATGCACTTTCTTGGATCAGAGTACCTGAAAGTATAATCAATGGTGTCAGCTACTCAAAGATGCTTTCTTTGTTGGAAATTGGCCTGTAGAGGGTGAGAGAGGCAACAGGACATAAGGTAGCAGTTGTCTAGCCCAGAGAGCTTGTTTTCCAGAACCACATCAGGTTTCTGGATAAGATCACAGAGAATAAGCCCCTGGAAGTTAGTGGCAGGGCCAGGAGCTGCTGTGACCTGGGGCTCTGCCTGCTGTGGTGAAGGAGCCCTGCCTGCTCCCTCCAGGGCTCATCCCAGGGTCTTTGTGCACCTGGCCTTGCATTAGACTCAGTGTGCTCCCAAACATTGGTCATCCAGACAAGTTGTGTTTCTTCTCCTTTGCCTGGATTGCTTGCTTTCTTACCTGCCACAGCTATTATAGGAAGGGCTTCTTTGGACTTAAGCCAGGAATTAATCATTTCCAGCTAATTCCCAAATGGGAATCCTGGTGACTTTTGTTTACTCCCTTAAAAAAATTCCCATTTAGCCTGAGGCTGGGCTTAAAGAATTTTAAACATTCTTTGAAAGCTGGAAAGAAGGGTTAGGGATGAAATGACCGCTCTACTTTAACTGGAAACATTTTTTTTTTAAGTGTCTCGTTAAGGAGAGGGCACCCAGTCCTGCCTGAGAAATGATCCTGCCACCCGTGGAATGTTAATTTCATCAGAGGCAACTCTGGAAATGAATTGTAGCTGCCTAACAATTGCTGGGCCAGGTGAAACACATTAGGGGGGATGGCATTATGATACAGACCCAGGGCATAGAGAATATTAATTTGATCAGGATCTGTGTGCACCCTGCAAATAGTTGCTGCTAGGTGGGGACAGAGGCTGCAGATGGAGAGCCAGAGTGGGGGCTGGGCCTGCTGCCTAAGCATTATCTAAGGTGAATAACTCTATGACAGTAAATGCCTCCCGCTTCTGCTCAGAGAAGTTCACTCCACAACCGTGGGATGATTAAGTTCATTTTAGGAGCAGGAGTGGCTTCAGCTCCTCATCCATGACCTCTAGTCATTGGACACTGCTCACAGAGCAGAAGAACATGGATGTGTGAGTTTGGAGGAGAAAGAGGAGACATGTCCTGGGCTTAGGTGCAGCCTGCTGGGTCCAGACACAGCCTCGCTACTGTTTGAGGGGTGGGAGTCACTGAGTGTGGTCACTGGGTGTGCATGCTGTGTATGGGTCCTGACCATGGGTGCTGAGAATATACACTGTGCAGTTCCTTGCCATGGACACTGTAAGTGGAACCTAAGGCACAACATCCTTGGTTTGCTTTCTAGATGTGGGTCTCTGGGCATGGTCCCCTTGGTATATAATCTGGGCATGAGGTCCCTGGAGTGTAACATTGGGTGTGGCTCTATTGGGCATGGGATTTGGGACTGGATGCAGGGGGCTGACCTTGTTTCCCTTCATGGTGGCAGTGAGCTCTTCTGCCTCAGATTCTGATCTGTGACATCAGAAACTGCTGCCTGTCATCCCCCCCCCCGCCCTTCTGGGGACTAAATGTGGGTCTGTGCCCCTGCTGGAATGCCTGTGAGACTGAGTCTTGTTGAGTCCCTCTTTCTGTCTCTGCTGACATCTGTCTTTCTTGTCTGTAAATCTGTATACCTTACTGGTAGCCCCATTTTTTGGTGCATGGTGGCTGTGGGGGTTGGGATGCTCCTGATGAGCAACACAGTGACATGTCTGCTAGAGTGGAAGCAGACAGGAGAGACAGAAGGACAGGTGACACCCAACGGCTTGGGCTCCACCTGGGAAACTCATGGCCTCTTCTCGTTCACACATTATGCAAGTGATGAGGTGAAGGGGGAAAGATGGCTGTCCGCCCTGTGAAGCTTGTGGGGGTAAGAAGGGCACCGTCTTCAAAGTAGGAGAACAGGGTGGCTTGATCCAGATCTTCTCTTTAGAGTTGTAAAATACAGCGTTAATAGAAGGTTCTCCTCAGGCACCGGCTTGGTAAATAGTGATACCTCTGGAAGTTCTCTCTTTGTTCAGTCTTGGGATTAAGATGCAGATGGTCCTGTTCTTAGGCCTCTGCTGAAGCCAAGATGGGTTAGAGGCCCCACCATGAATCTAACCCAGTTCATGGGGACCTTGGGAGGAGGTAGCTCTGCCACTTGGAGTCAGATCCTTTACCCTCAGAGGTTTAGTGTCAAAACATACTGATAATGCCAATTTCTAATTCATAATTACTGCAAGTCACACGCTTATGAAGCACCAGGTACTGTTAGACATTGTATGTAGTATAAGATTTAATTTTCAAGATGCTGTTGCTAGTGGACACTGCAGTCTGAATTGCCAGCAGAACCTGAAACTCAGCCTGGCTGATGGCTGGCTTAGCCTCCTGGCTGATGCTGGACCTATGAGGGTCAACTGTTGCCTGTCTGATCAGGATAGTGTTCAAGCTTCTGCATTTTGACACTCATCTGCTTCACTGATAATGGAGGGAAGAAAACTGGAGCGCATACACGGGCATGGCTGGATCCTTCGTGATGGATGCATGGGGCCAGGAGGGTGGCTTTTCTGTTTTCATGCGTGTTTGAACATTTCTATAAGAAGTAAAGTTGAGAAATATTACCATATAGATAGAGAAATAAAAGATATGGCCTAGGGATAACAAATAGGTATTGGCTAGTTTTAATAAAAAAAGTCTTTGGATGCTACACTTTCTGGGGTGGAGAGAGAGAGGGCCTGGTTTTGGGACTTTGCAGGAAAATAGAGGGCCACTGTTTCCTCAGGGGTCTCCACTGTCTGACTGTGGGCACCACATTTTTCTTAGCGCAGGAACCAGTATCAGTTCAAATCCAGAGAAGCCTGAGCCTTGTATATGTGTTTGTGTGTACATGCATATGCATTTGTGAGCATGTGCACTTCTACATGTCTGTACATATGCACATGTGTGTTTATAGCCCATGCATGTGTTTGTATATATTTGTGTGTACACACAATTTACATGGGCACTCACATTTATGTACATGTGCGTAGTGTATATGGTATATACAAATTTATTCATATGTACATTCTGGTGGACACTGTATGTATTTGTATTATGTGTGTGTGTGTTTGTGTATAGAAAAATAATTGTTATCCAGTGTTTAGTAAAGAACAAACCTAACCCTGGTGAAGATGGCACTCACTCTGTAGATAGAAGCAGCTAATGGTGAATGGGTCGTACTTTTCTGAGAGTACTAACTGTACAATTACTAAAGACCTGTGGATGGGGCACAAGAAAGCCCTGCTTGTCTTTCCATTTTACTCCCTCTGTTCTGTGTCTCCTGTAAAGATAGTGAGACCAGTCTCAGCCCTGGCATTTCCAGGCCCAGAGTGCTGTATGGTAGGTACAGTTGGTGTTTCTTGCACATTTCTGTGTGCTAGGACCTGGATGGGGCTTAAGGTCCAGAGTGAAGCAGTGGGGTGCACTGAGTTGGAACATAGCCTGCTGTGAAAGGGTGAGCCTGAGCATCCAGAATATGGAGGCTGAGTAAATGATCTTCCCCTCTGCCTAGAAGCCTTGCTTCCTGCATACTGTCTGAGGACATTATGGAAAACCTACTACTTCTCCCATGGAGAACAGTGAGAAGGAAAAACCAGACAACCCAGGAGAGACTGGCAGACCAGGCCATTATGCTGTTAGTACCTTAAGAGGTGCTTGGGAGACACCCTGTCATTGGCCAGACCTCACAGTGTCTTTGCTCAGGTCAGGAGCTGGGGCAACCCTGCCACTGCCATCCAGGAAAGTACACCTTTCAGGGAAGTGGCTATGAGGGCTGAGCCTTCTAGCTCCTGCCCCCAATTCAGAGTCCAGTTCCTTATCTGCCATGAGAGAAACCGAATTCCCATTGCTCCCAGCTGCAAGGAGAAATGGACACTCAAGGTGAAGATAGGGTATCTGACTAGGCTGGGTGTGTGGGCATGTATGTCACACACTGACTGCTCACAAGCCCAGAGAAGACTTGCATTGTCTCAAGAATAAGCTTGGTGCATTGCACAGGGCCATCCCACCAGGTTCAGAAGAACAGGCCCAAGGGAGGCTTGGCCTGGTCCTGCTGGTGACACCCACACTGCCCACATTCTGACCAGATTCTTGTGAGGAAAAGACAGAAACAAATATCAACATTCCATCTTACCTTACTGAGCTGCTCACAGCGCACGCACATAGGTCTGCTCCTGCCACCTGTGATTAATTGGCATTCTGACCCTGAAGGCCTCACTCTGAAATGTGTAATGACTGTTAACTACTCTCTTGGCTTCTCCTCTCAGTCCACACCACAACTTTTGAAACAAGCAGGGTAGGTTTAGCAGCAAGAAGCAGCCCCTGGTTTTGATGCTGGGGACCCGACAGATGACCTGTCAGCTGGGATGGACACTGCAGTTCCTGTCTGAGTTGGCAGGATGAGGTTTGCCACCCGCACAGTCTTGCCTGCAAAGCTAGCAAAGGATTGGTCACAAAGAGCAGAGCCTCAGCCTCTCCTGGGATTGCTGAACCCTGCACCATGTTTTGTTGTGCACTGTATATCAGGCCTTGAATGGGGCTCAGGGTCTGAGTGAACCAGCGGAGTATGCAGACATGGGAGCATTGCCTTGCTGGAGAAGGACAAGCTTCCGCACCTACCTGGGTGGTTGGTGCTTCCAGTCAGGTCTGTGGACGATGCTTGATGCTGTCCAGTGACATAGCCAGCTTCTTACCAAAGGAAGGGAAAAGGATGCCGTTTAGTTAAGAAGCAGTCCTTTGAGTCACAGCTTCCTTAGGACCTGGGATGGAGTAGAAGGATTTCTGTTCAAGCCTCATCCAACTTTTCTACCCATGTGGCATGTCTAAATGCCATGCCTGCATCTCCATGTAGGCAAGCATACATCCTCACAGGTCTCCCCTGGAGAGTCCTGAGATCCAGGCCCAGGAATTACAGCAATCACACTGTGCTGTACAATACTTTTTGTGTATTATTGATGGCATTTTGTGGAAGTAAATTACATCACTCCCACAGTTCCTCAAGCCATTGCTGTCAGTCTATTAGCATTTTGTGGCCGGAGGGGACAGCTGGCTGGCTGTTTGAGCTGTGTGAGAGATCCCACCGGCAAAGCAGCATGCCGAAAGTGCAGAAAATTTAGCTTTCAATAAACATATTAAATCGTCACCGTTTGTTTACGGTGGTGGTTCACTCAGACTAGAAAGTTATTTTCTTTTCCATTTTGCAGAATGTTTTGAGGTCACCTGCAGATTTCACAGTGTGTTGCTCAGAGGTGTGATGGAGGAGGACAGAAAAGTCATTTATGGTGTCTGGTCTTCTTGGGTCAGCAGTATGGGGCTGAAACTTAAGGCCCAGAGCGGGTCAGCTGCTTCTTCCAGCAGGCCCAGGGCTACCTCCTCCTTATTGGATGCTCATTCAGAGCAGCCTTGAAGTCGAGAGAGAGAGAGAGAGAGAGAGAGAGAGAGAGAGAGAGAGAGAGAGAGAGAGATTGAGAGATTGTGTGTGTGTGTAGGGGGTTGAAAAGGGACTATATCTTGTAAGCTGGGATTCAGCCAACAGGGGCACAGTAGAGGAAGGTGCTGGAATGATGTTCTCAATTTGGATTTCTTGAATAGAAGCATACAGAACAACCAGATGATGGAGTTTTAGTGTGAAAGGCCAGATTTTGGGGTCCTATTGGAACTAGTTAGACCACCATTCCAAGAGGTCATGGGAGGAAAGAGCAGGGGTGAAAGCAATAGAGCAGCTTTTGCTCAGATGGCTGCACTGGAAGGATGAAGAGGTCTAGTGATCCAAGATTCATCCTCAGGGAGCTAATGAGAACCCTGAGGTGCTACAGAAAAGGGAAGGTAAGAAGGCTCAGGGACTTGCATGCCTGGAGTTTGCATAGATTGGAGGTTTTCTTGGCTGTTACATAGCTGGGGGTTGCACAGATGAGGGTTTGCATATCTGGGTGTTGAATAGGGGTTTTGCATAGCAGAGGGGTTGCATTACTGGGGTTTCATAGCAAGGTGGCTTGCATAGCTTGGGGAATTGCGTAGCTTGAGTGTGGCATAGCTGAAGGGTTATATCGCTTAGGGGATTGCATAGCTTGGGTGTGGCACAGCTGAGGGGTTGCATAGCTGGGGGGTTTGCATAAGATGGAGGGATGCTGAGAGGTTTCACCACCACTGTCCAGGGTGTTTTAACTCTTCTTTCAAGATATTTAACCATCTGACATATCATACGCAGAATCCAAGTTGGTTGCCAGAAGGCCTGACTCAGAAATGATGAGTCAGAAAGGGGATGTGGTGTTAGTGCCTTCAGGGTTATAGTAATGACTGGAGGGAGACTTGTATTCATAGCTGTGGGGCCTGGAGCAGGATGCCATAGCAACTGGCAGTTGGCCATACATTGATTATCATGTCCCTGAAAATCTCAGAGCTATACTAATTACTTTTGTTCTGGTGTCTCCAGCCTTGAAGTGGGGTAGACCACCAGCTTTGGAGGAATACTCATTGAATGGTTAATACAGCCGTGTGCAGAGCTGAGAAGAAATCTGAGCTAGAGATTAAGGTAGCAAAGGAGACAGATGCAGAGGCTCCAAGCTTCACCAGTTTTTACCATCCACCTAGCATCTGAAGTGTGAGTGCTTTGGGCACAGCAACCTCTAAGTCCTCTTTCCAGGGGTTGCTGTTGAGGTGTGGCTCCCACTTGGGAAAGATGACATGTGGCCAGATATGCCTGGTAGTTGTTTTTAGGAGTTAGGGGTGTTAAGAATCTTATGGCCATTCCAGGATGATGGCCTGTTTGTCCTTGTCCTTTACCTTGACAGATTCTGTGGGCCACAGCCAGGCTGGGTTTTTCTGACTGGACTAAGAGAGGATGGATAATTCCTATGATTGCCATTTTCTCTGCCAGCCACACACTTCAGGGTTCACATAGCAGGAATCTGGTGAAGTCTGGCTTCCTTCCTTCAGGGGAGATGCCCAGGTCCTGCTTTGTTAATACTTGGTCTAGGTACCCAAGCTTCACATATGATGATGCTCAGGCCTGGATTTGTAAGGGTAACAACGAGACAGGTGGTCAGAGCACAGTGATTGGTCTAGTGACTAAGGCATACACCACGGAGCTCTTCTGATGTACAAGTGACTGTCCATTCTTGGGGGAGTTCCAAGTGTCTTTGAGAAATGGTAAGGGTACAAGTCCCATGGAGTGGAAGGAGTAGGGTGAAGGGATAGTGAAATGTCTCTAGTCACCATGCATACTCTGGGGAATGTGGGTAGTGCTTAAGTCTGAGACCCTGGGCACCATCTGATCAGCCTGCACTATCTGAGTTCTTGGAGGCTAGTACCCCAGGACATGAAAAGCCATGCTCCAGCCCTTCAGAGGACAGATCATGCTATGACCTGTGAGTGCTCAGGCATATGCCACTTGGAGCAGCTTCCTGACCTCTACCTCTGTCACCCTTCTCCACCTGAGATGGGAGCATGGTTAACATCCCTCTCTTGGGTATGTCTATAAAGATGAGAAGAGGTACACATGGGAACCCTGGTGTGCCACGGGTGCCAAAGGAGCTTTGTCCTTTGGGTGGCCCTTCTACATACTGCCATTTGTTCTACTGGAGGAGATAGTTACTTAGAAAACCTAGGACTTCTGGGAACATATCTTTGTAAATAACCCCATCTTTCTTTGTTTCTATTTATTATTATTATTATTATTATTATTATTATTATTATTATTATTATTATTTGGTTTTTCGAGACAGGGTTTCTCTGTGTAGCTTTGGAGCCTATCCTGGCACTCACTCTGGAGACCAGGCTGGCCTCAAACTCACAGAGATCTGCCTGCCTCTGCCTCCCGAGTGCTGGGATTAAAGGCGTGCACCACCAACACCCAGCTTGTTTCTATTTAAGGAGATCAAGATCAGTATGTGAATTTAGGAAGCCAGACATAGGGAAACTACTTCAACATGGCTATCTAACACCGGAAAGCTTTGCCCTGGCATTTGGGATATTCAGTTCAGACAGAGCCATCCATCACTGTTAAGATTCTCACACATAGTTGGGAAGGCTGTGGTCAAGAGACAGGGTTCCCAGAATCCCCTGGACCAGCTTGAGCAGATTCAATTATTATTGGCTGCCTGGGTGCTCTAATGTCTTGTTGACTGACAGGAGGAACACGAATGTGGTAGGACTTACCACTTCCTCCTTGAAGCTTTATACTATATGAAATGACACCATCCGTCCCTCTTTCTCGTCAAATAGATCATTCTCCCTGGCCTCCATTAATGCATATTGTAGCCTAGGGATCAAGATGTGTGGTCAGCTTGGAGAAGGCATGCTGCTGTTGGGCTTTACAAAGTGGGTGGGGATTGCCAGTGGTGTCAGTGGGACTGGAGCCAAGACCCTGACAAGACCCAGAGAACTCGGCCTTTGCGAGATGGGAGATGGTATCACCATGTGCTTAAGCCTGGTCTCTTCCTTGGCTTAAGGCATTGCACAGGCTGCCTCCTCTCTTAGCAGGTCACAGTCAGGAGAGGATGGGGGCCTGGGTGGTACCTCCCTCTGCCCATACCTGCTTCTGGAGGTTGGGTCTGTTGATGCTTGGTTAGTTCTAAATCTTGTTCTAAATGATTCCTCAATGTTTCCTTTGTGTGTCAGTGGGTGCATGTGTAGGATCTGGCCTTGTGAAGGGATACAGGATTGAAACTTATCCTATCTTTCTGTAGGTTACTTGTTACATCCTTGGGCTGGCGTTTCTGCCAACCTTCTTACCTTTCCAAGGAAAGGAGACTCCCTGGAAAGGCCAAATCTTCTCCCCTTCCCAGCAAGGTGTTAGGAAATGTTTGAGGGGATCTGGCCACCATGGGGTGGGGGTTATGGAATTGCCCATGTCTGTACCCTTGTGGTGGACATAGTCCTGGGAAAGTACAGAAGATTACATCTTCCTGAAGTGGTGGGGGAGGTTCTTCTGTGTATATGTTTGTCCTATTGGTTGATAAATAAAGTACAGTTGGCCAATAGGAAAGCAAGATAGGTGGGAGTAGGAGTCAAGGAGGATTCTGGGAAATGTAGTAAAGAGATCCAGGCAGACAGACTTGGAATATAAGCAGGGACAAGAATCATCCTCTTGTTCGTCCTCTTCCTCCTGCTCTCTGTTCTGTTGCCATCATGTGATCCCAAGAAGAATGGACGTGCACAGCCAGCATCCTCAGTAAGATAAGTTTATAAATATACAGATTAATAGTTATAGATGATGATTAAGACTGAGCTAGCAGATAAGAAATCCTAGTCATAGCTGGGTGTTGGTGGCGAACACCTTTAATCCCAGCACTTGGGAGGCAGAGGCAGGCAGATCTCTGTGAGTTCGAGACCAGCCTGGTCTACAAGAGCTAGTTCCAGGACAGCCTCCAAAGCCACAGAGAAACCCTGTCTCAAAAAACAAAACAAAAAAAAAAAGAAAGAAAGAAAGAAAGGAAGAAAGAAAGAAAGAAATCCTAGTCATTGGCCAACAGCATTGTAAATAATATAAGACTGTATGTTATTTTAGGTGCCCACGTGGCAGCAGGGCTTGGGCCGATGGCGGAAAAACTTATTGTTACACTTAAGGATGCCCTGTCACCTAACCTCCCTGTCATAGACCAGCTTATGAGAATTCTGCAGAGTAGATGTGACCAACCCAGACAGGAATATAAGCTTGGAGTCTTAGTCTGCTCGGCTGCTGTAGCTTTGCACTATAGACAGGGTGGCTTAAGCAACAGATAATCACTTCTCAGAGTTCTGGAGGCTGGAAACCTGAGACCAGATGCCAGCGGCTTGGTGTTCTGTGAGTCTCCATTCCCAGGCTGGACAGCCAACTTCTTACCAAGTTATCTTTGTTCTCAGACTAATTATAATTTTCTTTTGTTGTTGTGTTGTCTAATTGCCATACCAGGGTAACACTGGCTTCATAAAATAATGTGGTAGTGGTATTTCTCTTTATATGCTATAGAACTGTTTAGTAACATTGTATAGTAACACTGGTATGTAATAACATTGTAGAGTAACAATGTACGGTAACATTGGTGTTAGGTCTATAAGGTCTAACAGAAATCAGCATTGAGCCAGTCAGGATTTCTAACTTTACTTTGGTGGGACAATCTGTTACTGTGTTGATGTCATTGATCATTATTGACTGCTTAAGTTATATAATCTTCTTGGCTTAATTTTGGCAGGTCATATGGATCTATGGTTTGGCTTGTTATTTTTCTAAGACCTTGAAGTTATTTATGTGGAATCCCTTCTACTTCTTTTTTTTCTTTTTTGTTTTATTTGAATTAGAAACAAGTTTGTTTTACATGTCAATACCAGTTCCCACTCCCTTCCCTCCTCCCCTACCAGACCCCCCCAACTAACACCCTACCTATCACATATCCTTTCTGCTCTCTAGGGAGGGTGAGGCCTCCCATAGAGGGTCATAAGAGTCTATCATATACTTTGGGGTAGGGCCTAGGCCCACCCCTGTGTCTTGGCTCAGAGAGTATTCCTTTATGTGAATCCCTTCTATTTCTAAGACCACAGGTTACTTATTTGAAATCTCTCTGAGTTTTTAAATGTAAGCACTCATAGCTTGAAATTTCCCTAGAACTAGTTTAGGTTAAACCAAAAGTTATGTTTTGGGTTGTTGTGTTTTCTGGTAATCTGTGTTTTAATTTCATTTTAGAAATTCAAAAATTCCTTTCCTGCTTTCTTACTAGCTCTCTTATTCAAAACTGTGTTTTCAAATCTCCATGCACCCGGATAGTTTCTACAGTGTCTCTTGTGACTGATGTCTGATTTTACTTCATTATGATCTGATAAGACACCCAAAAATTATCTCAGTTTTGTTTCTGCAAAGAAATACTTTACAGTCAGACTCAGTAGACCATTCCTGTAGGCCCAGTTACTGAGGATGCTGAGGCAGGAGGAACTCTAAGTTCACAAGCTCTAGGCTACGGTGTACCCTTGTTAATTGAGTGTCCACACTAGGTTCAATATCAATAGGGTAATATCCCAGGAATGGGGATGGAAACTTGCCTGAGGAGGGGTGAAGGGCCCAGGCCAGAGACAGAGCAGGTCAAACCCCCTGTGCTGAACAGGAGTGGGATAGCCTCTATGAATAAGGGCCCACACTCCAGACTGAGCCACAAAGGAAGCCCCCCCATCTGCTTTATGGCCTGAAATGTGATCTCCTTTAGAGAAAATTCAGTGGACTATGGAGAAGAATGTTTATTTTGTGGCTGTAGACAGAGTGTTCCATTAATGTCGGTTAAGTCCTCTTGATCTGTGTTGCAGATTGACACTGAAGTGTTTGATTATTTTTGTTTTTGTTTTTTTTGTGTGTGTGAGGTGGGGGGCTAGATGCTATCTATTGATAAACTCAGGGTACTGAAGCAATCTTCTAGTATCCTATCTGGACCTATCTAAACCTACCTGTCCCTTAGTGCTCAGTGGTGTCTTATGAAATTGAGTGCAGCAAAGTTGGGTGCATGCATACCTACAATCACCATATTTCCTCAATGGATTGCTTCCTTTATTAATATGAAGTGACCTGGTTTGTCTCATCTGATCTTGGTTTACAGACTACTTTGTCAGACATGAATGTGACTTTTGCTTTCAACTTCCATTCTTGGCTCTTTGTCTCTGTGTGTCCCCCAACTCTCCTGACAGCTACCCAGGATCTTAGCAGAGTGTTCACACCAATGAGAGTTCTGCCTCCTCTATTCCCTCTACAGATTAGGAAGCTGTGTTTTCTGTTCAGGCCTTTGCTCTAGTTTGTTTTTAAGTGTCTTTGCCTGACAGATGAAGCCGGCCCTCTGGCACCAACACATTTTCCAGCACCTCATCAACTCATGGTGCCGTAAAATGTATGCAGTTCAGGGAACTCGGTTGTTTAGTTTGTCCCTTTGAAATGAATGTTATGTCAGGCAGGAAATCCAAGGTGATCAGATAAAATGGAGAAAAATACCCATGAACCCTGAGTGGCATGCCTGTTAGAGTTCTGGCCCTTGACTTCTACCCAAGGAATTTCCAGTTAGGCCAAGGGAGGGGACAGCGCTTAACTGTTTAATGCTCCCTGCTTTTACCCAGGGGGAGAGTTTAGCTTTATAAGGCTCATGCTGCTTTGTAGCTTGTTTTTCCACATATGAGCCATTAGACTTCCCATCAGCTCCCTGCCACGATGACAGCAACAACACTCAGACCTCATTTAATTCTTGACTGGAGCAATGGCCAGGGTAGGGGAAGGACATCGAGGGAAAGAATTCGTTGAGTTCAGGTAGACTGACATTTGCATTTGGTGAGATTTCTCTTCAAGCTCTCAAGAGAAAAAAAATTAAAGCGCTAATCAGGTGTGCCCACAGAAAGCCAGTACACATTTCAAAATGTTTCTAGTGCTGAACTCCTATTTCAGGTTGAGTTGTTGTGTGGTTCTTTTCAAAGGCCAAACTTCTCTTGACAAGAACCATTTTAACTTTTGGTGGGGAATGCTTTGTATGCAATTAGGAAGATTGTAGGTACTAAGAACCTTTGTAAATATAGCAGGAAGAAGCAGAGGATGTCCTGAACATTTTCCATCATGGTTGTGTGGGAGGTGTGGGTTCCTTCCACAGAGGATACTGATCCTCAGACCTTAGAATGTGGGGTCTTGTCACCCTAGAGTATGACATCCTCCATCTCAGCAGGCTACCTTCTTCCCCAGGGTGACATTCACAGGGCTGTGGCAGTGTCCATGAGGGGATATAGTGTTCCCAACTAACATTGCCAGTCCATACTCTTACATTCATAGGCTGAACGCCTCCCTGAGGCTTGGTGGGTTTGGGAGGTAGATTCAAGACAGTCTAGCAGCTGATCACAGGCATCTGGAAACACATGTCTCCTCTCCTTCCTATGCCTTGCTAGCTAGAAAGAATGGTATGCAGGAAGGATAAGCAACTGGCCATGGATGTGTCCTGGAGAAAACTTCAGCCAGCTAGAGGCTGGAGGCCTCTTATAGAATAGTCTTCTCTAGGCACCAGCTTGGCTATGAGTATGAATTGGGTTCTATGGTCTCAAGGTCTCAAGCATTGTTTAATGCTCTTGATTAGACAGCTTTGAGTTAACTAGAAGCTTCTTAGAAATTGCAGACATAACTAATTAATTAATTGATATTTCTGTATCTGTCCATTAAAAGTAAGTGGTGTAACTAGTACATTGGCTGTCCATGAGCCAGGTGGAATCCCATCTTCTCTATAGGCAGAGAAGATAGATACAGCCTGGACTGTGATGAAACAACCAGCTACCCGAGGACATGGCAGCACCCCAGCTTTCTCAGGTCCCCTAAAGATGGCCAGCGCCCCCCAGGCCAGCAGGAAGTAGTCTTGAGAACTCGATTCCTTAGTCTTCCATGCCTAACTCCTCACTTTTTAAATAATAAGTAAAGGTGGGAATGAAAGGATTCAGTTATTATGCTGACCTGCCCCTGTTACCTGGTAGAATGCACTCAGGCAGTACTCTGGTCAGCCCAGGGTTCCATGAGTACTAGTCTGCTAGCAGGTGCAAAGGACCCCTTTAAAAAACAGACCCATGCCCACTTATACTCTCTTGCTTTCTCTTCCTCTCTCTCTTGCTCTCCCCTCTCTCTTCTCCTCATCTCGCCCCCCCCTTTGCAATAAACTCTATGGTTAATGTATCTCGTGTTCGTGTTCCCATCTCCATTTTGTGCCTTGTAAATTTAAACAAAAGAACAACACTCATTGCATCTAGGGGAGGAGTGAGAAGTTCTACTTCTTGCCTGAGGATAGAGTTGGGGAAAGGGGAGCACGGGTTTGGGGGGAAAGAGACAAGGTAGCTTAGGATGCTGCCTGGTGCTGCCCTGTGACTTCTGTTGGTACTTTCTGGATGTGTAGTTCTGTGCATGCCCTGGGTGTTACCCAGGCAGCAGAACTACTTACCCACAGAGTCACTCACACATTGAATAACTCATATAAAGAATCATCCATATAAGAAATCTCCACAGCATCATTCTGGAGCATCTGATCCTACTTGCCTTGATGCTGCTTCTGAGACACAGGGGAAAGAAACTTCACAGCCCTGCTCCCTGAACCCCACAGCACTGGCTTCAGAGGGGCTAGAGCTCTTCTCACTGAAGTGAAGGACAGCTAGGGACTGTCATTTCTGCTGGAGTCTACATTGGCCTTTTGCTTTTGTTTTCCCATGTGTGAGTTGCTAGACTCTCAGTCAGCTTCCAGGTGTCAAGCTTAGGTCTAACTGCAGTAGCTGCTTCCTTGCTCAGCTCCCTCCATTCTTTGGGGGTGTCCCTGGGACTACCCTGTGGTCACAGGAACTGGATCAATTGGCAACAGCCAAAGCCACCAGCCCTCTGTATTGATTTTCATGGGAAGTTCGTTGGGATCATTTCAGCTGACCTGCCAGCCTGAAAAGTGATGAGCAAACATGGTTCTCTGACCAAATTGGGGGAAATCTTTCTATTGATAGCCTAAGAACCTATCAAAAAGGCAGTTACGATAGGAATAAAGGGTGGAAAGAGGCCACTTGGTTATCTAGTATTGAGAGTGTTTTTTCTTGTTGCTATTCTCCTAAATGGGTTCCTGAGTATCTGGCTCATAGTGTTTGCTAGCTCTGTAGAATGGAAAGCATATACCTGTTGGCTTAAATCAAGCTTCTTACCTCAGATAATGTACCATTTTAGTTTTAGTCAGTATTTGCATCTTTACCTGAATAGCTATATCACTTCGGGCTCTGACTGGGCAATGCAGAGAACAGATGGAAAATTGGCCTTTGCCACACTGGGCAGGAAGACTGAGGAAGCATCAGCAAGCAATTTAAACAATGAGCCCCCAACTATGAACTCTATGTATATCTAGAATAACTAGAGTATTTGTGCAAAGCCAATTGTCACTCAAGTTTCCACAGGCTGGCCTCAGAGAGATGTTGTGGCCATTGACGACATAAGAGAAACTGAATGGAAGTGGGTGGAAGAGCTCATGGCAAGGGCACACCCACAAATGTTTCTCTTGATCTGGTGCCATGTTTTCTCCATCACAGGGAGTAGTCTCAGACCCTGGAGAATGTCTGGATTGTTGAAGGTAGGCTCCTTGTGCATGGCAAGCTTACTCTGCTGGGGAGAGGAAGAGGGGGGGAAATGAGGAGGGAGAAGGAGAGAGGGAGAGAGGAAGAGAGAGAGGGAGAGCGGGGTCAGGATATGGCTTGTTGCTTAGTTGTATTAGATGGCTGTAATAAAAGCCCCAAAGCTGGATACTTATCACAAAATCCTCAAGGCTGTATTTACAACAAATCCCTGAATCTGGATACTTAGAACCAAACACCCTAGATGATTATTTATTTGGCTCACAATTATGGTACTAGATGATCTAAACAGGAGGATTCTAGTGTCCTGCCCAGAGCCCCCAGAAACATGGGTTAGTGGTAGAACCCTACCATCCTTGTCCATAGAATCCTAAGACCCGCTATATTCATATATATTCATGGCCCGCTAGCCCCACCTCACTACGGCTTCACAGTCTCAGTGCATTACACCGGGACCCAGCTTCCAGGGATATCAAATTTTGAAGGCTAAACCATTTCCAAAATGCAGCAGCTGTTTCCTTGCTCGGTTCCCTACATTCTTTAGGGGTATCCCTGGGAACACTCTGTGGTAATGGGATCTGGAGCAAGTGGCAGCATCCAAGGCCGCTGGCCCTCTGTGTCATATGTTCGTGCTATTCCAGCTGTTCATGCTGGCGAAACATCAGACTTCATCTCAGTTTATGATGATTTCAGGCAGCTTTGTAATGTGGATTGTTAGGATGGCTGCAGAAGTCGCTTTAGCTAATGTCATTATCTCTACTCTCATCTTTTCCTTGAGACCAGAGACATCTTGGCTACACATTGGCTGGGAAGATGGCAGGGCAGTGGCAATGCTCTGAGGTGGGTTCTCATGATGTATAGCTCCTAGGCAATGTGTCCTGGATATCTGCCCCACCTCTATGAGGCCGCTGCTGCTGTAGTTTCCAGGGCCAGTCGAAAGGAGCAGAGGTTAGACCTGGTGGCAGGTGCAGACAGACTGGCTGGACACTGCACAGTTTCCATGCTTGCTCCCATCCCTTCTGCTGTCTCTCCTCCCTCTTTCATGGTTCCTATCTTCCCATTGGGTGGCAAGTTAAGGGACAGTTTGTCAAACCCAACCCCAAGGGCAGGCAGTATTGTCACTAGAGAGGTTTGCGTGCCCCCCCCCCAAACATCACACAATTAAACCCAGGTAAAGATGGTTTTATTGACCCAAGACAATAACTACCAGACCATTAAGCAGTCTTTCTGTAACATGAAGCTTTGTGTATTCAGGACAGGATCTGTCCTATCAAGTGCACATTGCTTTCACTTGTAAATCATATTCTCTCTTTGTGCTCTGGCTCCTTCCCTCTGATTAGCATCTGAATTCAAGTTTCTTGACCATAGGTCAGAGTCTTCTCCTGCCTTTATCCCTCCCAGGCTGCAGTTTTCCAGGAGCTTGTGGTCATTTCATAGCTGATGGCTCACCATTGAGATGTCATCTGTGTTAGATGCTAGAATATCGTTTCCACCATGTCCCTTTCTTGTGCCTTGTTTTCACCGCTCCTCTGTGCTTCCCATCTGTATTTGCAGAATGAGGATACAGCAATACAGTGATACTCAAGTTACTCACATCAATATCTGTAGTTATCCCAGCATGGAGATCACAGTAAGAGATCAACAAGTAGTTCCCTGATGGGCTCTCTGATGCAGGCCAAAGACCCATATTAATGAGTTTCTATTGGTGTCTGATAAAGATGGAGGTGAGTCAAATAAAAACTAGAATGATAGTATCATGTTCCTGAATTTGATGGTGGCAGACCAGGTAGACCAGGTAGCTTGGACCAAACTCCACTGGAAACAAGTAGAAGAGCCAGGCAAAGGGTCTGAAATTCCTTCTTGAATGCTTTGGAGAGCTTCCGTGACCTGGGACAGGAGACACAAGATAATATATTATTAAATCACCCCAGGTCCTGTTTGGTTTGGAGTAATATGATATATGGATACTATTTCCTGTATAGTCTACCTAAAATAAGTAAGAACACTGAGTAACTTCTGAAGGAAAAGACGCCATCAATATCCTCAAAGCAACTTCATTGTTTACTGCTTTTTATCATCAGCAATTGTTTTTGTATTCCATTAAAAAAATAACCACCTAGACAGGAGGGGAAACAAGGTAAAACAAAAACTCAAAATAATAGCATAGATATACATGGTGTCCAAAATTAGAATTATCACATAAGAAATTAGGAGATATCAGACATGAAATTTTAAATGGTCGTGCTTCGTATAATTATTTGAATAAAGCTTTAGATTTAAAAATGACAAAAAAGCAGACACTCTAAGAAAAACTAGAATGTTGAGCCTTCAGCTGACAACCATGACTGAGTAATCTGCTCAGAGGGTGAGTCTGACAAATTCACCAGAACATCTCCAAATGCATCCCTGTGAGAAATGGATGGGGAGAAAAAGAAAAGCGGAAAAGTGGTTAGATAGTAGAAAGCTTCACAACAAGGGCTGCAACTCAGAACTGTCTCATGGTCAAACCTCAGTATTTAAAATGAAGTGTTGAACACTAAAGGACAAATTCAAAAGTTAGGATAAATACCAAGAAAACCAGACTTAAGCAAAATGTCATAAAACTACTGAGATTGAAGATAAGAGAGAATTCTTAAAAAGGAGGAAGAAAAAAACCCAATGGCCACAACCCCCTCTTAGCCTTAGAGGAACAAGTAAAACATCTTAATTTTCAATAAAACATGGCACTAAAAAAGGAGTATTTAAAGATTTGAAGGAAAACAACCACCTGCTTAGGAGTTCATGCGCCATAGTGACTTCTCTAAAAATAACAACAAACCAAGGGTGGTGTTGCATGCCCAGGCTGATCCTAGCCCTCTGGAAGCTGATGCAGGAGGATTCTGAGTTCCAGGTCACCCTGTGATTGATTGCAAGAGCCCATCTTTAAAAATCTCAGCATAGTCAACAGTCAAGGAAACACGTTATTAATTATTTCATAGGGAGAACAACGATGACCTTCAGGGATACAGAAGGGAATGGAAAGAGAGATGTAAACATGCATTTATGAGAATAACTTGAATTTGAATAAATATGGAAGATCTTACATCATAGAAACTCAGTGGCATACAACCTAGAGGGTGATTGATGGGCTGAATGCATCTCAGGAGGAGGCAACCTCGCCACATGTTTGAGGGAAAAGCTCTGAGTTAGAAAAGCCCCTCTCAGGACCAAATCAAAGCCTGAGGAGTGGAAAGCCAAGTGTAATTCTGATAAAGACACCAACGAATAAAATGGAAAACAAATGTACAATGCCAAGTTGAGTCTGAAAAGAATCTTTGAGAATCGAGACCCTCAGTGTTATAAAGAGAGTGTCAGGGCTGCAGCCAGGCAGAGGTGTCCTTTGACACCTGCCAAGGGCACAAGGGATAAGGGCTTGGAATGATTTGATGGAAGTCAATTAGAATGCATAATGGAAATATTAAAAAAAACTTGGAAACATGAGCTTAAAAACTGCCCAAAGGAAAGAAAAGAAATTCTGAATATTTTCATCAGAATTAAGTATTCTGCCCTTGTATATAAACTTAAACTTTTATACATAAAATGCAGTCTATGTGTCAGATGCTGATGCTCTCAGAAGCAGACTCTATCAACATGTCATGGAAGAAGTCACCACAGTGCTGTATAAAGACCAGCCAGGGGATAAGAAAAGGCAATAGCCATGAAAGAAAAAAAAATCATTTTGGCATTGTCTAGCCACAGAAACAAAATAAATGGCAACCCAACTGCTGAGTTAACCCTGAAAGACAAAATTAAAAGCATTCAAGTCTTATCCATTCAAGACAAGATTTAGAGACCAGACTCTGCCATAATTAAGTTCTTCAAAGGAGACCACTAAGAGGGTGAAATGCAAGCTTCGGAGTGAGGCAAGGCGTCTGCAAGATTGGCTGTCGTGAGAGAGAGGGGTGTTCAGTCTCTGCTGTGGAAACCCGCTATGGTGCAGAGATGCAGTCCGGTTTATTGTCCTGAGTTGTCAGACACAAATTTCTTTTGCATGTTGCTCAAATTGGCAAGAGTCTAACTCTGCTAAATAATTCAAGGAGGCCTAGGGTTCAAATTCTAGATACATCTTTCTACCTGCACCCCTTAGAATATCACCTGACTCAGATATTCAGAAAGATAAATGAAGGAGCGCAACTGCCATTTGTCTTCTGGGGAAGTGATTGTCACAGATGCCAGGGGTCATCATGACAAGTCTTCTTCCGTGCGTGTTCACATGTAAAGGCTGCAGGTTAATGTCCAGTGTCTTCCTCCATTCCTCTCCACCTACTAACTTGGAGATAGAACCTGGAGCCTATCAGCTCAGCTGCATGGCTGACTAGCAAGCTTATGGGGTCAGTCTGTCCCTGCACCTTCCTCCCAGCACTGCAGTTACAGACAGGAACTAAATGGCCAACTTTCACATGGTTGCTGGGGGCTCTGAACTTAGGTCCTCTTGTTTGCACTTTGTATACTGTGACCTCTCTACACTCCTCTTCCTTTTATAGGAGATCAAGTTAATCTTTATTCTCCACCATTCAGCCCTGTGGGATGCAGTCAGCTCCATTTCTTGTCCACTGTAACTCTTTTGTGATGATCCACACACATGACCTCAGCAACGGTGCTCATACAGGACTGAGTGTCATGTCTGAGCCCAGGTGCATGTATTTGGTGTGTGGTTTTGGTACATATGTGTTCATTTCAATTGGAGGCTCTGGCTGTTCTCTTGAGTGCTGTTCTCTGAGTGTCCTCAGAGGGCCTGAAATCCCATGGTACCCTGGCTGTGACATATACACATGGCTTCAGTTGCCAGATCTGGGCCATAATCTCTTAAACTCATCTTTGACCACAGTACAAGATGAAAGGCTACGCTCAAGGGATAAATGCAGCAACCTCCAAGAAATAGCTATAAGCAAAGGCATGGGGTAAGAAGAGGACAGGAAGGTTGATGTATAGGAAACAAGTCATAGAGAGTGTGGTCCCTGAAGACACACTGGAGTCAGTGTAGATGTGGAGGGCAGCAGTGAAGGCCAGGAACACTGAATGGCTGCACCCTGGTATCCGTCAGTATGAATGGGGATGGGAGCATTGTGAAGCTGGGATGACTGTTGTCTGTACACTGGAGTCAGTCAGTGTAGATGGGGATGGCAGCATTGCAGGCCTGGGAGCACTGTATGGCTGGGGTCTCCCACAGAGGGGAATCATGGGATGGGAGGGTGGTCAGGACATGCTGTAAGTGCCTCCCAAGACAATCTGTGTCCTTTAGTTCATGTGCACAAACTGGCTAAAACATGCTTTCTTTTCGGGTAATGGGTTGGACTTTGAGGAAGAATGTTACTGGGGAACTCTGGTAGTGAGGTATGGCAGTTCCTCAGATAAGAGAAACAGAAGCAAGACTAACCAATGAATGTGTGAAATAGAGGCTTCAGCGTAGCACTGGGACTCCCTTAGCACCAGCCCAGGAGCTCATGTCTGTGCAGAAGTTAGAGGGGTGGAGGGGCGGAGTGCTGGGTCTATGTGCTGGTTAGGTCTTTAGAAATTTGACACAAACTAGAGTCATTTTAGTATAAGAACCCTTAATTGAGATGATCCTTCCATGAGATTGGCCTGCGGATTTGTGGGACTTTCTTGATTGGTGATTAATGTGAGTGGGCCCAACCCACTAAGGGCAGTGGCACCTCTGGGCAGGTGATTCTGGGTTATGTAAGAGAAGAGGCTGGGCAAACCATGGGGAGCAAGATAGCAAGTGGCTCTTCTACAGTCTCTGATTCAGTTCCTGCCTCCCGATTCCTGCTTGAGTTCCTGCCCTTCATGCTGTGGAATTGTAAGCCAAATAAACCCTTCCCTCCCCAAGCTGATTTTGGTCATGGTCTTTATCACAGCAATAGGAAGCAACTAGGACACTCTGGAATGGGCCTAAAGTCACAGCTGGGAAAAGGAAGTGACTATGTGAGAAATGCCAAGTTGTGTGGTTCTGATGTCCACCTCTAGCATACACTGGTGTAGTATGACCATTGGATGTGAGTTTGCCTTCTGGAGATGGTGGATGTTTGGGTGGGACAGGCGGTGGGGATGTGAGGCTTTCAAAGAGAAAAACTCAGATACTACCTGGGAAAGAAACAATAAAGTACATGTATTTCACCTTTCACCCTAACTCCAAGAAATAAAGGAGAAGGAATACAACCTATAGGGTAAAAGATCCAAGCCCACTGCTGAGTTTGAAAAGCTACCAAAACTGACTAGTCCCTGAGCCTCCAAACCCACCAGTCCCTGAGCATGAAATCCCACCAATCCCTGTGCTTGGCTTGGAATCCCATCAATCTCCATGCTGGAAATCTCCACCCTGGAAGACTCCTCCCCCAAGAAACCCTATATAAGCCTGTCTCCTGCTCAGTTCCCTGATGTTTCTTGCCTGAGCAGAGGCAGCCACCCTCTTGTGTCTCTCCCAGTAAGTCTCTTGTGTGAGGTTTGTTGTGTGGTGTGGCTTTGTGGTATTCCTTGGCTCCAGACTGCCAGGATACCTTTCTCTTCAGAGCTGTAACACTTGTATTTGGGAAACTTTCCCCCTCAGAGCTATAATACCTCCATTAGGGAAACCTTCTCCCGAAGAGCTGCAATACCTCCACTGGGGAAGCCTTTCCCCTCAGAGCTGTAATGTTTGGATCGGGGAAACTTTCCCTTGAGAGCTGTAACACTTACACAACCCAGTCAGGAAAGAGCCTAGGCTCATAGTCCTGACAGGAAAACACGGAAAGCCATTAAACTTTCAGCAACTAGCCCTGGTAGAATAGTAATTGATATACATTTTATTCACATTATAAAATATGGATGCTAGATCCTACAACTTGTATCTGACAATTCGAGGGAACACTTCCAAAATGCTGAAGGATGAGACAGCAATGCTTCCTGTGTCTTCTGCCACTCAGCATTGGGCTGAGGGTAGAGGCCCTTAGTCATTGTTACACATAAGCATGAGTGTATGTTAATGTTGTCATGAAATAAATGCAAGCTAATGCTACGTCAAAGATGATATTTCTGACTTAGCTCATGGACAGACATTTTCACATAAGGCTTCCTTCCATACTGCCGGTGAGAATGCAGATTGCTGTAACTGTCTTGAAGACAATTCATCAACAGTTAGGAAAGTGACGTTTCCATTCTCCTTTGGGCTTGGGTATGTCATTTCCTCATTTACTTCAATGCCAGGCTTTCAGGGGTATAAAAATACAAAGTTGTTACTGTAGTACTGTTTGGAATTGCAAAGCACTGGGGACCTGGAATCCACCTATTATTCACACAGTGTGACTGGGCCACTGAGAAATGTGAACTCAGCAGTTGTAAACAGATGGGGGAAGGCCTAGGGTAGAAGGGGAGGAGTCTGAGGACAGGTTATGAAAAGTGGAAAAATGGAGCATGCTGTTGTCTTTGAGAAATAAAATGCACATGCTTTTGTTCATCTGTGGGAAAATCTCCAAGTGAAAATCCCACATACAGGAAGATGACAAACGAAAAGCGGGTGGTATCAGGGCTATCTGACAGGCTGAGAGAAGTGAATAGTAGTCTCTCTCTCTCTCTCTCTCTCTCTCTCTCTCTCTCTCTCTCTGTGTGTGTGTGTGTGTGTGTGTGTGTGTGTGTGTGTGTGAGTGAGTGTGTCTGTAAGCTCTTTCCACCAATATCACTAAGTTTGAGTCTGTGAAAGTTGATGATATTTTCGCTACTTCTGAAAAAGAAACCAAAATACCAAGGAGGGCTGGGGTGGAATCCAGAATGCAACACAAAAGTGAAATGAAATGAGGTCACTTGTTTGCTGGGGTGAATAGCATGATGACCTGGAGAGAGAGGAACTGCTGGAGAAGTAGCCCAAGTAACTTCTGAACAGAGTTTGGACTCCTCAAATGAAAGACAAAAACTTAACATACTTCCTGAGAGAAAGCCAGCCCGAATATCAAATTTTCTTTTTGATATTTGTTCTGTGATGATGTGCTTTCAAATGAGTTTATTATGTCAAACAAAAGGCTAATTCCATCAAATTGAGGGCTTGGAAGCATCCATCAGAAATTGATGGGGGAAACCCTGGTGAGGCAGCCAGCTGGAGTTCTCGATTAGAAGCCCCAGAGCCAGCTGAGTGTCTCCTCCAGTGAGACTTTCAAGCAAAACAACAAATAACAGCAGAAAGGTAACATTGGGGATGTACAATTATCTGGCAGAAATTACTGGCGAAATGCTGATAAAGTGTGGAGGTGGAGTTCCCAGCGCCAAGTCCCAGGCAGAGTGCTCCCTCCCTCCATCCCCAGTGCAGCCCTTTTGTTGTATCCTAGGATAAACAACAGTAACTTTAGCTGGAAGCAGTTCACCTTCAAGTTGTTCCCAAGGACACACTCACTGGCTTCACTCTTGGGCTGCTTTGCTATTCTTCCCTTTTGCTATTATGGAGTCGGGGACCAGTCCATCCCCCCCCCACACAAAGGGTTTTGGATCTTTGAAATGAACAAACTAGATTCCGGAACAGGAGAACCCTCCTTGTTCCCAAAGTCCTCTTCAAGAAGCATAAAGAGCACAAGGCAATTTGTCAATTTAAGGTACATTACAGTGTCTTAGGGTCAAACACATCTGTAAGCATGTTGTAGATCAAAGGAGCAACTGACAGGGGGAGGGGGAGCATTTGTCAGGGAGGAAGGACTGATGGAGAGATTCAATGCTAGGTGGTAGCTTTGGCTCTGTGGGTAGGCCATCATCTTGTCCTTTTAGCTTTATGGCTGATGTGTGTACAACCTCTGGCTGGATGACTATAGGAGGGGCTCATTCCTGGCTGTAGTTCAATAGATGGCACTGGCCTTTCCACGCCATGGTCCCTGACAACTATGTGTCTTTGTAATAGTCCAAGGACAGAGTGGCTCCTAGGGTTCAAATCCTGGATCCCTGTCTCCACTAATATTGGCCACATTTCCCTGTCTGTTTGTGTGTATCTTGGGTTTGGGTCTATCAAGCTGTGGGGTCCCTAGCGCTAACATACATGGAGCTCCTAGCACATGTGGCTTTCAGTGAGGTTTTCTCATCTTTAAAATGTTTATTCCATCATATTTATTATTATTATTAATTTATTTTTTACATTCCAATCCCAGTTCCCCCTCCCTCCTCTCCTCCCATTCCCCCCACTCTCCTCCTCCTCCCATCTGCTCCTCAGAGAGGGTAAGGCCTCCCTTAGGAAGTCTACTAAGTCTGTCCCATCATCTTGTTGAGGCAGGACCAAGGCACTTCTCTACACCAACACCCCTGTGTCTAGGCTGGGCAAGGTATCTCTCCATATAGAATGGGCTCCACTAAGTCAGTTTGTGCATTAGAGTTAGATCTTGGACCCACTGCCAGTGGCCTCATATATTGTCCCAGTCACACCATTGTCACCTATATTAAGGGAGTCTAGTTCGGTCTTATGCAGGTTCCCCATTTGTCAGACCTGAGTCAGTGATCTCTCACTAGCTCACGTCAGCTGATTCTGTGGGTTTCCCCATCTTGATCTTGACTCCTTTGTTCATATTATTGCTCCTGCCTGACTTCGATTGTACCCTAGGAGCTTAGCCCATTGGTTAGCTGTAGGGAGACACCCTAGCCCCGCCCAATAGTCCTGGGACAGGTGCCAGGTGGACCCGGGACTCGCCCATAAGAGCATGGTGAAGGAAAGCCGGGGTGACATAAGGGAAGGTTCTTAAGGGCTGCACGTGGAGACCCTAGCCCCTTCTCTCTGGCGCCACTAGCCTGGTTCCTGTGACCTCGCTCTGGCCTGTGTTTTGCCCTGGTGCTTTCTTGAATAAAGAAATCTTACCATCACGGACTATAGTTCATCTCTGAGCGCACACGGTAATCTTAAGAGTTAGCTGTGGATTTCTGCATCTGCTTCCATCTGTTTCTGGAAGAGGGGTCTAGCTTCTCTGGGGTTATGGATTGTAAGCTGGATATCTTTTGCTTTATATCTGGTATCCACCTATGAGTGAGTACATATTGTATTTGTCTTTCTGGTTTTGGGTTACCTCACTTAGGATTTTTTTTTTCTAGTTCTGTCCATTTGCCCATGAATTTTTAGGATGTCCTTGTTTCTTACCACTGAGTAGTACTCCATTGTGTAAATATACCACATTTTCTTTATTCATTCTCCAGTTGAGGGACATCTAGGCTGTTTCCAAGATCTAGCCATTACAAATAATGTTGCTATGAACACAGTTAAGCAAATGTCCTTGTGGCATGAATGTGCCTCCTTTGGGTATATCCCAACAATGTTATTGCAGGGTCTTGAGTTAGATTGATCCCTAATTTTCTGAGATATCACCATACTGATTTTCAAGTGACTGTACAAGTTTGCACTCCCACCAGCAATAGAGGAGTGTTCCCCTTTCCCTACATCCTCTCCGGATTAGCTGTCATTGGTGTTTTTGATCATTCTGATCAGTGTAAGATGGAATCTCAGAGTGGGTTTGATTTGCATTTCCCTGATGGCTAAGGATGTTGAACATTTCCTTAAGTGTCTTCCTGCCCTTTGAGGTTGTTCTGTTGAGAATTCTCTGTTTAGATCTGTACCCCATTTTTAATTGGATTATTTGTTAGTTTGATTTTTAGTTTCTTGAGTTCTTTGTATATTGTGGAGATCAGCCTTCTGTCAGATGTGGGACTGGTGAAGATCTTTTCCCATTCTGTAGGGAGCTGTTTTGTCTTGTTGACCATGTTCTTTGCTTTACAGAAGCTTCTCAGTTTCAGGAGGTCCCATTTATTAACTGTTACTCTCAGAGTCTGTGCTACTGGTGTTCTATTTAGGAAGTGGTCTCCTGTGCCTATGCATTCAAATGTATTTCCCACTTTCTCTTCTATGACGCTCAGTGTGGATGGATTTTTATTGAGGTCTTTGATCCTTTTGGACTTGACTTTTGTGCATGGTGCTAGATGTGGATCTATTCGCACTCTTCTACATGTTGACAGCCTGTTATAGCAGCACTATCTATTGAATATATTTTTTCCATATTTTTAGCTTCTTTGTCAAAAATTAGGTGTTCATAGGTGTGTGGATTGATACCGGGTTCTTTAATTCGATTCCAATGGTCCACCTGTCTGTTTTTATGCTAATATCAAGCTGTTTTCATTACTATAACTGTATTGTAGAGCTTGAAGTCAGGGATGGTGATGCCCCCAGATGATCCTGTATTGTACAGGATTGTTTCGACTATCCTCGGTTTTTTTTGTTTTTCCATATGAAGTTGAGTATTGCTCTTTTGAGGTCTGTGAAGAACTGAGCAGGGATTTTGATGGGGATTGCATTGAATCTGTAGATTTTGGCAAGGTTCTTAATTTCAGAAAGGTTTTTCTACTGTCTGCAGTTTCATTGAAAGTCTGTGTGTTTTGGTGTCATTCAATAGCAAAAGCAAGCACTGGAGATGCAGGTGGGAAAATGAGCTCTGAACTGCTGGAGACATTTGTATTGGTTTCTTCTGTACTCTACCACTTCTTACAACTCAATGAGCTCTTCCTAGGACTAGGTAAACTTATCAGAGATGTTTGTGGAGGTCGGGGATCACGTCTCAAGTTGATTGTGTTTTTGAAGGGCAAAACTCTATTTTCCTCCAGGGCATCAATCTTTCACCATGCTAAATGAGAAGGTAAATTTGAGCTGAAGCCTGGTGATAGCCTGACATTCTCACCTGGCAGCTGACAAGTCAATTGTGTTTGTGTCTAGGCCTCATCATGGACTCAGGACAGGGAGATTGGAGCCAGGCAGAGGTGGAAACTGGTCCTGGGTGTTGATGTTGAGGGATAGTGGAAATAAGGGTTGGTTAAGATCTCCAACTTCGGTTTCAGAGGTAAGGGGCTCCACACCTCTGCACAACTCCTGGTTCATTAGGTGAAAACACAAAAGTCTATCTTCTCTCTTCTGAGAGCAGCCCCGTAGGCTTGCCTGTACCCAGAAACCAGCTGGGCACCTCAAATCTCAAAGACATTAAACCCTCCAGTCTCTCCACTGAGTCACAAACACCATTCACATCTTCAGGAGCTTCAGTCCCTTGGAAAGAGTGGGCATGGCAGCACAGGTCTTTAATCCCAGCACTCAGAAGACAGAGGTAGATGGTTCTCTGTAAGTTTGAGGGCACCCTGGTTTACATAGGAGACCCTGTCCCATCCCCCATGAACTGATCAAACAAAGCTGTTTTATTTTTTCTAGATAAAAACAATCCAATTTTGTATACAATTTAGATTCCCATTCATATCTTGTAATAGTCTATCATGAGCAGTTCACAACAGTATTGAGTAGCTTCCAAAGCATTATTTTAAAAACATTTAGTATTTTTGAAGGCATCAGTTTAACAGCTTTATTGAGGTGTAACTGATTTATGATTAATTCACATATTTAAGATGTACAGGCTGATAAGTTTTGACATGTGTACGCACCCGTGAAGGCATCACTACCATTGTGTTGACATAGGTATCCATCACTCTCTAACCTCCTCATTAGTTGAAGATTCCTTCATGCTGCTGAGTTATTGGTAGTTCATGGCTTTTTATTGACAGGTATTACTCCATGGTATCAATATATCCACTGAACAGGGGAGGGGTAGCTGCACTGTCTCCAGTTTGGGCCTATTGTATGTAATGTTCACATGACATCCACACACATTTCCCATTGTTGGAAATATCTATGAGTGGAGTAGATGCATCTGATGCTTTGTGTATTTTAAGAAGCTGACCAACTGTTTTTCCAAGTAGTTGCATTCTTTGTGTGTGTGTGTGTGTGTGTGTGTGTGTGTGTGTGTGTGTGTGTGTTCCATTAACTGCCAATAGCTCCTGAGCTAAGGGAGAGGCCTTGTGAGCCCCTCTGCTAACCGCACTGGAATGTTGACTGGCTTGATTTTGTATGTGTGCTGTACACATAACCCCAGGCTGCTGTGAGTTCATGAGTTCTGTGAGTGTAGCAGCCATGCTGTATCTAGAAGACATAGATTCATTACACTCTTTCCCATCCTCTGGCTCTTAAGTTCTTTCTGTTCCCTTGCCTGTGATGCTCCCTGAGCCTTGTATGGGGGATGGCCTTGTAGTTGTCCCATGTAGAACTGAGATCTCACAGTCATTTATTCTTGGTACTTTGACTAATTCTGACTCCCTGCATTAAGTTCTTATCAGCACAGAATGAAGCTTTTTTGATCAAGGTTGAGAGCAACACTAATCTATAGGAATAGGCATAAATATTTAGAAGACAGACAGCATGGGCATTTAGCAAAACAACATCTATAGATTCCCTCATAGGGCCAATGACTTTTCCAGCTATGGGCTTTTGATGGGGTTTACCATGCCTGGCATGAATTTCCTCCTGTGGAGCAGGCCTCAAAGCCAACCAGAAAGCAGTTGGTTCCCTCACCAACCATCATGCCATTATTGCACCAATGGGCACATCTTGCTTGACAGGCTGGTATTATAGTGTGTATGATTCATCAGTGATGTCTTTTTCTTCCACAGTGGTCTGCATGGTACCTTCTGGTACCATGAAAGCTAGCCATCTTGGAGGAAGTTTTCATTATACTTCTAGATTGATTTCTGTATATCCCACAACTGATGCGTGTGGTGTCTTCAACAATAGGGTGACCATATCAAGTTATGGTGGGTGACCATAAGTCCTGACAATAGCTTGTATTGTTTTGTGGGTTTCTGCGAACTCCCAGACAAATAACCCATAGTAAGGTATCCTGTAGCTGGCACTGATATTTTCCTTTAACAATGTGTGTCTTCTGGGAACAGCACTGTCTACCGAAGTAGGTAAACCTTGGATAAAATAATTTCAAAAATTACGTTTTTAAATTATAGGTCTCTCTGAGGGTTTTTCCATATACTCTTAGTTTTGGTTAACTTCTACTTGAACACGTTCCTCTCCTCTACCCCACCCCCACTCTATACTCATTGAACTTTTAACTTCCCAAATCCCTCCTTACTTTAATATCACTATTTTGCCATACATTTTACTCTTGTGTTATAAATTTCATAGAAGATCTTACATATTTACCTTCCCAGTGTTCTTTGCTCCCTTTTCTGGGTCCATGCTTCTGTCACCAGTTCCTTCTGCCTGAGGACTCTCCTCTGCCTTAATTACACAATGGGTCTGCTGGTGAGGATCCATCCCTTCAGTCTGGTTTTCTGTATGCGAGCATTAATTGTACCTTTGTTTTGGAGAATATTTTACTTGAGTCTGGAAATCATGGTCAGCAGCTTCATTCTTCTGTTTCTGCTCCCATAGATGTTGCTTCAGAGTTTCTGTCCTGCATTGTTGCTGATGAGAAAATTGAAAGCATCAGTATGTTTATCTGTTCCTCTATATAATAGCTCCTTTCCCTCCTGATCATAGGGTAGACTTTTTTATCACTGGTTTTGAGTCACTTAATCCTCTTGGTATTTTTGGTTTGTTTGCTTTGTTTTTTGGTTTTCATTTGTTTGTTTACTTATATTCCTTTTGAATATGGTGGTTCACTGATCTTTTTGGGTTTGTACACTTAGAGTATTCATCAAATTTGAAAAAGTTTTAGCAATTATTTGCTGAAATATTTTTTTTTTAGCTATTCCATCTGGGCTGCTTAAACTACCACAGCTCACTGATGCTCTCTATTGGATTTTCTTCTACTTTTGTTTTTATCAGCATGATTTCTAATAGTTAATGCAATATTTCATCTCATGTTTTTCAATTTGTTTAACTGTCTCTTTTAGTTGGGCATATAATTGGTTTTTATGTTTTATTATTCTATTATCAATATAACTGAGAAGGATATTTTTGGAGAGAACATGCTCCAATTTCCCCAAAGTATAAATCATAAAATAATTTGTTTCAAATCCTCAGTACACACCTACAGTGTCATAAGCTGGGTAGAGATAAAAGAATAGTGTATGGTACTTTACAAAAGGATTTGGTTATTTGCCATGTGCAGTGTGGGAGAAAATCCACTCATGTAACCATTATAGGATGTCTTCAAACACAATCATTCCTACAAGAATAAATGTGTGTATGTGTGTGCACCTGTATACAAACGCATGTGATGATTATAGAATGGATATGTTGCCTATTTTTATTTTTGAGAATGCAATATAGGCACCACAAATGCAAGAATAAAGAGAGTATGGTATCACATTTTCTAGATTTTGACTTACATTGTTTGGTATTTGTGTCTCCCTTTAAAGGACACCTAGGTAACACTGTTCACAGAAAGATACAAACTATCCACAGTAGTGAATAATTATGATTCAGGTACCTTTTATGCATGTATACAGATATCACAGTGAAACCCATGTTTGTGCAATTTTAATGTACTGACTTAAAGGGAAAATATGAATGCATATTGAAATGATAGATCTACTTGTTAACATTCTATTTGCATGTGAGAAACAGTGTGATTCAAGTGTCACCGAGAAAGGACTTTCTCCTTTCCAGTTGATGTTTTACAGCTACAAACCTCCAGGTCTGAATGCAGTTCTTAAGCTCTTAACTGTAAAATTTTAAACAAAAATATGGAAATTCTACTTTTAAATTATATAAAGCTTGGACAAAGGTGAGATTTCATTAATGCCTAATTATGTCATTTAAAATATTATTCAAGCTCACTGAAATAATTTCCTTATGTAAATTTTTATTTCTCTCAATATTTTGTTCTCTAACTTCTGCTTCACTCCTTATCTCAGTGACTAGAAACTATGGGTCAATATAGAATGTCAACAGTGGCAGAAACTACCTGAGCCTGGACTCATGTAAGAAAACATCACAGACTAGTTGCCTTATGAGCAAGGAAAATTTCTTTCTTATGGTTTTGGAAAAGAAAATTCAAGATCAATGTACTCACAGATTCTATGCCTGGTGAAGGCCCTCGGCCGGGCTTATAGATAGCATCCTTTCATATGGAGGAAGAAGGAGGGGTCCCTCCTATATCTCTTTTGTCAAGACCCCATCCCTGTGCACAAAGGTTCCACTCATCACCTAAGCACCTCCCAAGGGCTCCTCAACAAATGCCATCATCTTAGGGTTGGGCTTCAACACTGATTTTTGGAGACACAGACATTTGTATATAATAGAAGGCATCTTAATTCAGTTCCTAATTTTGAGGAGAATTTCTCTATCATTTAAATGTTGGGAATAGATATTTGTTTTGCTTGGCTGACACATAACTTTATAATTTGTCCTATTGTTTGCATCTATCTATCTATCTATCTATCTATCTATCTATCTATCTTATACCTATCTACCTATCTGAGAAAGAGAGAGAGAGAGAGAGAGAGAGAGAGAGAGAGAGAGAGAGAGAGAGAGAGAGAGAGAGAGAAAGTCTCACTTTGTGTCTCAGGCTGGCTTAGAACTCACAATCCTTTGCTAAGTACTGGGGTTACGGATGTGACATACCTGGTGGTCCATCAAGGCTGACACACCAAGAATTCACAGTAACAGTTACTAGGCATCCTCACTTCCCCCAGCACCCTTGAGATCACCATCCACCCCATCTTTGAGATACAGACACTCTGCAGAGGTCAGAGATTAGTTCCCCTTGGGTGTCATCCCCAGCCACAGCAGAGTTTATGTGCTGTAGAGAACCAGGCTGGGCCTGAGTTCCTGGTGTACTACTTGGGTGGCCTATAGATCCAGCCCTACAAAAGTACTTATAAGACTGAAAGCTGGAGAAAGTAAGGAAACATGAAACAGATTGAAAACTTTCCACGTGTCTGAAAATAGTCAAAACTTTGTTATGACACAGGCAGAGATAGTAAACATTGACTGTCCCCATCATCAGCACAACCTTGTGGCTCCCTTAGGATGTGTCTTCTTCATTCCTTTCTAGATATCATGTGCTGTCACTGCCTCTTTAATTTCACATTTCCCCTTTGCAAAGGATTTTGCTGATATTGAACTTATATGCTGTACATTTATTCTGAATAGCCAATCACTTAAGTTTGCAGAGATTACTGAGGATCCAGGCTAGCATCCGTGTCTATGAGATTAGGTTCCAAGGAAGGAGAATGGACTCTCCCAGAACCAGTGACTGCAAAGGCAGTCATCACACCTCAGATGTCACCTTAATGTCATCAGTTAGGACTGGAAAACCACCACATTAGGAAGAGGTTGCCATGTGCCTGTGTCCTCTGTATATTGATGTAAATTTGGGTCCTTTGTGTGAGGGAATAGACTTACATAAGAGTATCTGTGGAGAACTCTCCACTCCCACTGTGGGACATTTGAGAACCAGCCTTGTTAGGCTACAGGGACACACTGTAGGGAAACACAAGCTCCATGAAGCACTTTGTCAAGGTGCACATTAAGTAATTGCTGCTATTGAGGTCAAATGAGATTTCACTTAAATTAATTAAAGCTACAAGGATCCAGACGGGATGTGATGAAATTATTATTTTCTCACCTTTACAGCTCTGCACAGGCCTGGAGAGACTCCAATTAGGACTCTAGGGAGGTGAGGGAGTCCTGTCTGTTAAAATTAAGCTCACACTGAACTGGACAGAACATCTGCTAAATTGTGATTAGCCAAATTCCCCAAATTTCATTTGGACTGATGCTAAAAGGATACATTTGCCAAATAATGATCAAGACAGATGCTCCGATTCCACGATCATATTTGCAAGAATCATTTACTGGAAGTCAGAATGTCATTAGATGAAATGAAAGCTAAGTGGCACGTGGCCCTATTTTTTACCGTAGTGAGTGGCAGATAGTGGCTGTGGTCTGAGTGGGCCAATGTGGATTCTGATGGTTTTCCTAGTCTGAATACAGTGTTTTTACTGACAATCACCGTTTTCAGCAATCTTTTCCCAAGAAATACTGAGGACCTTCTACTAATATGGAACACACACAGTTACGCCCTCAAATGTAACATTAACCCCCCAGGCCACACATCTCAGGCCATGCAACAGGCATTGGAGAGTCAGGTATCTCACACCAGTGACAAGCAATCTGGACCACAATTTAACTAAAAACTGAGTGTGGAGTAGCCTCATGCTGTAGACATGGGTGTTTTTCTCGAAGGTGACATCTGCCAGAGGATTTGGTAAGGGACTGTCAATTGGGGTCTATGACTTCATGTCACTTGTGCCCCACCCGTCATCACTGTACTTGGGATGGACTTGTGCTCACAGCTGGATTCCTGCATATGGACCCTTCGGTCTCTTCCCAAGACTGTGAGAGCCTTGACCTTCTGTGTTCCGGAGAGCTGATGACTCATCCCTCCCTCCCAGGGTGGTGGAGAAATAGATGGATTCACTAAAGTCAGATCATAGCCTGGAGCTCTTAGGTCTGTCCCAGGGATTAATTGTGACTTTTACTGAACCCCAAAGAGTTTCTACCAGCCAGTGAGGGGAGCTGCCCAGTTGGGGCTCTAGCCTTGGTCTGGTATCCAAGGTTGTCACTTCAATGAGAATATATAAGAAGTGAGACTGCTAGTAACAGGCATGTCACATTGTTCTCTGCATAGACCCAAGTGGATGACACAGCTTTTATTTTCACTTTAGGGTTTTTCACATTCATAAAGTCTAGGTGGCCATGCTACCTTCTTCCTGTTGCTAGCTACCTGCCAGGCTCTGGGGCCTGTGGAAAAGAGGCGTCTAAAAAAACAGACATGCAAATCAAACAAATGCATATTCTAGGCACAGGTTGATGGCAGGGTATGCACAGCCCTTGGAGATCCTAGAGAAAGTCTGTCTGTGTGGAAAGTCCTGGGGTCTTCCAAACACACAAGGGGGTACTGAACAGAGCCTTCATTCCAAACTATGCTGCCCACTTGTGGCTAAGGTAGTTACTGAAAGGTGAGCTTGTTGGTTTAAGATACCTTTATTCAGAAAAATACCAGCCAAATGCAAGCCAGAGTGTGCCCAGGGGCAGCAAGGCAGAGAGGCCAGAGAGAAGGGGCAGCAGAAGGGGAAGAGAGTGTTCCATGTGCTTGTGGTCCCTTAAGAGCCCCTTTCGTGTCATCCTGACCTTACCTTGACCACGCCTTGACAGGTCAAGGCACACCTGTAGCCAGCCCTTAGGAGGCGTGGTTATGGTGATTCCTTACAAGTTATAGATAAAACTGTTGAGTCTCTCTGCTTGGATCAACATGAAGGAATTTTAAAGTTGTATTTCATGATTATAGATGTAGCATCTAAAAATTAAAGAGATTCAAAAGTAGTGAAAAATAAACACTTGTCAACAAACTCCTTGTGTAGAACTTCTAAGTTTAGTATATATAGCCCTGCTGGCATTTAACCCTCAGTTTTGAAACACAGGTAGAGTATAGGTAACGGGATAGACAGCTCCCATGGACCCTGCTCATATGCATCATGTCCAGGGCAGAAGGCACTATAAGGATGGAAGCTCCCACCACCACTCATGGGCATAGAACTCCTCAGCAAGTGGGACCTGTAGTCCACTCGTGCCCATATGGGCCTTACTCCTCCATCCTAGTATGCCCGATTTGTACTGTTAAACCCTTCCTTGTCACTGAAACTAGAGTCTCTGCTCCCAGAAATGGACAGCCATTGCTTTCTGGTCTTCTCTGTATAAATACTCCCTGCCTCTATAGCAACACAGGTCACCTTTTCTTTCAGTAGGAAAGTGTAAGGTACCTAGGGAGATGTGTTTACTGTTGAGTGACTGCAGAGAATGCCCACCACTGGCCCATTGTCATGTTGAGGAACCCCTCCGTGGCAGGTGTGTGTTTGTTTGTGGGTGATGCTTACCGACTGCCTCTGGCCAAACATCATCAATCTTGCAGGGTTGGTCGATGCAGGAGCAGGACAAGCCGCAGTACTGGCTTTCACACCTACAGTGTGGCCATGATAACCTGTGGTCAAATTTTGATGAGTTGGAACAGCCAAGACCTCCATATCACAGTACGTGCTTTCTGGGAGGTCATAACAAAGTGGAGTGACAAATACATTTGTGTTGATTCCGAATGCTGCCTGAGGGGTGCTTTGTGGTTTCTCGAGCATACAATCTACCCTAGGATAGGCAGCACCGGCTCAGTAGGACAGTTCACTAGAGGCCAACGGTGACATGTGGAGGGATAATGGCTCTAAAGGAGCAGGGAGACTCCCAGAAGAAGTGCAGACTGTGGTAGATTCCAAGGGTGGCTGGTGCTTCTACAGCCTCACGTGCTTCAAGGGTCAGAGGTTATGGCTTCACCTTCCCTCCCAGAGATCCAGTTTAGATTTGGGGGCACAGGCAACATGACTCAGTGGGTTGAGGCATTTGCCACTAAGGCTAACAACCCAAGTTCAGTCCCTGGAACCCACATGGTAGAAGAGAACCAACCCCGAAAGCTGTCCTCTGACCTCCAAACATGTGTCGTGACATGCTTACACCTCAACCCCCATACACACAAAAAGTAGATTTTTTATTTAAACAAAATCATTTATTTTAAAACCACTTCAAGGGCCTGTGTTAGCTAAGGCATTTGATGGTTTTTTAGACAAAAAAGTGAACTTCCAGTCTGGATCCCACTTGGCTGAATGTGGATTTCGGGTTCTGTTTCTTCAAAGTGCTTAAATGATGTCTGGGCTGGGCAGGCTGGAGCTGCAATATTAATGGGATGGAGTCCAGGGTTGCACTCAGCAGTAATTAGATGGAGAGCAGTCGCCCAGGCTATTTTGGTGTTGGCCAAATATTTTGAATATGTGCTAAATGGCAATAATCAACTTTATCTTAATTGCCTCTGCATTAAGTTAGCAGGTGAGCAATAATATGAATATAAAAATTGGCTCCATAGAAGCTCTTGACAAGGAGGGCTAAGGGATTTGAAGCCCGACTGAAAGGAGCTCTGGATAGCCTTGTCTGTGGGGATTCCGTTCAGGTTGCTGGTGCCACTATGGCCTCTGCTATGTCTTTGTGTTTCATCCCTGACCTCAGAAGGGTCCTGATGTTTATGTTGAGACTCTTGGCAGCTTCCCCACTCTGGATCCCCTCCTTTCATTTCTCCATCCCAGTAACAACTGGTGCTTTCATTCTTGTACCACCCTCTGCCCCTTCAAGTCACCACAGCACATTTGCTCTAAATTCCCAACCAAATTAGTCCTTTAATAACACTTGCAAAAATTATACCCAGTGTCTGAGCTCTGCCCATGGGGGTCACCTGCCCTAGGCGTTTGGTCAGTATCAGCAGAGAGTCTCTACAGCCCCATCTCTTGTAGCCCGAGCTTCGCTGCCGAATCTCACTTTCTTCTATACTTTGTCTCCACATCAGGACTTCCCAGTTTTTGCTATTGTTTATATTTTAGATTTAAAGACAGAAGATACAGACTGAACATGTGTAGTTCTGGCTACAGGCTGGGTAAGTTTCCACAAGGAGGGAAGCTCATCTGAGGAAAGTCTAACTCTCCTATAACTATTTTCTGTAGTCTGGATAGTTTTGTCACCCCTAGATCCATACATAAAAATTCCTGAGGAGGTAGGGCATTTGGAGGGGACTAGGTTGATAGAGCTCTTGTGAGTGGGATTGGTCTTCTGACTGGATAAGAAGTATCCCCCAGGTAGGCTCAGGTGTTTGCCCAGATGCTGAATCCAACCATGGTGGTGTGGGAAACTGAACCATAGGTTCTCTAGGCCCACCTGTGGACTTGTCCATTATCATATTCAGTATGACCGTGTCACTGGTGGGTCATAGAAAGTAAGGAGGAAAGGACGCACTGTGGGGAGTCGATCACATGGGGGCTGGCCTCCTATCCCTCCCTTCCTCCCTTCTTTCTTCGTCCTCAGTCTGCTCCATTTCCTGACTGCCATCAAATGAACAGCCTCTGCCACATGTTCCCATTGCCATCTTGCTTACGTCTTTCCTCAGGCCAAAACTGACTAAGTCAGTGGCCATCAACAGAAACCTCTGAAAATTGTGAGCCAAAGAAAATTCTACTCTTCTTAAGTTGTTTTCTCTGCTATTTTGTCCTGGAGAAGGAAAACTGCTATGTGGACCCCAAGGCCTCACTCTCCCCTTCCACCACATAAAGGTACAACATAGAGAACACGCCGTCTACATCCAGAACACCAAACTTGATGGGTCATAGTTCTGTCAGAATCTTGGTCTTGGATTCCCTAATTTAAGGAAATATGAGAAATAAATTTGTCTTGTTTATAAGCTACCTATAAAATGTGGGTATCTTGGCATTCTGTTAGAGCAATTTCAGTAGGCAGGGATGGTGTCTAGAAGCAGAGATGGAATAGTCCTCCCTTCAATAAGTGATGCTGGGAAAAGTTAACTTAGAATTGTACCCTGTGGGAAAAAATCAACTGAAAATGGATTAAAGACCTAATCATAAGACATGAATCTATAAATTCCTAGAAAAAACAAACAGGGAAATGTTCCTTGGTGTGTTGGCCTTATCCCAAAACATTGAACTGTGCACCTTAAATAAGGACAATCAAAATGAATTAGGAGAGGCTGGGTAAATGGCCTAGTTGGTAAAGTACTGGCTACTCTTGGTGGCTTGAATGAGAATGGCCCCCAAAGAGTCTCCATAGCCTCGTATATTTGAATGTTTGGTCCCCGGCTGGTGAAACTGTTTGGTAAGGATTAGAAAATGTGTTACTGGGTTAGGTGCTGAGGTTTGAAAGCTCTTTGCTATGTGCTTGTGGGTCCAAATGTGAGCTCTCAACTATGGCTCCAGAGCCATGCCTGCCTGCCTACTGCTATGCTCCCCACAATGACGATCATGGTCTAACCTGCTGAAGCCGGGTGCCCTCAGATAAACTCTTCTACAAGTTTCCTCAGTTGTGGTTTATTCACAGCAATAGAAAAGTAACCAAGATGTCACTCAAGTGTGAGGACCCAAGTTTGAGCCCCAGCACCCAGATAAGAGCTGGGTGTGTAACACCCACTTGTAAACCCAGTAACGGGGTGGCAAAGACAGGAGGATCCCTAGGCTTTCCTGGCCAGCCAGTCTGGCCAAATTGGTGATCTCCAGGTTCAGCGAGAGATCCTGACTCAAAAAATAAGATGGGGCATGTGTGCCAATGCATATTGAAACACGTTCTCTCTCTCTGTCTCTCTCTCTCTCACACACACACATACACAGGAGGGAGAGAGGAAGAGAGCCAGAGCTGGAGCGAGAGAGTGTGCACATGTAAGAGAGAGACACAGACAGACAGACAGACAGACAGACAGACACACACACACACACACACACAGAGAGAGAGAGAGAGAGAGAGAGAGAGAGAGAGAGAGAGAGAGAGAGAAAGAGAGAGAAAGAACACTCAGTTGCAGATTTCCCTCATCCACATTCCTCATACACCCATAGCCCTTCTCACCAACAGTGATATTGCAGTGTTTGTCTCTGACCTGCCTCATTTAGGAGCCATGATTTGGTTTGCTCAATGTTGACTGTGGAGGCTTCTGATTATGGTGATATATTTTTTATGATCTAACAATTAAAGCTTGCCTGAAGATCAGAGTGCAAAGCTAGCCACACTAGTCAGCCATAGAAGCCTGTCAGCAGTGGCACACACCTTTGATCTCAGTACGCAGGAGATAGAGGCAGACAGATCTCTGTTAGTTCAAGGCTACCCTGGGCTACATGACATTAATCCAGTCTAAAAGAGAAACAGAGCTCACACAAAGGTGATCCCAGCACTTGGAGTGACATGTCTTTAATCCCAGCACAAAGAAGGTGGAGATAGGAGTGATATGGCTGGGCAGAGAGAGGAATATAAGGCCAGAGAAGACAAGAGAGAGATGCATCCTGAGGAGCAGTGTATTCTGAGGTTTTGTGGAGAGCAGTACATGCAAGTCTGAGGTTCTGTGGATCACCCCGTCCTTCTGAGCATTGGTAGAGGTGAGAACTCTCAAGTAGCTGTCTGCTTTGCTTCTCTGATCTTCAGGCAAACTTTATTAGTTAGATCATAAACAAAATATTACCACATATGACTTCTGTTACACACATCATAGTTACTCCACAGACATCTGCATTGGAAGGGCATGCAATTGTTTCTTTCTTCCATCCAACCCATCTTAACTCCAGACCATGGGGGAAGCAAAAACATTTTTGCAGCTGCTGAGGAGAGGACCTCACTGGAAATCCAGAGACCAAGAGCTTCTGATGGGGAAGCTGGAACCTGCAAGAATTGAGGATGTTCAACTCCTATCTTCTGCCATCTGATCAGTGAGCCCATATACTTAACAGGATATCACATCTGTATGGAAAAGCTCTTTGTTTCCAAATGACAATAACATATTTACAGTGCTTAATTAGTGACTGACTTCTCTCATAATGAAGGTCTACTTGGTACTGTTTCAGGGTCTGTGTCTGTGATTTTACTGATTTGTTTCCATATCTAGCTTCATGCTGGAATGTGGCAAAGAAAAAAGAAAAATTAGCTTTTATATTTAGAAAGCCTGTGATACAGAATGATATGGGAAAATTAAAATATATTTACATATATGGATAATACATGTGTAGGTACATGCATATATCATTATTTACTTTTGAATAAGTAACAAGGTGAGATGCTGTCTGAACTGAGAAAGGGTGAAATAAAGTTGGAAAAAGAAACAAAGTATGGGAAATATTTTTAGAAATTATGGAAATATGTTATTTCTAGGAAGTGCTGGAGGGCCTTGGCTTTATAACATGATATTAAATATACCTTTCTTAGTGGCATAATTTTCTTCAAATTATACCCTGTTTGGTACAAGCTCATAAAACATTTGTATCTTGGCTCAAGACAAAGTTTTATATTTTTTTTCTGCCAAATATTGATAAAAATGGAGAAAGGTTAAGGACGTGTTGATTATTACTCAAAGTAAAATGAAGTCAAGAAGCAACTCACAGACAGTGGAACAGGAAACAGGACTGTCTGTTATCAAATGATTGATTCATCCACCGGTTGCAGACTAAAAGAGAAAGAAAAAGAAAGGAAAGGAAAGGAAAGGAAAGGAAAGGAAAGGAAAGGAAAGGAAAGGAAAGGAAAGGAAAGGAAAGGAAAGAAAAAGCCCACGGCCAGAGAACCATAGGATAGTGAGCCAATAGGATAGTGTTCCAGAATTAGGGAGAACTCACCTTTCCCCCATCTGATGTTCTGTCCAGACCCTCAGGGGATTGACTGGCTGAGGGTTGCTCTTTCTCATGCAGTCATTGGTTGACATGCTCCCAGCTTCTGGAAACGCCCTCCCACATGCTCCCAGATAGTTCTCTGCCAGCAGGCTCTGGGCAGCTTGTCAAGTTGACACATAAAATGTACCATCACAGGTGGGCAGAAGGGAGGTAGTGGCTGCCCATTGTGGTCAGAAGAGACAGAGTGTGACCAGGAGCCAGGAGGCCACCTAGTTGAAGTAATAAGACAGTTGTCTGGATCTAGAGGATGGGCCCCAACTGCTTTGGGTTACTTTAGTGTTCCTGAAGGTCACTGTGCCTGCCCGTCAGAGCTACATGGTTCCGAGTGCCTAGAATCTATGTTCTCAGGTAACATGTCTCAGGAAACAGAGACTAAGGGGTCCCTGAGGCTGCTCCTGGGTTGGAGCAATAGGTGGATGATGTTACCATAGTCTTTATTCAAATATGCTTCCTTGGAAGGAAATGTTGAGGCTGGGGAGATAACCTGGTCAGTAAATGCCTGCTGTACAAGCACAAGGACTGAGTTCGGATCCCTCACACCCAAGTAAATGGCAGACATAGCAGTGTGCATCTGCAAAACTGGCACCAGCCAAGGAAGAAACCAATGGAGCATGGAACTTCTTGACCAGCCAATCTGTCTGAGTGTTTGGGTTCCAGGCTCAGTGAGAAGGTCTAAAAATCACAAAGACAATATTACAAGCCTTTTTGCCATACCATATATAAAACCTATCTTGTTCCCCAAGGGGAGCAGTCTCCAGCTCTGTTGGTGCCTTTCACTCTGCTCTGGTCATTGGATTAGCATCTCGGTGGCCAGGGCTTCTCCTTTCTCCTCCCAATTAGGGGTGGACTTAGAACAGTTCCCTGTGGATTAATTCTCTGTGTGAAATGTTCAGTATGCAAATTTACCTCCTTAACTGTCATCTTTTATTTGCCAGTGTGGCAAGCCTTTATTTGTTTCTATTACAAAACCGAATCCCTGAAACTCTAAGTTCTTAATATTTTGAAATTTCAATTATCCACTCTGATCATATCTCTTTCCTCATTCCCATTTGCATGCAGGGAGAGCCGGCTGTAAACAAAAGCGCTTTTTGAAGCCAGGAGAGTTACTGGAATCTCCAGCAGGAGCCCTTATTTGCTATTTCCATAAGCAAGCCAGAAGAGGGCCTGTGGGAATGCAAGGCCCTCAGGGGATCCTGACCCCCCACTTCTCTGAGCAGTAGCCTTGCTGAGAAGTGAATTGACCTTGTGCTAAGTCTTGGTTTTCTGAGTGTCCTGGGGGGTCCCAGGTGAACTATGTGGAGATGGCATGGCTGTGAATTAAAGATCTTGCTGCCCTGGGGCCTGTGCACCAGCACACACGGTTGCACATTTTAACTGCACTTTAAGGCAGATAAATTCACTTATAGAAAACCCATGGCAAAAGCTATGTGGACCATCAGATACTTTTTCCAGAAGGATTGTTGAACAGGAGTGGGAGCTCACTCCACAGTGTAACTCCTGAGCTGACTGTCCTCTTTGGCTAAGTGGAGGGATAAAGCGAGTCAGCACTGAATGCCAAGGACAGAGCAGGGACTGCTGTCCTAGGGACATGGCTGCAAGGGAGGGCAGGCATCTGAGGCTGGAATGGGGTCTTCATGTGAACGGTGGCCTGCTGACCCGCCTTGCAGCCACTACAAGACTCCTTAAAGCCAGTATCCTTGGTCAACCATACCCCAGTCATAGGGGCCAGAACCACCTAGGCTGATTCATCAGTGCCACACTGGGATGGAGGCATCATAGAGTTGAAAGAGTGGGTTGAGGTTGGTGTGTGAGGAAGGTGTGGGGTTGGGTCTCTGGGCTGCCTTCCAGCCAGGATGTGGTCTATTCCATGGCTCCTTTAGGTGTTGTTGAGCTGGGTTGCAGCTGGGGTGCCTGTCTTGTGTGTCCTGCCAGCCAGCTTAACTTTAGTCCTGGGCAGTGGTCCATGTATGATACTGAGCAGCTGATGAAGGGACATTACCATATTATATCAAAGAACTCATGGAAAACTCTACTCCATGAGCACAGTTAGTATTCCAGACCCTTCCTCCATGGGGAAAGTGAGTGTTCTAGACCCTTCCTCAATGGGGACAGGGAGAGTTCCTGACCCTTCCTTCAGAGGGACAGTGAATGTTCTAGATCCTTTCTTCACAGGGAAAGTGAGATTCTTGACTCTTCTATCATGGGGACAGTGACTATTCTAGTCCTTCCTCCACAGAGCAGTGAGATTTCAGACCCTTTCTCCACAGAGACAGTGAACTCTCACATGTGCACAGCACATCTGCCATTCCCAGACTTACTTACTACATGATGCCAGCATGCCCCTCTGTCTAGGCACTGGTCCAGCCCTTGAGGACACTGTGATGAGCAAGGCTGTTTGTTCTCTGGCCAGTAGTCTCCCAAGAGTGGGTCAGCAGATGGCATCTTAGTCCAGATGGTGACCCCAGATGCTCCAAGGGATAAACCACAAAACCTCAGCCAACCAAAAGCACATCTCTTGTTCCCGCCCCTCTTTACTTAGGTCAGAATGACTTGTTCCATGTGGTCATGCCCCAGGCACTATCTAGATTGGAAGTCTCCCAGAACAACTAAGTTGGAGAAGTGTGTGTGGGGGTCTTCAAGCATTTAAGGTAGCATCTAGACACAGGGTTTGCATTTTATACACAGTAGAAGTCATTCAACAGCCACCTTGATCAAAGCAAGCTCTCAAGGATGGAGTGAGCCCATGAGAGTTGACTGTAAGTAGTTAGCACTAGAGTGGTACCCACCCTGCTCAGGTGAGAAGGGACAGGCTCTCACGGGTCCTGTGCCCACTGTGGCTGGAGGGAGCAGAACTCTGGGCCTCGATTTTCCTTCTAGAATGCAGACTGATAGCTAACAAAAGAGAAGAGTTGTCAGGGCAAAGCAATCATTCCAGGGTTACAGAAGGCTAAGACTGGTAAATGTTGCCTGATGTGCAGTGGGTCCAGCTAAACAGAGCCATGGACAGGAAGAGGGAGCCAAGCATGTCCCTAAAGAGGAATCTTTATTCTAACGATGGGCCAATTTTCTACCTCTGTTCTTTCTCTGTTCTTTGTTTTGTTATTTGAAATTTTCTTTAGCAATTTGCCAGGCTTGGTATATTTCTTTGTTTCACTGTTTTTCATCTGTGCATAGATTACATGTTTTCAGCAGCATCTGCTGTGAATTTTAATTACGATGCTCAACTCAAAGGGAGCCCCACAAAGCGGCCTACGTCGTTAGCAGTCCAGGGCCATGTTTATGGCGCAGAGGTTGCACGGTGCATTGGGAGACTTGGAAGTCAGACAAAGGAAATATAACCCTACAGTTCTCCCCTTGTCTCACTGCCCCCGCCCCTTTTAAGAAGCATCTGTAGCAAGGGACCACTATGCATAAAATTACTCTTGGTTTTTGTTTTTCACCAATAATTGTCCTTTGGTTCTTTGAGGCCATATCACAAAGCCCCGGAAGCTTTTAAAGTAGCGGTCTGGGATTGGTGGGTAGACTGGTGGAAAACACATGCCTGTGTTTGGTTGTTTCAAATTGCAAAAATAAGCTTATAAAATTCCATAAAATCAGGCTGTGATTACTTATTAGCTTAGGGAGACTTTCTAGGATACATGGGATTGAGGTATGTGAGTCCCCTGAGGTCATCCTTGTGCTGGTTTTGCATAGCTCAGCATGGAAGCTTAGAGGGCCCTGATCACATAGGTATGCCAAGCCAGGCTGCTGGTATCCAGCACCTGGGGCCAGTCCTCCTACTTAATAGGGTGGGCAAAGCATGCTCCTGCCATGGAACACATTCCCAACAGAGTAGATTGTGTCTGTATCTTGGTCATTTGTACAATGCATCCTCATGAGTGTGTTTTATACCAGAAGTGTCTGTTTGGAAGACACGATTATGCAGTCAGAATTTGCCTGCTGCCATAGTAAAGGGATCTGGGAGTAGAAGATGGACATTACATCTCTATAAGACCTGGACCAAGTCTTTTGGTCAGGGGCTTCCAGAGATTTGTGGGCATTTCCTGAAGGGCAAGAGAAGGTTGCATCCTTGGCATCCCTGGCACTATGTCTCCTTAGGGCATGGTTGCTCCTGACATGATCCGCAGGATGTTGTGCTAGCTCTTCTTATGGAGATATAAACAAACATCTCACCCTGATAGGACACTGGCAACAGACCAAAGATTCTACTGATATTAAGAGCTTGAAAACCCAATATATGTATCCAGCTTATTGCAGGAGTGTGGATGGGATAAGGGATACCTTAGGACCACAGGTGACTCACAAACAGCCACCAGAATGTCTCACCATAGCGTAGATGATGCCTTCCGACAGCTGCACAGCTGTGGTTTACCCTCTGCCTCCTGTATACTCTAGCCTTCCCCAGCTCATGTGGAACTGGGACAGAATCACACACAGCTGGCAGCAGGGTTTAGGAGCGGCTGGAACCTCAAGTGAGGGTCGAATGACACTTTCCAAGTTCTCCTATGAGGGAATGTCAACCGGCACATTTTAAAGGTCCTCTTGTGCCTTAATTAAAACGTTAATGGCTATTGGGACTCCCAAGAAGGCCCAACAGGTAACAACAGGAATTTCTGTGCAAGTCTGCTTGTCTGAGTTGGATTCCAGAATCCATGTAAAGATGCAAAGACAGAACCTGCTCCACACAGTTTTTTTCCTGATGGACACAGCATGTTCTTCCCTCCCCCACAACATGCACATACATACTACTAATAATAAATACCTTTTGAAGGATAGTAATGGCTACACATATGCTACAACATGTTCTCCCCTCTCCCATAGCATGCATACATATGATTTAATAAATAATTTTAAAAGGATAACAATGGTTGTTACTATTGACAGACAATATTCTAGAACACAGGGCCCTTGGCATTGATCTATGGGGGCTGGGGGTACCCAAGGCAGGCATTGGGTAATGCTGGTCAAACTGCATTCATCTTTCCCCTGAACACTTCTTAACCAGGTCATCAGGGGCCCAGCAGCAGCTCATATGACCCCAGCACCTGTTGGTTCCCACAGGAAAGTACACAGCACAGATAGTGCACATTTGTGACAACTATCAATGCCTTATCTCCTGCCTGGTGCCTGCTCTGGCTAATGTGATCTATCCTGCCAGGTACATGGACTAGACCCAGAGTAACATGAAGGCTGGCCAAGAGTACTAACCATTCATGTGGCAAGACACAAGACTGACATTGGAGTCCAGTCATCTGTCCTCAGTGATGGCTTTGTAGTTTTTGTCCTTTGGGTATTATGGCCTGGAGATCTTTGACTGTGATCACTTGATCACCATCCATTGATCTCTAGTAAGGCCCTTCTGTGCTGTCCCCAACCTCATTGTAGTTCTTCACTCTTCTGGACTTTAAATGACAGGCCATTTATTCCTTACTGCCTTATCAATAACATAGGGAATGAGAAAGTGTGCTCTTGGGCTTTTGGGTGCCATGTTACTTTCTTCTGCTGCTTCCAATATACTAGGCATACATTTGGCTATGAAGCCATGGGTCTCTGTGACCTGTGTGCCCTGCTCCTGCATTGTCTGACACCCCGAAGTCTCTGTTTTCTCTATGGCTTATAGAAGGATTCTCCTATCTCTGGGGATGCCACACAGGAGGACTTGCAAGTGATGATCTTGCCTCAGGGGAGCAGCATGTTTATTAAATAGGGTTGATGCCTGCCTCTTCTTTGCTAATGTGGGTGGAAATGAGGTTGGGACTTGGGTTGTTTTATGCCTGGAGGCTGGGGGGTGGGTAGTGCCCACTGTGGGCACTGAGAAACTGACTGGTCATTTGATGCCACAGGAAAAGTGTTCTGTATTTTGGGTCCCAAGTTCCCTTACAGGATTCCCCTTTGCATTTAATTGCTTCTTTCTGGTGACAGTTTTCAGAGCTTCTTGCTTTTGATGACCTTGGCCATGTAGGAGAACAAACAGACCAGGAAGGGTCTTGCTTTGGCTTTGCCTCAGGTTTTCTCATAATGAGACAGGGTTACAGCTCTTTGGAGGAAGTCCACAGAGGTAAGGCACCTCCATATCATGCCATATCTAGAACATGCTCCATCCACTTGAGTGGGTCACTGGCTGATGTCACTCAGTCACCAGGCTGAAGAACTATTTGTCATGTTTCTTTGCCTGGTACCTATTCTAGTTTACTTTTCTGTTTCTATGATAAACACCATGACCAAAAAGCAGCTTGGAGAGGAAAAGGTTTATTTGGCTTCTACTTCCTGGTCACAATCCATTATTGAGGGAAATCAGGGCAGAAATTCAATTCAGGAGCTAGAAGCAGAAACCACAGAGGAGTGTTGCTTGCTGGCTTGTGTCCTCTGGCTTGCTCAGCTCTCGTATACAATCCAAGCCCATCTGCCTAAGGATGGTATTACCCACAGTGGTCTAGCACTTCCCAAATCATTTAGCAAACAAGAAAATGTCCCTCAGACATGCCCACAGGCCAATCCGATGGTGGCAGTTTTGTAATTAAGTCTCTCTTCCTGAGTATATCAGGTTGACAACAAGATTAGCCATCCTGGACACATGGAGAAGGGCCTAGGCCTGGCCCAGGATGATGTGGTAGACTTTGGGGAGCCCCTTTTGAGGGCCTTACCCTGCCTGGGGAGTGGAAGGGGGATGGCTAGGGGCAGGTGGGATGTTGGGGGGGAGGGAGAGGGAGAGGGAGAAGGGATTGACATGTGAAGCAAGCTTGTTCCTAATTTGAACTAATAAAATAAAATTAAATTAAAAAACAAGATTAGCCATCATGGTGCCCCATTTATGACCTGTCCATCTGGGTGGAAAAGACAGACATTCTATAGTGCTGGGGCTGAAGTAATAGTCCCCTCCTTCTAGGACTCTGGACGCACAGAGTGGCTAGCTGCTCAGTCTTAGCAGTGAGGTCATCCTGGGCCCTGCTATGCCTAGGATTTGGGAACTGTGAGAAGTACCAGAAGAATGGCTTGCTTGCTGTGCACATTGGTGTGGTGAAGAACATCCCTTAAGCTTGTTGTGGCTGTCCATGGCTGATGGATGTGCAGGATGACTCAGCTGCCTGGTGGGGCCTGTCATTCTAGTACAGCTCTCAGGAGTGGCTATACATGGCTGATGGGTGTTCAGGATGACTCAAACTGCCTGGTAGGACCCATCAATCTACCTCAGCTCCCAGTAGCAGTGACTTTCAATACAGTGAAGAGATACCAAGTGGGGAAACTGCTATAACTTTCCCAATACATTTAATATACATTTTCACTCCAAGTGCTTCAAGAATCTGCTAGGGAAACATTTTAAGCTTATGTTGGAGGGGGTAGGTTTGCAGAAAAATGTGAAAAGCAGCATTCCTTTTCAACTGAGTTCTGAATGAGACCATTTTCATCAAATATGCCAGGGCCTTTGTAGCTAGGAGGCTTTGAATTTTGAACTCACCATCTTATTTACACATCTCTGTAAAGATGTCCAGGGGATTGTTTATCTGCCAGCTTATCCTCAATAACCCATAATACTACTTTCCTCTCTACCTTTTTCCGTTTTGTAGTCTCAGGCCACCTGGAAGGGCCAGCACCTTCCACCAGGGATAGTGTACCACGGCTTTGGAAGAGATCCAGCAAAACCATCAGCGTGCATTTGGAAGAGAAAGTTGCAGCAAAGCTACTCAATATAGTCTTTTGTGATAATTTTATTTTACTTTTCCTCTCTAATATGTGTGGGGTAAGTAAGGCAAGACTGGAATGTCTTAGGAAGTTTTGTTACTGATGGAAAACAAGGTTCCTTTCTTATCCTGTCAGTTACCTGGAGACTGGGGTGCAGTGGTTAGAGCCAAGTCACTGGGAGGGTCATGGAAGGCCAGACTGCTTCTAGGAATTTTGCCCAGTTTGGAAGAATATTTGGAAGCCTAGATGCCAAGTGAGTTCACTCACTGACTTCAGGATACATAAGATTGTTGTTCTTCTAAATTGCCTTGTTTTATACTGACATTTTGTTGATGATATACATGATCTAAACACAATTTGACACCCTCCCCTGCTACTATTGAATTCTGGCTATAGCACATGTCCAGCCCCTCTGGCCCGTGGGGGCTTCTATGTCTCTGCTCTACCCAGTGTGGTTGAGAAACAGGCAAGTCCCTGTGAACAGATGAGGCCACTGTTGGTCCCTCAGGACAGGGATCCTGGTTCTTTACAGTTAGTAACCTCATGGTTATTAAGTTCCCAGCACCACCACGCTGTTCCAGCACTGATTTCTTACTTGTGAATATTAAGTGGCATTCTTATTGAGGACATATTTTCCCTTTTATGCATATTATGAAAGCTCATGTCCTCAGCAGCAGGGAGTATCAAGAACAGCACAGTAGGCCTCTGAGGACAGCAGAGCAGAGCAGAGAATAGCTCCTGTGTCTACACAAGTGTGGGCATTGAGAAGGTCAACAGACTGCAGATGTTCTCAGCTCTGCAAATGGCTTCCACAGAGCATCAGGACTCCTCTAGATGCTGTCATGGAGGCAAAGAACACAGACACAACTATATTGTGTGAGCCTTTGTTACAAAGACTACTCACCTCTATCTGCTCACCCCAGATAGGGCATCAAAGTAATGATTCCACCTGAGCCTAGCTTCATGATTTAACAAGTTTAGACTTTCTCTAGGAACATGGGAGAGGGAATACTTACAGAAGTGCATGTGTCCCCAACTCAATGATGTCACCAAAATATCTCACCCCAGCATAAATGAGGACTTTCCCACAGTACTTGCTGCTGTTTATCCTGTATATCCTAATACCTCCCGAGCCAGAGTGCAACTTGGGAAGAATAACATACAGCTAGGAGTGAGGTTCAGGAGGGAAGGAGTGGCTAGAATCTCAGGTGAGGGTCTAACAACTCCTCCCCTAGGCTGCCTTATGAGGTTTTGTCAACAGGCCAAGACTTAAGTGTTTCTTGCAGGTAGAAAGGGTTGTTGTGCTTGGAAAACAGCATTTTTCAACAGTGTGAGAATCAGATGGGTGGTGATAAATGAGTAGGGGATAGGCTTTCTCACTCTGTGGGGAAGTGATCTCCCATGCCCCTCCCACATCTCAAGCAAAGGAAGAACCCTGGCACCCAAGATTCAGCAAAATTTTGCCAACAGTGGGAACTTGGTCCCTTGAATATTTTTCATACCTCAGGTATCACGCATGGATGCATGAGCTGTGGATGCTCTGGGGACAGGAGGGCACTTCTAACCTCATCCAAGATGAACTGTGGATAGCACTCTTTCTCTTTCCACATGCAAAGACCATTTCTATTAGTATCCATCCTATTTTGGTAACAGAAGGACTTCCTGCTCCTTTCAGTTGCTAAGCTGTGTATCTCATAACTCTTACAAAGCCCTGGGGCTCTTCACTGCTGTGAGCATGAGGCTGTGCAAGGCTTCAAAGGCCCTTTGTACAAAGCATTCATGTATCAGGGAGGGAGGTACAGGAGGCTGGTGTAGTTAAGAATACATACCTAGGAATGTGTTGGCTCCCATTGGCCTACTTGCATTCCACCCTCAAGGATGAGCCAGTGGAATCTGGCCTCGGAAGATCACTGTGATGTTCCAAACACATGGGGTGGATATTCCTTACTTTTCTCAGTACTGTGACAAAATACCTAACAAAAACAACTCAAGAAAGAAAGAGCTTACTTTTGGCTCACAGTTTGAGGGTACAGTCCATCATGGTGGAGAAGTCATAGTGGCAGGAGCATGAGGCAGCTGTCACACTGCATCCACATTCAAGAAGCAGAAAAAGATGAATGATGGTGCTCCACTCCCTTTCTCCTTCTCATCCAATTGGAGGCCCTGCCCACGGAATGGTGCCGCCTACATTGAGGGTGGAGCCTCCCACTTTGATGAACTCAATCTGGGGATTCCCTTACACACATGCTCAGAGGCTTGTCTCCTGGGAGATTTTTAGATGTAGTCAAGTTGCCAGCCAGTCTTAACTGTCACAGGTTGTAAGAAGAATTCACTGCAATCTTATTTTGATATGGGTTCATATGTCAGAGAGAGGTGTTTGGGGGAGAACCATTTTTCTCTCTTGATGATGAAACCAGAAACAATTTGATTCTTCAAAATTGAACATCTCAAGTCAAGAGAACACAGACACACTGTAAAGCACTGATAGGTTGGTTGTCTGATTCATGGCCTCATCCTCTAAAATGTTCAGTTGCTGTATTCCATTGATCAGGCACTGTTTATATAAAGAAAAGAATACTAGTCAGACAGGCATGGTCCCTGCAACCTTCACCAGGTGTGAGAAGACAGACAGTCATCAGGTAATTAAAAGCCATCCTTGACTGTCCTCAGAATAAGTCCTATAAAGGCAAATACCATGAAAGTATCATGGGTAGTTGGAGCTGTCATTCTGAGCTGTTTAAAAGTGAAAAGCCTAGAACCAGGTACTTATGTGTTGGAGATGCTGAGAGGTTGGATTCAGGATGCTGGGACAGCTTAGGTGGCTGACATGGGGCGAGGGGTCTAGGTTCTGCCTAGGGCTGTGGTTTCCCTGGATGGGGTCACTGAAATGTATGACTGCTGCGATTGCAAACATTGTGTTTGGGGATCCCCTGAGTGAAGGATGCATTGAATTTTGTTGCATTTCCAATCAAAATAATGAGGAGAGGCAGCTCTTTTAGGTAAATCATATCATCACCACGTCAAGGCCAAGCATTTTTTTTTTCAGAGAGTACCTAGTACTTATACCATCAGGTCCAAGCTGTTTGCTAAAAATATGCACAGACTGATTGCCACCTGCTTTGGAATCAGAGTTGAGGGACTTACACCGAAACAGCAGCATTCATTTCCATACTGATTTCTTTGGGAAAATAACTTGAGATGGTCTGGATGTTATATATCTTCATAAAACAAGGCTCTGCTCAGAAGCCCCACAGCTCAGTGGGGTGCTGGGGTCAATGGGTATTCACCTCTGTCGCCTGATGGAGACACAGAGGCTCTGTTGGGACAAGAGTTGGCTCTTGACTGTGAGGTCTTGTTGCAATGAGATGAGGAGTCAGTAGCTATTCTTGAAGAAAAACCATGGACATGTCAAAGTACTACCAGCTAAATTGTAGTTTTAATTTGAGGAACAGTGCAGTTGTGGTGAAAATTTTAAAGGCAGGAAGTACTTTGAGATCATTGCCTATAATTCATTATTTAGCACATAAGTGAGTTGAGAAATTAGGAGGAAAAAGTTTGCGGAGAGGCCCAGAGGCTTCCATGCAGGACAGGCAAGCTTCCCTCTTCTGAGATACTTTCTTTCTTCTAAAACCTCCCTTCTTTTCCCTTTCAAACAAAGTTTAATATGAAATGTCTGCGGGGGAAAAAACAGAGCATTCGGAGACTCATATGGGGCACCTCTAGGGATGCCCCCTCCTGAAGTCAAATTATACTTGAGCCAGCTCCCTGCAACACATATATGCCCTCTGGTGGCTTTTCTGGTCACTACAGGCTCTGCTCTGGAACTAGGAGCACCAGGACATGCTGGACTTTGGCAGCCATTTTGTGAAGTATTTCCAGAACTGTGTCAACTCAGAGTGGTTCTGAGGGGCCAGTATGTAGATAGTGGAACTCTGAGTTGTTTCTGGCCATTGCCTCTGGCTCTGTGCCTCTTGACACACCTGAAGGGATTTGGGCCTACTCAGGAGCAGCCCTTATTCACCAAATGTCTCTGTATGTCCTGTTTTTATGAATGAATTTATGTAAGAGAGACATCTTGTTTATGTGGCAGGATGTTTCACCGGAATTTCTAATGTAAAGAGACTCTTGAAAGAACAAGGTCTCTCTGTAGATTTGGTCATCTGATTCAGTCAGTGATCAAGAGGCCAGAAGTCCAGGAGATGGCAACTCCCACTTTATTTTACTCTACAAAGGACAACTGGAGAGGAGGACTCTCTGGTGGGGACTTGTTTACAGGCATATCTGAAAAGAGCCAATTCTACTTTATTAGCAGCATGGAGTCTCCCAGGAGTTCAGCTTTTCTTGTTGAACTGAAATGGCTTCTCCAGAGCAGCACATCCTGGGGATGCCCTGAGTCTTCCTGTAGCTCCAGTGTTAGCTCAATCAACAGCAAGCTCTTCTCAGTTAAATCTGTAATGGGAGAATGAGTTGACTTCGGAATTCCTTGTGAGTTCCTAGAGGGTAGTGGGGGTCAGCTCTGAACTGTTAATGTGTGGACTGTGACCTTAGGTAGAATGTGTGATTGAGGTTAAGTGCTGCCAGGGAGCAGAAGGTCAAAGTGTACATTTGCTTCAGAGGCACAGAAGTGGTCCCAAGCCAGGAAAGAGCTTTGAGGTCGATGACCAGTGAAGTAATTCAACTGACCTCCTTTCAGAAGACACAGTAAGCTGATGAACATGGGCCACTCTCAGCCCCATCGGGATGCTCCTGTCTCATCCCATTCTTCCTCAGCAACAAGGAACACGGGGGTTTCCCACTAGATCTCGTTTTCCTGTGTCATCTGCACCATGTGCTGTGGTCCAAGCAATGCTGCTGTCCGGAAGATGCAGTGTCTCTGCTTAGGGATACACCACTGCCTTCCTTCCTGTCTAGGAGACAGCCCTCCACCCTTCTGGTTACTGATGGGTTATTTATTGATGTGCAATTAAGGACTCAGTTTACAACTCTGAGTTTGTGATACTGTGTTGTAGTTTGTTTGTTTGTTTTTAAACTCACAACTGACTTTTTTCTTCTTTCAAAATCTAAAACCAATTTTGGAAGAAGTCTTATACATATTTGTATTATGTTGGTTTTCAGGAGACTATATGGAATAGAGAAAGGCCAATGTTTTGGGTTAGTGAAAGTTTTTGGTTTCTGAGTTTTGACTGAATTCAATTATGTTTGATCTTGCAAGGACCTAAGATAGGGAAAAAAAGGGCTAATTAAATGTTTTGGACTCAATTAAGCAAAGGGGCATGGTCACCCTGCATGCTTGGTCTTTCTAGAAAGCAAAGGATAAAAGGACATCTGAGCTCAGGAAACATCCCACACTTTCTTCCCTTTGGTGTCTCCATTAGTTGCTTTCTCATTAGTAGCTTTTCCTGAGAAAAACATCTTAAGGACAGAAGAACTGATTTTACTTGAAGTTTGAAAGTACTGTCCATTATAGTAGAGAAGTGGACCATCACAGTGGAGAAGGCATGGAACAATAAAGTACTGACCAGTATGGTGGAGAAGGCATGGAACAATAAAGTACTGTCCATCATGGTACAGAAGGCATGGAAGAAGAAGGTACCATCCATCACTGTGGAGAAGGTGCCAAGCAAGAGTGGCCCTACCTGTAGGGGCAGAAGTGTGAGGTAACAAGAGTCAAATGCTGCTATTTCAATGGCTTTCTCCTTTTTATTCATTCTAAGATTCAAGCCCATGGAATGGTTCTGTCCACATTCAGGGTGGGTCTGCCTTTCTCAGTTAAGCCTCTTGGGAAATGCTCTGATGAACACACATAGAGGTGCATCTCCTAGGTGATTCAAACCCTACTGAGTTGGCAATGTAGATAAACCATCATGGTTCCTGTGACTGCTATTCTTGGTTGTCAACTTGATTATATCTAGAATTAACTAAAACCCAAACGACTGGGCATACCTGTGAGGGATTATTTTTCTTAATTAAATCATTTGTAGTGGGAAGACCCACTTCTAATCCAGATCTTTGAGGTGGGTCGATCCACCTTTAATCTGGACCACATCTTCTTCTGGTAGTCTATATAAAGGACACGGAAAAAGGAGATGTTCCCTTTGCCTGCTTGCTCTCCCTAGCAAGTCCATTCCTTCACTGTCATTGGAGTCTACTTCTTTGGGATTCTGGTGTATACTGAAGACTGGATGAGACATCCAGCCTCATAGACTGAACAACTACAGAATTTTTGGAACTTTCATTGGTAGACAACCATTGTTGAACTAGCTGAATTACAGCTTGTAAGCCATTCTAATAAATTTCCTACACACACACACACACACACACACACACACACACACACACACACACACACACACGCGCATACAAAGATATAAATACACACATCTATATATAATATATATGTAATACATAGAAACTTGATCAATACCGTGCCCATGTGAATTTAAATCTACCAGGTTACTTGTAGCCTGAGCACATGGGGTGTCTTCAATGACCCTGGCTGTTTTGTTTCAGAGGTTGGAGGGCTCCGCCTATACCATGAGTAAGAAGGCATTTGATGCCTACTTGCAAGTCTTGCTTCTTTGTGATATAAAAATGTATTTTGTGATGTACTAGGGATAGGACAGTGGTCCTGAAGTCTACCATGTGCATTTTGGCCTATTTCATTATCCGTATGCAGTTATAAAAGTAGCTGTAGATGACTAAAAGTTTTGTCATTTGTATTAAGCCCAGACCTACTTCTGAGTACATGGTTCATGCTGTTGTGCAAATGTTTTACCTTTCACCTTGGTCAGTTTGTAAAGAGAGAATTTCTTTTTACCCTTTGTAGCTCAGAGAGCACGGATATATCTATCGTCTCAGACACAGTAAATAATGCCCCTGAAGGTGTGGTTTCTTGTCATAATGTTGAAAGACGCTCAGGAGGAGTGTCTGAGATGATTCCTGGTGAAACAGTGATGTGGCTATGCAGACTTGTGATTAAGGGACCAGTTCAAATGAAGTGAATTATTAAATGGAAAACATTTAAAAATCTTAAGGAAAAAGGCATTTGAAGTCTCATTCTAAAGGGACCAACAATAGCTCAGTGCCTGCAGCATGGCTTTGCTTCCAGAACATCCTCCTACCCTCAAATCTAAGCCTGCTGTTCCCCTGGAATATTGTGAGCTGGCTGACCACGGGAGGCCATCACTGTTCGGAAGTGACTTCACTCCTTGCTGGGGCTGGCAAAGGTGCTGAGGTAACCAGCTTCTGCACATGTCTGTCTTTCTTAGCCTCTCCCCAGGGAGACAGGTAGGTGTTACTCATGGAAGCCAGACACAGCTAGACTCTAGCTTTACCTCCAAGGCCTTGTGCTTTTGTTCTCATGAGGGCAATCCAGCATCTCTTTCCTCACTGGCCTTGAACATTCCCTGCTACTTTCTGAAGCTAGGAAGAGAGCTTATATTGATAGCCCATACTCCACCTGAATATCTTAGCTGTCACATGTGCCTCTTGAAGCCTCTGCTCTTGTCTCTTCCTCTGTATGCACCCCCTCCCAGATTCCAAGGCTCATAGTGTGTGACCTGGTGACCCTTTTCTATCCTCAGAGGACATGGTGCTATTCAGTCCCATGCCCTATCCAACTTTGTATTCCCACAGACATTCCATTAGTCTATCCATCCATGTTTCCATCCATGTTTCCATCCATCCATCCATCCATCCATCCATCCATCCATCCATCCATCCTCTGGCTCTGTGCTTGCAACCTTGATAGAACACAGAAATGAGCATTTTACAAGTCAGTCTCTTCCCCCAGGAAGCTTTGCAGCTGTCAGGCTAACTCCCTGAAAGACATAGATGCATCCTGTTACAGCTCTTGTCTCTCCCTCCTTCCATTGCTCTCTTCACTGGCTTCTAAACCATATTCACTGGTTTGTCCAGACACGTTACCAAGTGCTGCTGTTAAAGATACCATTGTCATCATGCTGTTAAGCTCTACAGAAAACCAATCTCTGACTTAACTTTCTATCCACCATTCTCTCCCCTTAGGGCTTCCCTGTGTCATGTCCCTTTTCAGTGTCCACCCATCCACTCTTTGCTGTGTTGGAGGCAGGAATTCTGACCTATTCTGTCAGGCGACTCTTGAGTGCTGTTTGCTCCTCCTGGTCTGTGGGGAAATGGTGGTAGGAGCACATGAGAGGCCAATGCCCTTCTTCTCTGGGAGAATTCCTTTCTCAGATGTGGATCACAGAGCTGGTTCTCCTCTCTTACCTCTACTATCCACTGTGGCCACCAGGATGTTGTCATGGTTCCTGATTCATCCCTATATCATTTGTTCATTTGATTGATGCTTGTGCCACCACACAGACTTTTTTCCTGAGCCTCAGTCTAGGCCACACTCTACAGTGCAGTCATTCCACTTGACCATGCCTCCTCTTCAGTCATCATCTCCCCTGCTACTTTCTTTTACAGTTATCAACCAATAACAACAACAACAACAACAACAACAACAACAATAATAATAATAATAATAATAATAAGGACCGGTCCATTCCTCCATGAGAAACTCCACTTTAGCAAACAAAGCCATGCTGCTGATACCAATAATCCATTACTCCAAAGATGATCTGTCTTCAAGTCTTGGGGTCTTGATCCACCGCCACCACCAACTAGCTTTTCCTGCCTGGATTGTTGTCGGTATTTCTCTGGCCACTTGCTTCCATTCACACTGGCCCTTCAGCACTCTTCAGTGGTCTCCTAGTGATGCAGATTAGTTATTGTCACTGTCTTGAGTCTAGTAAAATTCCTCCATTCCTCTTCTGAAGGAACTCTGCAGGCACCAATGAGGGAAGTTGTAGCTCCCAAGGCTGTTCCTGGTTGGTCTGTTGTACTTTTTTGGTTTTCCCATCAAGGCTCTTCTCTTTCATACCCTTCCATCCATATAGTAGCCTTCAGTTCACCTTACTTCTCTTCTGGGACACCTTCTCTTGCTTTGCCTTCTGTTTGGAGCCTTGTTTGTCCCTGCTTGGGTGATTCCCAAAGCAATGCTGCTGCTCACAGGACCCCTTCACAGATAGAGAACTTGACTTTGATGGTCCACCCTTCATCCCCTCTCTGCCTCACTTGCTGGGTTGTAAATGCATACAAAAGAGTGTGTGGGCTATTTATTGATGTGTCCCCAAGTCTGCAGTGTTATTCTGGACACTCGAGCTAAGCCAAGGGGAAGGCTGGGTTATGGACGGGTTAGTTGATAGACAGAAGATCATACTCTCACACTGCCTACATCCTGCCCGACAATAGATGTGATGGGACCCATGTTCTGCTTCCTCCAACCTTCCTCATTCAAACATCTGCTTTGCCAACCTCCCTCCCCCAACCATTCTCACTTGACCCAGGATCTGAAGTGAGGTGGCTACCTGGGTATCTCTCTGCAGCGGTGTCTGTGTGACTTTGAGGATTTGGGGCACTTGAAAAGTGCTCAGATCTCGTGAACCATGCCCTTCCCCCACGGCTCTCCTGGTGCCCATCAGGACGAGAGTTTTCTTTTTAAAGTTTATGGCCTCAGTGCTTCGAAGGCAGTTACAGTGCCCCGAACAGCTGTTACTCCTTGCAACAGTGGATCAGAAATGAAGCTGAGCTCTGGCTTAATGGAAATTGTCCCTTGAAAGGTTTGAATTTAGAACATTTATTCTCCATTAATTCCAAGTAGATTCAAAGTTGAGCAAAACAGCCTCCGTCTTCCCTTTTGGTGGCAGGGTTTTTTTTTTTTCTTTTTTCTGAGAAGTAGTTGTTGCAGCTGCTGATTTGATTGCTGGCATCAGGGTGAAGAATTTCTGCAAATGTGCTCATGTTTCCTAACTTGTATCATTCCAGCTGTAGTCTGGGCACCTGCCTTGGGTCAGCACTGTGGTGCCCAGTGTGCTGTGACACCCTGCCATGCTGGAGCAGGCAGCACATCTGTAGCAGTTACTTTCCTCCTTGCTGTGATAAAATTCTTGGCAACAGAAACTTGAGAAAGGAAGGGTTTACTTTGGTTCACAGTTAAAAATATATAGTTCATCAGTCCATCATGGAGGAGCAGTCATACAGGGAGGAACACAAGGCAGCTTCTCACCTTGCAGCCACAGTCATAAAACAGAGAGAGACAAATGCTGGCACTCGGCTCACTTTCTCCTTTGTATTTCATCCTGGACTCCAGCCCAGGAGATGCTGCCTACCACATTTAGAGTAGGACCTACCTGATGAGTAAAACCTTTCTGAAAACACATCCATGGACACCCCCAGACATATTCCTACTATGACTCTAAATCCCCTTGGATTGACAGTGAGGATAAGCATGGCAGCACTGTATTCATATGTGTAGACACTGAGAGAGACATAATAAGATGGTGTGTCAGGGCCCTGGTGGGGGGGTGGTGGGCTGCCAGAAGGACCCTTAAGGAGAGAAAACAGCTTACAGTCCCTGTCCTGGGCCCTGCTCCTTTGCAAATGGATTTTCTCACCACCTGAGAGATTGCCTGATTTCACACTTGGGAAGTGGTGGCTACATGAGGTCCTTACATGGTCTGGGTGCTGAGCATCTCATCGGGGATAGCAAGGGCATTGGGTCTGTGTTTTTAACACTGAACATAAGTTGGGGAAGTCAGTAATTCTTGATCAATGATGCTGAGATGGAGGGTCCATATAAGCATTGCCTTGAGTGAGTGGCAGGTAACAATATGGCTTGAAAAACCATGCCCTGCCCATGGCATTGTCTTAGTCAGCTTTAACTGTCAGCCCGACACAGTCTAGAGTCACCTGAGAAGGGAGTCTCAACTGACAGATTTTCTAGATCAGGTTGGTTTGTGAGCCTGTCTTTGAGGGATTGTTTTGATTGTTAATTGCTGTAGGAGGGCCCAGCCCACTGTGGAATACACCATCTTTAGGCAGGTGTGTCTGAACTGTGTGAGAAAGATAGTTAAACAAAGGCTGATGAGTGATCCAGCAAGCAGCCTACCTCCAAGGTTTCTGCTTTGAGTTCGTGCCTTCTATTGTGAACTATGACTTGGAAGTGTAAGCCAAATAAATCCTTTCTTCTCCCAAGTTGCTATGGTCAGAGTGTTTTATCCTAGGACAAGAAGGCAACTGGAACATGTATCCTGCCTTCAGACCCTTATACAACCCAGAGTTAGGTTAGCACTAACACAATCCCTAATTCAGAGTCATGGCTTTTAAGCTGCCTTTTGTGGCACCCATGGGAGGATGAAGGATCATAGTGGTACATACCTGACTTTGCACATCATTTGCTTGCTTGTATTGCTATGATTGCGAGTTCTACTGGAGAAATCCTGTGCTGGCTGTTTGGCCTTCTCATCATGTCACTTCTCAGCCCTGCTTGAGTCTCAGCAGGTAGACTTCCCGACTCCTTTGCACCACTGAACCCAACTAACACTGGGCTTATCAGCTCAGTGGGGAACAAAGAGGAAATCATATTATATTGTTTACCCTTTGCCCTCCATTGTATGCTGTGGACTGGTGTGCTTCTCGATGGCACCTTGGCTGACTACATGGATTTCTGGTCACCTCCTAGTGGTAACAAGTCCAAAGGAATCCAATTTGAACTCCGAGTCTCTTTTCCCTGCCCCACGAGTATCCAGTAACTTATAGTGAGGATAGTGGGGTGTACTGGGTCAGGACCTCTCTTTATTGGGTTTTTGTCTCTACTGGTGAGACAGCATAAGGAGGCTAGGTATGAACAGGAACAAGAGCCTCTTAGGCATGTGGTGTTTCTGGGATAGTTTGTTGGTTGTATGAGATCCAGAAGAAAACTATGATGAGTTGGGAGACCACCAGAAACTAGGATTTATACATGTGTCAGGAAGAGACACGTGGAAATGGTTTCCTAAACTAGATACCAGACTGTGAATTTTGAGCCATGGCTGCAGTGCTGTAACACTCCTGATAAGTGCTGTGGTCTTCTTCACTTGAGTTGGTTCTCATAAGTGGTCTTGGTTGGCTAGACACATGTAGTTCAAGACTAGGATGGGTCCTCCGTACCAGCTGCCATACTATGCCATGGCTCCTGGGATTTCCTCTGTGTTCATCTTGCCCTCCCCCTTGAACACCCTGCACACCTCTGTTTCTTGGGAATATTCATGCAGAGCTGTTGGAATCTCCATTTACCTAAATTGCAATGGCCAAGACCCCAAGTAGAGCACATGTGATTTTTCTGTTTCTGAGTTTTGAGTTGATGGCCAGCTGTGTAGCATGTGAAGATCCTTCAATTGCCAGTGCAAGAAGGCAAGAAAAGCTCACCATCTGGCCCTTAGAAAGACTGGTCTTGCCATATTCTAGCCAGCAAAGTCACCATGTTTGTGTATTTAAAGTATAGATAGATTAAAATGATTACAAACCAGATGCATTTGCAAACCTTTCAAAAGCAGTAGCTCCATCAAGAAAATACTTAAATAAAAAATAAATGATTACAATTTTCAGGTTGAGCAATAATGTGCTTATAATTGCACTGGCTAATACATACATCTAATGAAGCATATCTATCTTCCTGCAGGAGTACCACTGATCAACGTGTGATGGAGTGATATAATAAACAATGCAGCACTGTTCCAAATGGCTTTAAAAGCCCTAAGCATCTCATGGTGCCTTATGTTAATCAGTATAGAGTTAGTGCCATCGGTTTGCCCAAATCTTTGCTAAGTGTTAATATTCAATTATACTCTGAGGGGTCCTTAGCCAGCTAGAGGAGAAAGGTAATGCCCACAGAACCTGACCCAGGTTCTGTTAGTTACTTTTCAGGTGTTGTGATAAAATAGCACAGCCAAAACAGTACTTAAGGAAAAAAAGAGCTTGTTTTGGTTCACAGTTCCAGAGGTTTAGAGTCTAGAACAGGAAGAAAAGCATGGCAACAGACAGCAGTTGCAGAAGCAGGAACCAAGCTCATCATGCCTTTCATCCATACATAGAAAGTAGAGGGAGCAAGGGAGCTGGAAGCAGAGATGAGACCATAAGTTCTCAAAGCTCACTCCCAGTGGTATACTTCCTCAAGCAAGGCTCCACCTCCTAAAGGTTCATAAACTCCCCAACCAGCACCATCAACTGGGGATCAAGTATTTCAGTACATGTGCCTATGGGGGACATATGACATTCAAGACACCACTCAGGCTTGAGTGGCCTGCACCCCTTAGCTGAGATATATAGCTCTGGGCTCAGATAGTCTTTGGTTACAGATAAAGCTTTTTAGAATTGGCTGGGCACCTGGGGAAATGTCCTGAGCCTCCCAAACTTTGATCATCCTATGTGTCAAATAGGATTAAAAATCATAATCATCATGTTTGTTGGTCAAGTTTGTTGTTATGATTTAAGGGCATTGGAAACATCAATGATGATAATGATTTAGCCAATTCTTTTACTGTCCTCCAGCACCAATTATCAGTGACCAAATGAAGTAAGGTGACACTGAAGGTACTAATGAGTGGAGGTTGGATGCAAGCAGAGAGGAATGAGCATATTTTAATGGCTCATTTTTCTAGACCTAGTTTTCTAGGGTCTCTATTTGATCTACCTGTCAGGTCCTTTCATCTTAAGATCACTAAAATGGCTTCAGCAACACCAGGCACATCTCTGTATGAAGGTGGCAGTCTGTATCTGGGTGATGCTGTGTCTGGATAGCGTAGTAGTGTTCCATAGTCCTCTAGACTCTTCAGGGTGTTTCACGTCATCAGCTTGCAGTGTGAAGGAGACTTGAGGCTCAGAATGTGCTTCTGCCTTTCATTGCTATCAAACACACAGTTGTTTCTACCCTTCTCAACATTCTCTGAAAATCTCTACTTAAACTCATCCTGGTGCACCACTGGTCCTTTTTCTCTCCTCCTACCCTGCTCCAGCTTCTAGACTCCTGTTGGAAGGACAAAGTGGAGGGTGGGGAGTAGTGGAAAAATTGCCAAGAAGCAGAGAAAGAGAAGGATCTCTGTGAGCAGCCAGGGAAGGCTAGATCCTGGCAATTCTTGCAGGTCTGTGCAGTACTCTGTGCCTACCTGTGATCAGCAGTTCACAGAGCACCCTCCTAGTTGTCACAAGGCATTTCAAACTCCCGTGATAAGCTCACAGATCGGAACTCAGAAGTAGGGCTGTGCAGCAATAGTGATGCTGTAGAGACCAGGAGTTGGTGCCTGGTCACCTTCATTCTTCCATTCTACCTCCATTTGCAGTATTAGTTGCAGAGCTTCAAGTAGGAAACCACCATGCCCTCAGAGTCACGTGGACTCTGCAGAGCTACCCTATACCACCATGAAGACCCATCCCACTTCACTTGTCCTCCTTCCTGAGGTTAGCAATTCAAAGCAGTATGGAGTGTTTCTCTGCCTCTGGTCTGAGCTGTATCTGTCCCACTGTCCACAGCTGCTGTGGTCTCATCCCTGCATTTTCAGTTTTGTTCTTTATATCCCCTTTCTTTCCCTCTTTCTTCTGCTCTTCCTGGAGCCTCACATCTTTTATCAGTATGGAGAGCAATGAATTCAGTTTTTCCCAGCAGTTGGGCATGTTCATAGGCTTTCAATATTTCCCCAAGAGAGAAGCTACACCCATTACAATCTCTGAGACTCAGGATTCCCAGGATTCCAGGTTCTTGCAGGTCCTGTGGTCAGGAAGTAGGTTCTGGACTTGCCACTTCTGGCTGTCAGCATTTCAACCCCAGTGGCAGGACAGGTGAGTGCTGTGCAGTGTCTGAGACCAGGAAGGAAAGGAGAGCACTATAGATTTAAGACTCATTAACAGTCAGGTAAGAGATGGCGATGGATGCACACTATTGCTATTAGCCAAATAAGAGTCAGACTGTAGTGAACGGGACCAGAAAGAGGCCCACAGTCAGATGCTTTCTTAATGTTTTCAACGCATCATTTAACATTCATGACATTTCTGTTATCAGCCGTAGCAGCAGGGGAGGAGGAGAGCAACCTGGAAGGCTGACGAGGCTGCACTGTCATATGTCGTTAGTGAGATATCCAAATGGAAGTCAGAAAGACAGGAGCAACCCAGGAGACATGAGTGAACATACACTTTTATTAGAGGGTCCACACAGGAAGAAGAGAGCAAAGGAAAGAAGGAAGGGACAATGCAGAGTATGAGAAGGAGGTAGAGTCATACAGAACAATGTGCTGTATAAAATAGTGTGTTTTTGAACAAAATCATCCGTAGCATATGTGGCAAGTATTTGGTAATGCTACTGAACCAAGAACTCATGCACAAAGCTTATAATTCACAAAGAGAACACCCAAAATCTCTGAAGCCCACCACGGGCTTCTCCCTCAAATTCATCCTCTCATCCCAAGGCAGCACTGAAGTTAAGTTCTATGGGTACCAATTCTTATATCTATCTATCTATCTATCTATCTATCTATCTATCTATCTATCTATCTATCTTCTATATATCTCCTTCCCTCTGTCCTTCATCCATCTGTCTGTTATCTATTCTCACACATATAAATTCCTAAGCAATACCTTACTTATAGTTTTTTTGGAAGCTGGGGACTTTGTTGTAATTGGAGTCACACCACATGCATCCTTCTGTGGTTTGCTTTCCTGCTTAATATCAAATGTGTGAATTTTGATCGTGGTGATGAATGAATGGAAAGGACCATAGTTCATCTGTCTTTGCTGCCTTATAACATTCTGTTAAACAGAGATGGGACTCTTTACCCATTAATCTGCCAATAGATTATGTACAAGTTTTTGCAGTTACAAAATGGTCCAATAAATATTCTCAAACTCGTCTCCTGATGCATAAAAGTGGCATTTCTTCCATATATACATATACTTGTGTGTGTGTGTGTGTGTGAGAGAGAGAGAGAGAGAGAGAGAGAGAGAGAAACAGAGAGAGAGAGAGACAGAGAGAGAGACAGAGAGACAGAGAGAGAGAGAGAGAAAATGTCAGGGTATGTGGCTTGCAAATCTTTCACTTTAATGAGAAAATGACACCCCCAAAGAGAAATCACCATTTTACACTTTCACTAAAAATTCTGTAGCTCCTGTTATTGCCAACAGTTGATGTTATAAAATTTTCTTAGCTTTTCCTCAACCCCAGCTTATAAAGAGATATCTCCCTGTGGCTCAGTTACCCATTGCCTTAATCAGCAGAGTCTTCCTTAGGTATATGGACTGTTCAAACTTTCTCTTTGTTTTTTTTTTTGTTTTGTTTTTCGAGACAGGATTTCTCTGTGTAGCTTTGGAGCCTGTCCTGGCACTTGCTCTGGAGACCAGGCTGGCCTCGAACTCACAGAGATCCACCTGTCTCTGCCTCCCGAGTACTGGGATTAAAGGCATGTGCCCACCAACGCCTGGCTCAAACTTTCTTTTTTAAGGGAGGCTCTGTTTCAGGTTTTTGTCCAGTTTTCTATTGTGGTTCTCTTTTAATTGTTTTGAGAGATCCTTCACATGTTCTGTGTACTTTTTAATGTTTTAGAATTTCAAACATGCATATAAAATGTTTAAATCTAATCCACTCCTATTCCCTCCCTTCCAACCCTCCCCTGTCCACTTTTCCTCTCAAATTTGCTCTCTCTCTCTCTCTCTCTCTCTCTCTCTCTCTCTCTCTCTCTCTCTCTTGCTCTGCTGAGTCCACTCAGTATTGCCTATATGTACATGGATGTAGGGCCATTACTAGCACATGAGTAGCCTTCCAGGGGCTGCATCCACAAAGAAAACTGACTCTCCCTCCCCCAGTAGCCATCAATTGTCAGTATCTCCTAGGCTAGGGGTGGGACTTCATGAGTCCCTCCATGCTCCATGTTGGAGTTTTGGCTGACTTGGTCTTGGGCAAGGCTTGTACATGCAGTCTGTGTCCTGTCCTTACCAAAGGACACTGGTTTTTAGCTTGCATTTCCTGACTATGGATGTTGACGCTCATCTTTTCATAATCTTCAATTCTGTTGCCTTGCCTTCATCTTGTCCATGACATTGTCTTTTGTGTTCTTGGGTGTAAGAGTACTTTCTGCTTATTTATTTCCACACTGTAATTATCTTTCCTATATGGCCAGCTCACTTTTTCCTCCAGCAAACCAGACCTGTCTTTTGTAGTGCATGATTATTATTCGTCACTTATGATATTTTGGTCTGTGTGTCATGGCACATGCATGTGGAAGACAGGACAACTCTCAGGAGTAGATATTCTCCTGCCTCTTTATGGGATCCGTGGCTAGAACTCAGGTCACCAAACATGTGTAAATACCTCTATCATACCTGCTGAGCTATCCTGCTGTTTGCAGATTGTTTCACAACTTTGTGTTGTGAAACACCATCTGACTTGACCTCCTAGTAGCTTTAGGATTTGCTGCTCTCATGTGGCTCTGCTTTCCAGGCAGCCCTGCCTTGGTGATTGACCGTGCCCCTGCTTTCTTACAGTCATTCAGTGTTTGTGTGTTTATCCTGCACTGAGGTCCATTTTTGTTTGACTCATTGATTTCCAGTAGAAGATGTAACCTCTGGGTACCAGATCATGCTGATTGGTTTAGTCCTGTGACCAAACCTGATATTAGTAGAGTAAGTCATCCTATGGTAAGTATACTTCCTCTTTTAGTCTCCAATATTCTTGGTCCCTTGTTCACCCTTTCTTCCTTCTTCTTTCCTGTCTGTCTTTCTTGTTTTCTTGTTTCTGCTTCAGTTTTAGATTAAGCTTGCACATCTGAAGGAGAATTGGAAACTTTGAGTTAATTTGTAAAAAGGTCAGCATCTCACAATATGAATTGTTCAAATCAAATGGACATGATTTATCTCTCCATTTATTGTTTCCTTAATGTGTCTTGATAGTTTTTTTTCTTTTCCCTGAATATAAATCTTGAATATCACTTGGTAGATCGATTGTTAGCTATTGGTATGCTGAACACAATATTGTAAATGGTGCCTTTATAAACTGTATTTTAAAACTTTATATCAGAGAATGGAGATGTGGCTTAGCAGTTAAGAGCACATGCTACTCCTGCAGAGCATCCAAGTTTGGTCCTTAGGACCCACATTGGATAACTCTCAACCACTTATAAATCCAGTTTCAAGGGAATCAGTCACCTTTGGACCCTGAGGACGACCACACTCAATGTACACATCCCTACACACAGACATACATACATGCACAATGTGCCTGTCCATGTGTGCACGCACACACACACACACACACACACACACACACACACACACACACACTCTAAAATAGTAAGAAATACATTTTTAAAATGCTTTGCATTTGGAGATACATTTGTTGCCCTGGCCCTTGGCTGTCCTGCAACTTTTTTATGTAGAACAGGCTGGTCTCAAACTCATAAAGACCCACCTTGTCTGTGCCTTTTGTGTGGGACTAAAAGCATGTGCTACCATCTCTGGCTGCAGTCTAATTCAGCTGTCCATTTAAAAATATTTATTTGTTTAATTTTTGTCTATGAATATTCTTCTTGTATGTATATCTATGCACCACATATGTGTGGCACCCTTGGAGGTCAGAAAGATGTGTTGGATTCCCCTGCAATGGTGTTTAGATGGCTGTGAGTCACCATGTGGGTGTTAGGAACAGAACCTGGTCCCTCCGCTAGAGCCAACTTTGCAGTCACTGCCCATTGTCTTTACTAAAATGGTTTCTTGAGCTCCTTACTCTCCAGTTTTCCAAATTTGTTAGCTGGTTTTGTTATATTTAGGCTGTAGGGAAAGTGTGTGGATTTGCTTCTGTAAAAGCCAAAGGAAGTCCTGGTCTGTCCCTTTGCATATAGTCCCCAGTTAGTGTTTCATGAATTCTGGGATAGGGATGTGGTATACTTAAAATAACGTTTTTGAATTTTCACAGCATTTTCAAATTTGTTTTGGTAGCAGAAATATTTTGGGGTTGGTTTTGTTTCAAGTTAACTTCACTAAATTGATTAGAAGTAATCCTATAATCCCTTCCCTGGAATGGTTCCTGGGTGGAATGTCTGAAAGGAAGACTTATGGGTAATTGGAAGGTGGGGCCATTCCTCCATAGCTGTCACTGTTCTATTCAGTCAGATTTCAGCTTCTAGAACCCCTCTTTCCTCCCCTCAGCTTGAAGTTCAGCACTTGTTCTTTATTGCTGAACTGGGGCTGGAGAGATGGATCAGCAGTTAAGAGCACTGGCTGCTCTTCCAGGGGACCCAAGTTTTCTTCCCAGCACCTACATGGTGGCTCAACACCATCTGTAACTCCAGTCCCAGGAGATTTCTTTAGGCCTCTACAGATGTATATACATATAATCAATAGCTTGCTTGCACAAATAAAACCTGTCTGAAGATCAGACAATGGAGCTTGCCACTAGCCAGCCATAGATATCTGGAGGTCTGTATGGACAGTCAGGAAGTGAGATGACTGGGCACAGACAGGAAGTGAGATGGCTGGGTGGAGAGAGGATATAAGTGGGAAGAAACAGGAACTTGCTATCTTCTCTGCTGAGACTCTAAGGAGATAAGGTGTGGCTGTGTCTTACTCCTTCTTCTCTCTGATCCCTTAGCATTTTCCTCCTTATCTGACTCTGCTTTTTTATTATTTAGACCAATTAAGAACTCCATTTACATTTTAGCACCCGGTGTATGATTTTGTGATGGATAACATAATAAGTCGTTATTCACGGATGAAGAGGCTTCCAAAAGGGAGATTCTGGAGTAAATATCACAGCCAAAGGAATTCCTCTCCAAAGCTTCATAATAGCTGACAAAGTGAAATTTTTATCTTGTTAAGCTTAAGATGAGTGATGCTCAGAAGCTTCACTGGTGTAATTTCCAACTAGGATCTTGGTGGCATCAAAGGCAACTCAGCCTTCCAACAGCTGACTCTTGCACTCACTTGTGCTTATGCATAATATTACTATTACTAAGGGTGTCTCCACCTGTGTCTGTCATACTGTAAGCATATCATAAAAAGCTTATTATGTTATTTTTCACTATAAAGTTTTACTTTATTAAAATACCTAATAAACTGAACTGTTAATCCCCTTCCCCCCAAAAAAGAATAGAGATGATAGGGGATATCCTTCTGTATGCTGTGAATATATGCTTCTCTTATTGGTTGATAAATAAAGCTGTTTTGGCCAATGGACAGGCAGGATTTAGCCAGGCAGGAAATCTAAACAGGGATAGAGAAGGATAGTAGCTGGGGTCAAGGAGATGACATGTGACCTAGCGGGAAAATAGAACGCCCAGGCATTCTCCGTTAAATCAAGACCATGTGGAGATACATAGATTAATAGAAATGGGTTAATAAGTAAGAGAGAAATAGCCAATAAGAAGCCTGAGCCATTGGCCTAGCAGTTTATAATTAATATAAGGCCCTGTGTGTTTATTTGGGACTAAATGGCAGTGGGACTGGGTGAGACAGATACTTCTGTCTCCATATATACATGCAGGCAAAAGACTCACACACAAAATAAAAATAAAAAATTTTAAATTGGAAAAAGAGAAGAGCAGAGGAGAGAGAGAGAAAGAGAGAGAGAGAGAGAGAGAGAGAGAGAGAGAGAGAGAATAAGAAAGAGAATGAGAAAGAGAATGAGAGAGAGAGAGAATGTGTAATGACAAAGCTAAAACAAAATCTTGGAGCCTCTGGAGGAGGTGATCATTTTTTGACTATTGCCTAATATTAAAATCACAGAAAACAAATCACTGGTTTGTTGTGGTTGGTTTGTTTTTTATATTTGATTGTATCTAACAAATGAAGTTTGCCTCTAAAAATATAAACTCTGGGGACTGGTAAATAGTTCAGCTGGTAAAGTGCTTGCATAGCATTCACAAAACCTGGGGTTCATCCCAGCACCTCATAAACAAGGCCTGATGGAGTGAGCCTGTAATCCCAGCACTTGGAAGGTAGAAGCAGGAGTATAAGTTCTATGTTATATTCAGCCACACAGTGAATTCAAAGCCAACCAACCCTTTCTTCCCTTTCCTTTTCCCCCTCTTTCATGTGTGTATTCTGGAATCTATATTATGATACTTTTTCATGTGTGTAGTTGATATTTTATTCACTTAAATTATTTTTAACATCTTTCCATACTTAAATACTTCAGTTTTATCATTAGTATAAAGCCATGTGATTTAATTGCAAAAGGGTAATAAACTGGTTATCTCTGATCATTGCCCAAGTGTGAGGAGAAAGCAGCTAGTCATCTCCTTCCAGCCTGTTCGATGGTGGCTCTTCTTTAATTTGATGGCCATTGCCCAGCGGGTGTCTGCTGAAGTCTCCCACGGAAGCTCACACTGAACAGTTAAGAAGAGCCTCCTTACACCTGCCATTTCTTCCCATGACCTCCATCATCAGCCTTAGCTTGTGTTCCTCCAGTCTAAGTACCCATTCGGTTAAAGCACCATGTGCACCCACAGCCAGTGTTTGCTTATCTTCTCACATTTCCTTGGAAATTCCTCCTGAGCTCCCATCTGCTCTCAGGACAGATGTGCTTGTATGCTCTCTACACAGTCATATCTCCTGTAACATCTTTTGCTTGTGAAAGTTACCCTTCTAAGATGTACAGTCTCTACCATGGTCCTTGGGGGAAGGGTCTGTGCCTTGTATTTCAAAAGCCACCTTATATCTGGTTACATTTCCTTCCTCTCACAAAAAAGAAAACGCAAATGGAAAGCAGAAAGACAAGTTCCCACCTGGCTTTGCACACTGCTTACCACCCATTGTAGTTCATAGAAAACAAAGGCTCAATCTGAGCGTCAGTGATTTCACAGTAGTGTATGAAGAAGGTCCGCATGATGGAGGGGTTCACTGAGAGACTTGATCACTGGGAATATGAAGGACAAGTTGAAATGGCATTCTCTGTTAGAGATCTAAGTGAGGTTCTTGGGAAGGCAAGTCCCCTTTATTCTGGCTAGTACAACCTTTGATGCTGCAAATTTATACCTTTGGTTCATACAGTACACTTGCATCTGAACTAGACTCTGTCACACTCCCAGGTCGAACAGGCACATCTGTCATCTTTTCTCAACCTCCATTTGGGGGTTTGTGAGGTATCATTTGCTACAGTCAACAGATGGCTCCAGCTCTAAACAGGGAAGACAGCTCTGCCACCTGTTGAATGGTTTTGGCATAGAATATCATCACTGACATATTTCCAACTTGTCACATTAGCAGGATATGCTGTGTGACAGAAGACAGAACTTGTCTGAGCGAGGAGTGTAGTTCAGAGACCACGTCACCATTTGCCAATGTCATAACAGAGTCGATGGCTGATGTGATCTCCTGGTGGTTTACACTGTTCTTTAGTGCAGCATGAGGTGGGGGCTGGGGTGGCAGGAAGGTGGGGAGTCTCTGTCCCTTCTGTTGCATGATTTCTGAAAGGGACCTTGGCTCACCTCGGATTTACCACCATATTATACGCTTGGCTGAAAGGTGCTAACTCTAGCCGTTTATCACTGCACAGCTGCTGTTCCGATGGATCGGATCTATCTTTCCTGTAAGCACAGGAATTACTTTCTTCAAATGTGAAGGCTGGATCTTGTCAAAAATACCCTCAAACTTTCAGAGACATTACAAATTCTTTTTAAAACTGTTCCTTTAGTTACCAAATATTTTGAGATACATTTTCACATATTTTATCTTTGTAAAAGAACAGTTTAATGATTTTTTAGCAAACTAACAAAGTTATATGGCCATCAACAAAAGTTAGGATTTCTTGTGTTCATAGTCTAGCCTGGGCACCAATCAACTTTCTTGGTGTGTTTCTTCTTTCTGGGTATATCTTTCACAGTATATACCTGGATATGAATCACATAATACACAGATCTTTTAGTCTAGCTTCTTTATTCAACATACTACACTTACAGGGTTTTCCACATTGAGGGCAGAATAGTATTCCATTGCCCATCTGTTTCCTAGTTGAGCATATACGTTGTTGCCAACTCGGGGGTGTTGTGAACACTGCAGCAAAGAAACAACTGAAAGTTTTTATGTGAAAATAGAGGTTCCCTTTCCTTGTGTGAACACCAGCATGGGAATTACCAGGCCACCTGGACAATTATATTTAACTTTTTATTTCTTTCAGATTTTTTTAATTTGAATTAGAAACAAGATTGTTTTATATGACAATCCCAGTTCCCTTCTCCCTCCTGTCCTCTCCTACCACCTGCCCCCAAATAAAACCCTACCTATCACATACCCTTTCTACTCCCCCTGGATGGTGAGGCCTTCCATAAGGTGTCATCAGAGTCTATCATGTCCTTTGAGATAGGGCCTAGGCCCACCCAGGTGTGTCTTGGCTCAGGGAGTATCCCTCTATGTGGAATAGGCTCCCAAAGTCCAAACCTATACTAGGGATAAGTCCTGAACTACTACAGGAGGTCCTGTACATTTCTGAGGTTTCCTCAATGAAATCCATGTTCCTGGGGTCTGGATCAGTCCCCTGCTGGTATCCCAGCTATCAGTCTGGGGAGCAAGAGTTCCCCAATGTTCAGGTCAGCTGTTTCTGCGGGTTTCACCAGCCTGGTTTGGAAGGGAGTTAGGTAAGAGCAGTGGATCACTCACCTCCTTGCAGATCGGTCGGCGGAAAGGGAAGGAAGAGTAGCTTGTAGCCAGATTCAAGGAGCTCCTCCCTGCCTGGGCATGTCTACTCCAAGCATGAACAAGCCCGGGGAGATCTGGGTGAATGGTGCTTTGGATAGGAGTTGGGTAAGAGCAGGGGGTCACTCACCTAGTTCCTGGTGGGTCCTTCTTCCATTTCTTTAAGGGATTTTCTTATGTCCTCTTTGAGGTCCTCTATCATTTTCATGAAGTTGTTTTTAAGGTCATTCTCTTCTGGTTCATCTGCATTGTGATGTTCAGGTCTTGCTGGTGTATGGTTCCTAGTCTTCAATGTTGTCATATTGGGTTTTCTGTTGTTGAATGTGCTTTTACATTGTCCTCTTCTCATCCTTTCTTCTGGTGGGTGTAGCAGGAGTCTCTTCCTCTCCTGGTGGGTATGGGACTAAGGTTCCCTTCTGGTAGATGCAAACAGATCCAATACTCTGAGGTCTGTCCTCTTCTTGTAGATGGAGGTGGCACTGTTACCGGGGCCTTGGCAGTGTCCAGATGTGTTGGGTACCACTGCCGAGTTCGGATCCGGTGAGCAGATCTCTGGTGTCAGATGTCTCTGAGCAGGGCTGCCAAACTGGCATATTTAACTTTTAAGAGTCTGAAGAATCTGTTTTCTAAAGTGGCCACAGCATTTGAGTTCTCACTAGTCATGTGTGGAGGTTCCGAGCTCTCCCCAGCTTCCCCAGTGCTGTTGCTGTCATCTGTTGGTTTGGTTGTAGCCTTGCTGACAGCTTCATGGTAGTCATCTGATGGTTTCTCTTAGCTGTTGCCTAGTGACTAAAGGAACCTTTCAATCAGGAGCCATTCTTGTAACTTCTGTGGAGAAACGCTTGTTTCATACTGTGCTCATGTTTTCCTTGGGTTGTCTATCTTGTGGAAATGTGTTGTTTGTATTCTGAACCAGGATCTTTACTAGACAAGTGTTTGCAAATGTTGTCACCCAGCCTGTTCCCTGTATTTTCCTCACAGCTATCTTAAGAATTGCTAATGTCAAATCTTAATGAGGGCCGATTAATGATTCTTCTTTGTGGACCATGTGTTTGGCATCATTTATAGGAAATCTTTGCCTAACCTAAACTTTTCTTCTCTGTTTAATTTTGTTTGAGACAGGGTCTCAACTATGTCAATCAGCTGGCTTTGAACTCAGGTATCAGCCTGCTTCTGCCTCCTGAGTGCTGGAATCAAAGGAGTGTGCCACAATGCCTGGCTTCTGTTTCCTTTTAAAAGCTATATTGTTTCAGCACTTGAATTTAAATATATGACTCATTTTGAACTAAATGTTATGAAAAGTATCTAAGTTGGCTTGTTTTGAACATTGTGTCATCACTGTTTACTGAATTAGTGATACTTTCTTACAATAAATTCACATGTTAACTTTGTCCCAAAATGATTGATTGTAACTGTAAGCATTGGTGTCTGGACTATCAGTTCTATACCACTCAGACATATACCTATTTTTAAAATTACATTTACTTATTTAGTGGGGGTGGGTGACTGTGTATGTGCTGAGGTCAAAAGACAGCTTGTAGGCTCTCTTCTCTACTGTGTGGGTCCTGCGGACAAAATTAGGATATCAGGTTTGGCAACATGTGCCTTTTCCTGCTGAGCCATCTTGCTGGCCCATGAGATACATGTTTATTTTGTTAAAATACTATCAGATAAAAGTAATTTTATAATGACATTCTAAGCCAGTAGCAAAAATATTCTAACTCCCCTCTTTCAAAATTGTTTTGAACATTGTTAATCTTATTATTTTAAATTTCTGAATAGATTTCAGATTCCAGTTTTTGGTTCCTACAGGAAAGTATAGCTGGATTCTTCAGGGATTGTAGAGAATGTAAGGATTGTTTTGGAGAGGATGGTCCTCTTAATAATATTCAGGCAGTAAGCACAGTGTACCTTCCATTTTTTTCAGATCTTTAATTTCCCCCAGCAGTATTTTGTAAGTTCAGTGTAAGACGGTTCCATCCTTTATTAAATGTGTCCATACTTTACCTTTTTTGATGATACAATATTCACATTAATAATTTTAATTTCATCTTTTGGGTCATTGACCTTTGGATTGTGTACTTACAATCACGTTGACCCTGTATCTTTTGACTTCTCCATGCTTATTTGTTGTCTTTGATTGAACAGCTTTTTGATGATGTATCTAGCCAAAAACCAAACAGAAGTGATTAAAGAATAAAGTTAGGTAAGTTTAAACATGGGCCTCCATCCCTCAAATCCTAACAACTGAATAGATCTCTCCACCAATCTTTGAGTGACCCATGTCTCCCTCCTCCTCCTTCCCTCCCAGCATTTCCAGCTCTCCCTTCCCAAGAAGTCACTCATGTCACCTATGTGCTATTTACACAAGGGTAAGTGCCAAAGCATGTTGGGGATCCCATGGTATATGCCTGAAACTCTCTGAAATAGCGATCATGCCTGTATGATCATGAGAGTTCAAGTTCCCTCCAAATCCTCAGCAGCAGTTGGAATGGTCAAAATTCCAATCATGCTGCACTTTCACTGGGACTGCAGTGGGACTTCATGGTGGCCTCAGTTGGCATTTCCCTAATGTCCAACACCACGGAGGAAAGTCTTTGCAATCACTTGCTATCTACACATCCTCTTTGGTGAAGAATAATTGGTAATATGATTTTCTTCTAGATTTAGAGTATAGGTTTCATACTTAGGTCTACAAAACCTTCTGAATTAATTTGGCATGCAGTAGTGGGGCGATGCTAGCCCTTTTTATAGGGAGGTTTGGTTGTTTCAATAACATTCCTTAAACAGCCACCCTTTCTTCCCTGAATGACTTCACTCCTTTGTCAAAAGTCATGTTTATGTGTGCAATCCACTGCTGGTATCTCTGCTTTGTTCTTTTGATGCATTGTCTATTTTTATAATACACTTTTTATTATTTTAACTTCAAAGTAAGACTCCATGTGAAGTAAAGGTACTTCCCATGCAGTTGTTACTTTGTAAAAATGTTTTTTTTTTATTTTTCTAAGTCTTTTTGCAATTCTGTGTGCCTTTTAGAATCACTGTGTCAATTTCAACAAAAGGCCTTGGTAGGGTTTTGTTTGGCAGAGTGTTATATCTCTAAATGGATTTTGGAGAAAGTGGCTTGTTAACAATATTGAGTCTTCTAGCTTGTGAATAAAGTATATATTGCCATCTATTTAAATGTTTATGTCTTTTAGTCATACTGTGCAGTTTTTGTTCATACAAATCTTCTGACAGCTCTCAGTTTTCCACATTTTAATGCTATTGTATTTGGCATTGTTTTAGAATTTAAGTTTTTGATTGTTGTTTGGATAGGCCTGATATCAAATACTGCTGCACTTGCAACCTCGTGGTCTCACTTATCTGCCCTTGTGTCTCTTACAGAAAGAATGAAACATTTGTCACTAGTGACCATGTCATTGAAGGGTAAGCCCATTTTCTTTTCCAGCCTAATTTTCCTTTCTTCTATTCCCTAGCTTAAGTGTACCAGGCTGCATCCACAATGTATTATCAAGCAGAAGTATGACAGTAAACCCCCTTGCCTGGATAGGACCCTTAATGCATTACCAAGTATGAGGGTGGACTTCATCATTTGGACAGGACCCTCCATGAAATATCAAATGTGAGGGTGAGCCTTCTCACCTGGACAGGACCTTCAATCCACTATCAAGCCTGAGGGTTGACCTCCTCACCTGGGTAAGACCTTCCTCACTTGGGTAAGACCCTCTTTGTCTGGGCAATAGCCACAAAGCAGTAGTAAGCAGAAACTTTCACAGAGGCTAGCTCTTCATTGTCTACTCCTCGTACCTTGAAAGCTTTCTGCAAGTTTGGTCGGTTTCTTTTTTGTTTCATGTTGGGTAATAAATCCCATCCCTAGTATTCCACTCAAGGTGTCACCAGTGTCCCCTTTCCTCATTGCTTATTCTGACTCTCAAGGCCTTCTGTGACCCAAGAACCACCAGCCTTTCCAACCTACTTTCTCATCCCATGACTGTATGCATGTTGAATGCCCTTCCTCATACTGTGCTCACAGTTCATGTAACCATTTCCACCATCATCCTCAGAGGAAGATTTCCTAGCTATGCACTCTGCATGGGGCACTGGGCTGGGAGAGATAAAAATGGCGACCCTTGCAGATGTGTGTCTGACTTTAAAGAGCCCATTGTCTAGTTGATACAACCCAGTGTGGAGAAATTGGTCTAGTTAACAAGTGACTGTAATACAATGAAGTGATCCTGGTCTGGTTAACAGACGATCATAACCCAGTGTGGGAAGTCACAGGATAAGTCCGGCACCAGTGCCCTTGGGAGTGAGAAGCAGGAAGCCACACACAGAGACCCAGGCCACAGGGCAGATGTTCTCTGCATGAGACGTGAAGGGTGAGTAGGCCTCACAGGAATGAGTGGAGCTGGGGCGGGGGGTGGAGTTGGGTTCCAGTTCAGATGAGAGGAAGGCATGTTCCAGTCCTGGATGTTCCTGAGCACACAGATGTGAGCAGGGAGGAAGAGTGACACTCCTGGGGGTATCATGGAATGTTTAGTGCTGACATGATCTGACTTGTACTTCTAGAACCTACTGAGATGTCAGTGTGGTCAGGGAGGTAAGACTGTAAGCAGCGCCTGGTCCACATGGAAGACTGAAATCAGAAGATTTGTGGCAATGGGGATGAGAGATACGGTTCAGAAATGGAAGAGCAGCACATACCTAGATACAGGAATTCAGGGGACAGAAGAAGACAGAAGCCATCAGGATGGGGGCTTCTGCGTCTGGCAGCCCTGCTTTGGGCATAGGGAGGATTGGGAAGGCAGCTTTGGAGAGGATGTTTCATTCAGATCTATCGTTAGGCTATGCTCCATTTCCTTTGCTCCAGTTTCTCACTTTGCCCTGAAGTTGCTTTCTCTGACCCTGGGATTTGAAGCTTGTTGTTTTTGGCTTGTGCTGTCTGTGGATGCCACACAGGAAGTAGATCCTGTGTGCTGTTCCTCCGGTGCTATCTCAGAACAGTGCTTCACAGGGGACCAGAGCCCATTAACAAACTCTAGTGACTCAGGTGCTAAAGGGGCACCTCCTTAAGGCATGGATCACCCAGTACTTCTCTGGGCTGGCTTTTGCTGTATTCTTAAGGACTTTGCAGCCATGCAATTTTAATTTCAAGAACCAAATAAATGTGTCAACAGTGCAGGCTCAGACAAGAAATTCTCAGCTTGATTTTCCCCATTGTCATAACATTTATGATCCCATGGAGCCATAAATAAATGTTCCAATCAAGAGGGAAAGAAATGAGCAGGGGATGTAGTATGGAAAATGGCTGCCTGGGGTGTACTGTCCAGCCAGATCCTTGATCGGATACTCCCGAGGCCTACAGAGCAAGCCTGTGCATCATCAGGGGAGATAACATCTTCAACAGGATTGCAACAAGGAGCAGCTGCCCTACAGAGGCTGAACCATCAGCTCTCTGGACTTTTGACTGGGGGCCAAGGCTGGGAGGTGATTCCTATCAGCCAGACATGTACCTGCAGTTTATTGTTCTTGATAGAAACAGGGCCCAGGGAGACACCTGCTGATCTCTGTGTCAGGACATCAGTGCAGAAACTCAGACTGTGGGAGGAAAGTCCTGAGCGCTATGAGAGACTAGGAAAATCAATGCTTTTGATTCAAGGGCAGGTTCGGAGGCACTTCCTTTGAAATGAAGAGACTCGATGTTGTCTGATACTTCAGATACATTTATTTTTAAGAATTGGGTTTACAACACAATGTGGTATAAAAATACAACCAACAGCCTTCATCTCTTGTTGAGCCAATTGTGTGGCATCTCCAAGCCCAAGAATAATGCCTCCAAAGATTTCGTGGCTCCATGGTGTAGGGATGCCACCAAGGCAAGGCCAATGCATACCCCTCACTGCTGACATGGTCTTGTTATTGCTTGGATATTGGCTGTCCCCAAAGGCTCATATGTGTTGGAGGTTTGGTCCCCAGTATAATACTATTGGAAAGTGGTAGAACTATCTAGAAGTATGGCCTAGTAGAAAGGTCTTGTGTTTGTGTGTGTGTGTGTGTGTGTGTGTGTGTGTGTGTGTGTGTGTGTGTAGGCAGAGGCCAGAGATGGCTATTACATGTCTTCCTCAATCAGTACCTACCATGTTGTTTTAAACAGAGCCTCTTACTGAACTTGGAGATGGTCTCAGTTAGATTTGGCTAGCCAGCAAGCCCAATGGATTCTGTTGTCTCTTCCTCCTCAGAGCTGTGATTGATTATAAGAGAATGATGCCATATTTGGCTTTTTACATGGGTGCTGGGGATCTGAATCTCAGTCCCCATGCTTGGGGACTGGCTGAGCCATTTCCCCAGCCATTCCCCAGGTTATCACTTTTATGTGATGTCATCTATGTTTGATTCAAAGTTTCTTTATCATGAAGGGATGCCTCTAAAGAGGACCGTGTGACCTCAACCCCTATCTCTTCCCCTCTTTTGTCCCTTGGCCAGGGAGCAGCAGTTTTTCTCTACCACATGGTCTTGCCATATGTCCTGCCTTGCCATGGACCCAAAGCAGCAGGACTGACTGGCCAGGGACTTAAACCTCCTAACTGAGCTAAACAAGATGATTCTACTTATAAGTTCATGGTCTCCATTGTATGGAAAGCTGTAACTGTAATGGAATGGAATGGAAAGCTCATGAACATCCCTGGTTCCAAATTATGAAAGATTGGGTGTTTCCAGTGACTTCTAGAACCTTCACTACCATTAAAATTTAGTCAACAAGAGCTACTAAGATGTTTTGACATCTTCATCCAGAAGGGCGTGAGTGCCCCTTGCTAAATTTCACATTCGTTCCTCGAAAGGGACATGTTCTCATGTATCATTATATATTTTTTATATCTGTTCTTATTTTATATGTACGGGTTGTTTTCCTAAATGTGTGTCTGTGTAGCACTTGTGTGACTGGTGCCTTCAGAGGTCAAAAGAGGGTGTCAGATCTCCTGGAACTGCCCTGTGGTTGCTGAGAATCTAATTTTCCTGAGTCCTCTGGAGAAGCCAGTGTTCTTAGCTACTGAGCCAGCTCTCCAACCCCTGCCATGCATTGTTTGTTTCATTCATATTCCTTTGTTAATTTCTCATGTTTAAACAAACTGTATTTTCTTTGTTAATTTTGCTGTGCTTCATTTTCTAAGTATACAAACGCTCTGCTTCACTTTGATGATGGGTCCTGTAAGTTAGTTCACTCAGTAGGTCTTCCTGTGTCCCTGAGAGGCCAGCATCATTACGACCTCCATTTCGAAAACTGGAGGGCTTTGTAGTTTTTGAAGATTTTTATAAAAACATCTCAATCTGTATTTTGGGGACATAGCACCATTGGCATTCAGATGGCTCAGTGCACTGACGTTGTTAAGGGTGTTGCTGGTCCTCCATCAGTATGTCCTGTTTCTGAGGAGTGGATACCCATTGGGTCTTTCTGATGTGGTCACTGCACAGGAACCACTGTATCAGTCTTCTGTAGCCTCTAATCCATGAGGGACTTCTCCTGTGAGGATCAGGGACCTTTTGGGGATTCTGTGGGATGCTCTCTGCATTTGCTAACTCATTTGTGGTTTCCACTGTGTAGTGCTCAAAAGAGATGGGCAGCACAGCCTGGGGACAGCCTATTCCTCTGCTCTGCACTGCATCTCTCTGGAAAGCTGTGTCTTGTGTTTGTAGTTCTCCCACATAGTGGGCTGCTGCCCTGGTATCCTTGCTGTCTTTTTTTCTTCCTGCTGGGCTGCATGTGATTTCATATTTCAGGTCTCAGTTGGATGTCCATTCTTCAGAGCCCTTCCTAGGCTGCCCTGGCTGTAGTGATCCTCTTCCCTGGACCACTCTCCTCTCTCACTTCAGTTTCCTCATAGCATCAACCAAACTTTAAACTGTTCTCACTTATTTGTCAGTGTCCCTGATGCATAGAGTTTAAGTCACCTGCTCTGAATGTAATTTCAGCGGAATGCTGTGATGATAGGGGTCACTTGTGTCTGGACTTTGCTTTACTCAAGAGTGCATTTGTGAGAATTTTCTTGGGTGAGTGCAACTGCAGCATGTCTATGTTTATCATGATCTAAGACACTGTATCGCTGTATAATCTAGGGTTCCTCTGCTTACTTGAGTGCGGAAGAACACAGTCAAGTACAGATCAGGACAACTAGCAACATGGAGAGTATTCTGATGCATCTTCTTGTAAGAACATCTCTCCTCAGGGTCAGCATTCTGTCTAGACCTGTTGGTATACAGAGCACATTAATGTGCTTTGCAAGATGCAGCCAAGCTCTGCTTTGGTTTGGAACAATTCATGCTCCCTATGCCATGGCAGGTCATGCCCTCCACCCTCAACATACAATGCCACTGACACTGGACAGTGTTGGGACTCCCAGTGTCAGGATGCAGCTGTGCCATTGTGTAACTTGTATCTTGGAGTGGTTTGGAAGTGCACTTCCCCAGTGTCTGTAGACGGGTATTCATTCTCCTTTGTCAGTTTGCTAGTGCAGCCTGTCTGTGAAGCCCTTGGCCAGGTTTTCTTCAGGTTTTAGTATTTTGCATTGTTGACATATTTGAGTCCTGTATAGGCTTGCAAGCCAATACCTTTCCTTCATAGGCTGTGGAAGGGGCAGTCTTGGCCATTAGTCCTTTGTCATGACTAGCAGGTTTACATGTGTGTGAGGCTGTTTATGGATCCTCTTACTGTACCAAGACCACATTCTCGATTATTAGTGTTTAATAATGAGGCTTAAAATATGAAAGATCTTAAGTGCTACCCCATTCTTCCTTCATCTGAGAGTTTTATTCTATCCACAGCTTCTCTTTTCCTGTTTCTTCACTATCGACTCCTAACTCCCATGGGATGAGGCTTGGAATGGCATCACACTGACTGGGTGGATCCAGTAGGAGAGAATTGCCATATTTATTTATTTATTTATTTATTTATTTATTTATTTATTTTTATCTAGTTGAGTGTTGTTTCATTTCTCTTTTTAAAATTATAGAACTTTCTCCATTGAGCTACTATCAAACTTTTGTTATTTACCTTGGGTTTCCAATTGGTAATTTTTGGTAGTATTAAAGATACTCTTCAAAAATATGACATGTGCGGGGCAGTGGGGGGGGTTGTAGGGGAGGAGGGGAGGGAGAGGGAACTGGGATTGTCATGTAAAACAATCTTGTTTCTAATTCAAATAAAAAAATCTGCAAAAAATATGACATGTGCTTTATTACTGGGATAGAGGAAGGATTAGGAGGTGTGTTCTTGTTAGGGCAAGTCTGTCTCTGGGAGTGAGCCTTGAGATTTCAAAAGGCCACACCAGGTCTTTATAGATAGAGAAACATACACAGGTCTGAAAAGGAAATGTACACAGGTGAGAACAGAAAGATCTTCCCTGGACCTCCAGGGGTCACTGAGTTTCTCTCCTTACTCTCATATCCTCACTCTCTCCTTTTGTCTTAGTTACTGCTCTATTGCTGTGAAAACACACCATGGCCAAGGCAACTTATAAAAGAAAACATTTCATTGGGGGCTTGATTACAGTTTCAGAGAGTGATTCCATGGTCATCGTGGTGGGGAGCATGACAGCAGACAGCACGGCATGGGAGCATCAGCTGAGAGCTTGTATCTGATCCACAAGTAGCAGGTACAGAGTGAGAGACTGGGCCTGTTGTGGGCTTTTGAAACCTCAAAGCTCACTCCCAGAGGCACACCCACTTTAACAAGACCATACCTCATAATCCTTCCTAAATATTTCTACCAAATGAGAGCCAAACATTCAAATGCACGAGCCTGTGTGTGTGTGTGTGGGGGGGCATTCTCAATCAAACCACCACACTTTTGATATTAAACTTGACCCATTTAGGTGATTTCTGTCTCTCCAATTAACACTTGGGGTGGGGAGCCAATCACTGTCATTAATCAGCATACCAGACCCAGCCCAGGGTGAATAAATAAGTCTGTGGATTTATCTTCTAACCAAACCCAGAAATTTTTTGGCAAGTTCTTTTTAACTCCCTGGTTAGCACTTTTCATTTGAGCCTCATTATATTTTTAATCCATTTTGAGAATCAATACCAAAAGGAGAGATCAACATAGAGGCATAATAGTCATGGACTCATGTTCACTGAACACATGGGTTTGAAATGCAGGGAGCCAATGGTGAAATAGCTGAGAGGTTTGTTCCACCATGCCAACAGTGCACACAGCCAACATGATTCTTTTTCAATCTGACCAATAAACAAATACGTACAGTTCAATGAAGCGTCTGATGATGCAGAGATGTCTATGTGTTCAGCAATAGAAAGCATATATCCCTGGCTTTCACCCCAAACACTCGTAGAATAATTGCTCAAGAATTAAGAGACAAGAGTTTTATATATACATTCCCAAAGAATTGATATTATATATAGCATAGTCTCTGCTCTTAGGTGATAAATTTAGAATCTAATAATGAAAGAATATAAGGAAAAGAATGCTCATATGATTGTAAATTAAACCATATTTCATGGTACTTATAAAATATGTATAATTTTGTTTTGCCCTCAGCTTCCAGAATGATGCCTTACACACACTCAATAATCAGCATTTGTTACTCAGATAAGCACTAATGTAAACATTTGGTACAAGCCCTGAGGGATGCGGTGCACTTATTTCTTAGAGGAAAATTTTAGTGCTAATGCATATTAGGAATGAAAGGGATGAGTTCTGATGAAATGTGAGATGAATTCTTGAGTTTTCTCTCTTCCACCCATAAATTCGGATGTACATCATTAATATCAATCTAGAGGCATTAATGGTATCCAAAGGACTGGGAATTCTTTAGACCTTGATGAGGATGATGCAAAATAAGAGCAGCCCTGATGTTGGTATGCGCGCCTGAAACCACTGGGAGAGAGGAGCAGTGTATCTGGTAGAGAGGAAAGCAAGCATTTGCTGACCTTCTGGACAATACTGTGCGCTGTAGTCTTGGTGGGGGAAGGGGAGGAAGTGTAAAGCGATTAAAATGCCCATAGACTGCAGAAATACCTCCTTTGGTATGTCTATAATCAAGACGGCCTTACAGGGACTGAGCCAGCTGGAGAATGCATCACCTTGACAGTTGATACCATGATGCCAAATGAAGCAGGGAGACGTAAATGAAAGCATGGTGGACTCTCTGTGCATATTTAAAAACACTGTCTGAGGCCCATATTGCTCACAGGTTCAAAGATGTATGTCATGAAGATAACTGTTGCATGAGAAGACACGAAGGGGAGTAAGACAGGGACTTAAGAGGACTTTCACATTGTTTGAAATGTTGATGTTTCACATTGGACTTTGTAGAGAACCAGAAACACCCCACACCCCCAAAACACAATACATAGAGTGTGGCTTAGATTTAAAATGCCCCCCTACATGTGTTCAAACACACACTCTTCAGCTGGTGGGTCCACTTTAAAAGGTTGCAAAAATCATGGTAGATGGAGTTTCTTGCTGGAAGTGGGTTGCCAGAGGATAGTCTTGCCCTTCTGCTCTTTCTCTGCCTCCTGCCACACGGAGATGTGAGGCGCCTCAGCCTTCCCATCACCATGAACTTCCTCCCCATCAGACAGATTCTCCTCCTTTAAACATGAGCTCCAATGGGCCTTTCTTCATAAGTGACTCTTGTTTTGCATGCATATGTGATATGTGTGTATGTGTTTGTATTTATGTGTCGTGTGCATGCATGTACAATATGTGGGTATATGCATGTTTGGAAGTGTGTGTCAGCTCTAGATATCTCATCATCTTACTTTAAATAAACATTTTACATATCAAAAAGATGCAGAACAGGGAACTGGAACATTTGTTTGAACATCTGGGTTTTGGTCTTGCTTTGGATCTGCTCCTTGTTTCTGTGTCCCATTCCTTCTTTTCAGAACGGGAATGTTTACTGTGTAATGTTGTAGACTGAAAGTGAGTTTTGGTTCACAGGGCTTCACAGTTGAGTTTCTTGAGTTTCAGAGGAAATTTGGACTTCAAATTTTGAGCAGCGTTGGACTAATCTTGGGGACTTTTAAACTGTATTTTGTACTGGGACATGGCCATGAGTTTTGGGGAACTAGGGATAGATATTATGGTTTTAATCTGTAACCTCAACTGCAACAGGTCTTTTGAATGCTTGGTGCTCATCTGGTTGCACTATTTTGGAAGGTTCTGGAAATATAAAATGTTGGGCCTACCTGGAGGAAGTAGGTATGTTATTCCTGTCCACTTCCTGCCTTACCCTCTGCCCCCTGGTCAGACATATGTGAAAAGCATATTGAACACATTCCTGATACCATGAAATCACATTAATCTACCATGCCATCCCCGCTAGTAGCTAAGGATAAATCTTCCCACCCTCACACTGTTTCTTTCAGAGACTGAGGTCACAGCAACACAAAACCTGATTAGTACAGTAGCCCCAATGGCCTTGGCCTCCTGAGCTGTGGCTCCCACCATTGGCTTGAGCCTCTACTGATTGTATGTGTGAGTTCTAAGGGAAGATGGCCTGGTCCAGTGATGTTTGGGGGAATTACTGAGCTGGGAGTAACTTGAGGAAGCTCCACCCAAGTGTTCTGGTAAGCTGTGGCACACTTAAATGGGAGTCTCCACCCCTGCCCTGTACTGTGCTGTGGCACACCTACACAGTAGACTCCACCCCGGTGCTGTGCTGTGGCATACTTACACAGGACACTGGCATGCTAGTGACCTTTTAGCAGCATCTTACTGTACTTGGCACTCACCCTTTGCTTCCCTCACCTCTGAGGTCACACAGGGATAAGTCTACTTCTGCCCCGACTCTGTTGGGATGCTATTAAACTAACAGATCTTGTAGATCCAGCTGAGAAGGCTTGGGTTACAAACTGCTAAGTAAACTCAATTTAATCATATAAACAAAGTGTATTGTCATTGGGGCTAATTGGAGGTACAACCATTGCAAAGGAGGATGCTGGATGAGCATTTGGAAGGAGAACATCCTTCGTTTTTTGCCAGAATTTGAGGCTTGTTAAAAATAGTGATGGATAGATTCTGTGAAGTGGGCAGGTGGGTGATAAGAGAAAGCTGTCACTGCCGGAAAAGTATCAGGAAATTAACTGGATGCACTACCCTAGAACAGTATAAGTATGCAGAACAATTCTGGAGGGAAGGTGTATGTGTGTGCATATGCGAGGGTGTATGACCATGCATATGTGTGACTGGAATGTGCATGATTTGTGTGTGTGTGTGTGAGAGAGAAAGAGAGAGAGAGAGAGAGAGAGAGAGAGAGAGAGAGACAGAGACAGAGACAGAGACAGAGACAGAGACAGAGACAGAGACAGAGACACAGAGAGAGAATGCTACCCAAATATGAAAACATCTTTCTTTTGTGGTAGAAATCCCCAACTGTCCCTTTGTATTACATAGGAAAAGCTTAAAAGCTTGCCTCCTTGGAACAAGGAATACAAAGGCAAATTTTTTCTCCATGAGGCCACAGCCAAAAAGGGTGGGCTTAAATTCCCATAAACACAAGACTAGAACAGAAGTTAACTAGACCCTCTGCCTCCATGATGAACAAAACCAAAGGAAAATGCAAAGCTTAGGTCCTGGAAAACTTGCCCATGAAGACACTGTCATCTGTAACTGGTTTTCTAAAGTGTGGAGGGGTTGGAGGGTTAACAGGGGGTTGTATATCTTCCTGCCCGCTTTGCATGTGGCTGAGCTCTTTGTGTGGGACCACACAAAGCATCAGTGACCATGTGACCCTTTCTCATTGGACCCTTAAAAATTTCTCATAGAGGAAACAAGCAATTCAGATGGAGGTGCCTCTGTATCCACCTGTGTAACCCACAGGGCCCTCACCGGGGAGAAAAGACATAATACACAGTTAATAAACCAGCAATTTGTGTGCTAAAAGCACCAGGTAGGGATGTGGGCAAATGGTCTTATGGGGTGAGGATGGATAATAACTTCCCACCAGCCAGGATGCCATTTCTACACCCTGGGTGCAGGTCCTAAGCCATAGTTCAGGTCCAGGAGGGCAAACAGTGCAGAGCCCTAAATAGTCCTCCATTGTCCTCATTAGGAAGGTACCACAGGACCCTAAGACCTAAGGTCCCTTGGTCAGCTTGTGACGCCTTAGCCCCCACATAGCAGGGCCCATGACAGGGACCTCTGATAGGGAACCATGTCCCGCGCAATCGTCTTGCCGGCAAGAACCACACAGGACATTCGGATCCTTCTGCAGGAAAGCTTTAATGCGTCTTGAGAGGAGAGCATAAGCTTACCAGAGCGGAGACCCCGAGCCAAGAATCCCGTCCCCTAATAAAGGCTGGCAGCCGCTGCCTGGGATGTGTCACCCTATGATTGGCTTCAGCTCCTCAGGCCATATGACGCCATGGAATAGGCAGAGATCAAGGAAATGGAAAATTACCCAGCGCCTGCGCAATAATTTACATTCAGTGCCTGCAGGCACCATCATTGTAATGGAGAATGCAGGGACGGCTCCCTACAGAACCAGCCTGCTAATGAGAGGCACAGGATCACCACCATGCACACGCTCTCCTGACAGTTCTGATCTCTTCTTCCCCTCTGAGAAAAACAGCTCAGTTCCCCTCTGGAAGTCAAGGGCACAGGCTTGCATGACGTTGAGCCTCCTTTTGGGTCTTCCATGTCAGCCTCTGCTTCTTAGTTTGGTTTCTCACACTGCTTCCCCGAATTCCTCCCACCTCTGTTTCTTTATTAGCTGGACCAGGATGTGAACCGGAAACTAGAGCATGAAGCAATGAGGTTAGAAGGTTTAGAAGGTTTCAGGACTCCTCCATCCCTCTGTCTCCAGGTCCCTCCATCTAAGAAAGATAAAAACCAACTATCCAGAGATAGGTTTTGTCTGTTGGAATAATCCTGTTCTAAACCAGAGCCCTTGGGGCTCGTGGCTAAGACCCCTCACCTCTGACAAGTTGCTTTTTGTTCATTTTTGCTTGTGATTGCCTGAGAGTGGGGAGTCCCAGATTGAAGCCTCCATTGTGCCAAACTGTGTTTTGAGGCCAGGACACTGGGATAGCCAGCTTTTCAGAAGGAAAGACTCCAGCTCTGGTTGGCTTTAAGAACAGAACCTTCATGCCTCCTCATCCAGCTTGTTTGTTCCTTCATTCAGCTTTTTCTCAGACTGACTGGGGCCAGCACAGGGGTTCCAAGGGCAAGTGAGGGGGCGCTCAGCCTCAGGTATCCCGTAGCTGTTCCAAGGAGGAGGCTCTACTGGGTGAAGGTGGCAGCTAGGTGCCACACTGATCCCCTTGCTTCTGTGTATCATCAGCACCTTCAATGTTTTCTCCATTCCTTTCATTTCCATGTGTCCTGCTGCCAGAGATCTGAGCAATGCTGTGCCTTCTTGATGTCTGAGTCCCTTTCATTTTGACACTCAGTCCTGGCCACCAGCATGAGGGACCAATTTCTACTCATCACCTACGTGTCAGTCTGCTTAGACTGTGGGCTTCTGGGAGAGCTCCAGGCAGGCAGCTTGATGACTGTGATCCTGTCACCTCCACCGGCCTTGGGTTTTTTTTTCTTTGCTTTTCGAAGCTGTGGAGAGATTTGGGATGTCCAATTAAAGGAGTATTTCCTTTTGGTCCTAAACGTTTACATGCATGCCTACTGGTAAAGTCCTGGTGGAGATGCTGAGTCCCAGCTTCCAGTCCCAGCTGCCACTCACCAGCTCCCATACCAGAAGTGTGTGATGTCCTTGTAGAACCTTCTCACACATACTATGGGAAAGACTCACCCTGAAGGCACATGAGCTGATGTAAACCAGGTACTTGCAGCTGTCTGTGCATATTAACCTAGAGGGCACAAAAAAAAAAGAAAAGAAAAAAGAAAAAAAAAAAGACGAAACACAAAAGTGTATTGCTCTCTGAGTCACCATAACCCCTATTTCTGAAATCCAAAGGAAGATGTAAGACCATGTTCCCTCTCTCACCACACACACCTTACCAGGATCCTTTACAACTCAACATAGCATAGAAGACACTGCTTCCAGCTAAAGATCTTGTACACTCGCCAGGATTTAGATTTAAGATGCTTTCTAGCAAAGCAGATAAGACATGGTTCTCCAGAGGTGAAGACCCAATTGGCATGTGATTTCTACCATTGGCTGCCTGGCTGTGGCGGGGGTGCCACCCTGGCCTGGCCTGCCTATTCCCTAGGTTCCCATCCACCACTCCTGTTATCCTGCTGCTCTCTCTACCTCTCCTGAAGCCTGTTCCTCCTTGGATCTGACTCTCCTGTGCCCTGGTTGGTGCTGAAGGAAAGGAGGTCCATGAACTTCTAGGGTTGGCAACCAAGGTTCTTGGACCACTTGGACTATTCTGGTCCATATAAAGGAATGCACAACCCTGTTTTCTTGAGGCTTGACTCCTGATGGCCCTAATGTTACTTAGAAATTGAGAGCAACGGTGGCTTAAAACGTCCACTTGCAGTGATGGCTGGAAAGTAGATTTGCCAAAAAAGAGAAAGAAAGCTTTACTGGGAAACCTTTAAAAAAAAAAAAAAGAAGTGCCTTTGCTACTTTTCTATTGCTATCAAGAGACAGAAGACCAAGGCAACTTATCAAATAAAAGTTTACTGGGGTCTGTGGTTTCAGGTTAGAGTTCATGATCATTATTTTGGGGAGTACTGCAACAGGCAGGCTGGCAGGCATGCAGGCATGCATGGAGCTGGAGCAGTATCTGAGAGCTTACATCCTGGTTCCCAGGCATGAGGAATGACATGGGCCTTTGAAACTTCAAAGCCCACCCCAGTGACACACCTCTTCCAATAAGGCCACACCCCCTAATCTTTGCCAAACAGTTCCACAAACTGGTGGTAAACCATTCAAATGTGTGAGCCTATGGAGCCATCCTCATCCAAACCACCATGATAAGAAAAATCAGAATAATTGTCAATTATACCATCATTCAGATATAAAATTTTTGATGCTTTTCCTCTGTCCATGCACATGGTTTTAGAGAATTTTATTCTGATTTCTGGTGTATGCAATCAAAAGTATGGTCACATGTAACTCCCACACCGGAGCCCTATCCACAACTGAGTACAATTTGTCCTATGCTATGGTCAGTACTGGTTGCCAACATCAGAAAACAGTTTCTACCCATCATATGTCAGCCTGGATGTGCTGTGGGATTCTGGGAACTTTACTTACTCAAGACCACATGGAGATGCACTTGTCCCACATGACCAAGGGCTCAGTGGAGGACATATGACACCCTTAATTCTGGCATTTTTATACTATATTTTCAAATCACACAGAAAAAGAGTACTTTCTCTTTATTAGACCATTTGTTGTCTCTATTAAGTTTGTGTTGTACCCTGTGTCACTGATCACCACAAGATGGCAAATACAGTTCCCTGTTACCCTCTTAAAGTTTTATGATCTTGGGTCTGACTTTCAATTCATGAGACATTTCAGGATGATTTGGGTATGTGGTATTTTCTCCACATTTACATCCTATTGTTTCCAAGCTCCCTTCCTCCATAATGTGTCCCTCTCTCCATCCAGTTGCCTTGGTGCCTTTGTCATAAATCAATAACAGTTGCACACATGGGTCCAGCATTGGAATCTGTAATTTCTTCTATTGATCTTGTACCTTTGTCCTGAGGATCTCACACTGTCCCCATTACTGTATCTGCAGAATGAGTGTGGCATCCCTGGGGATGGTTCCCTGCAGCTGATGGCAACTTCCCCCACCCTACCTTCTGTGTCAGAGGCATAAGCAGGAGGCCAGGTTTCTACAGGCTACTCTCTATCTACAAGCCACTCACAGTTTGATTCTGTCTCTGAAGCCTCATTTTTGTGCCACCTTTGACTGTTTGTTTCTTTAAACCCCAGGCATCAAATGTATCAATGCAGCATTGTTTCAATTATGCCCTTGCTGTTACTTTAACACCTGCAGAAGCCTTACTGTTGTCTTTTATTCCTCACACTTTTCACCGGTGTCTTCTACTCTTGTGCAGGTTTTCATTTGATCTATCCTTTCAAAGAATTAATTTTCCATTTCTCCTTGTTTTTATTCCATTGATTTTCACTCATTTTTCTGCATATATTTGAATTTAGTAATTGTTTTTCTTTTCCACCCTGGGTTGAAATTTGTGTCATTAAATTTTAAACATTTGTATTTTCCAACATAGGTGTTTAAGGCTCTTGGTTTTGTTCTGTGCCTTCTTCAGCTGCCACCTCACATTTTAAATGTCTTTTTACTTTCATTTAGCTCAAAGAACCTTTTTTTTTAGTTAGTTTGTAGTAATTTATAAATGAATTATTTATTTGTGGATTTATCATTTATTCATGGGTTATTTAGAACTAAGTTGTGTAATGTGCAGATATTTGAACTTTTAAGGATGTCTTATTGAAGTAGATAGAATTTTCTGCAATATTTCAATCTTCTGAAGTTGATGATGTCTTTGTTTGTAGGCCAGAATATTGTCTGATTTGGTGTCTACTCCACGTGTGTGTGTGTGTGTGTGTGTGTGTGTGTGTGTGTGTGTGTAGTCTTTTCTGTCCTGGACCTAGCTCTGTAGACCAGATTGGCCTCAAACTCAGAGAGATCTGCCTGCCTCTTCCTCCCAAGTTCTAGGATTAAAGGTGTGCACCCTCACCATGCAGCTACTCACTTTTTTAATATTCAGAAAAAAAATATGTTGTGTAATTATCAACTGAATGCCCTAGGAATGTCTGTTAACTTACAATGCCACAATGTTAACACTGCAAGCCTTCTGTGTGCCTATTCACTCTGGTTGTTCTACCAATTTTTTAACAAAGTGTATTGAAACCCCTAGTTTGATTGTGAATTCATCAATGTGATTTGAGGTATTGTTATTCTAACTCTACCTTCCTTGAGGCTGGCTTTGTTGCTGCTGTTCAATATCTCTGTCACTTTTGTTCATGTCTTCAAGTCTATTTCATCTTATATTAATAATATATTAGCCTAATTACATTAATGTATGCCTGTTGCATCTTGTGTCATTTTACTTTAAGTCTCTCTGTGTTTTTACAATTAAAGGACAGTTTTAACAAAAATATAATGCAACTATCAACTAGTTTGTTTATTTGATATTGGTTTTCACCCTTCTCCAGATTGGTGAAATCTGCTTTTCGATAGAGGTATTTAACTTATTTATATTTAATACTGTCATTGACAAATTTAACCTGTCACCATGTCACTTATCTCTAACTTCATTTCAATTTTTATCATATCTTTTATGTATCATATACATGTATTAAATTGTTACTCTTGGAGCTGGAGAGATGGCTCTGTGGTTGAAAGCATTGGCTCCTCTTCCAGAGGACCTGAGTACAGTTCCCACATGGCAGTTTACAATTGTCTCTAACTCTAGTTCTAGGGGATCCAGCACTCTTTACTGGCTTCTGTGGGCACTGTATGAATGTGGTATACAGACATACATTCAGGCAAACACCCATACACATAAAATGATAATAAAATAATTAAATAAAATAGAGTAAAAAATTATATATTTTAGTTTAATGGCCATATTCTTTTAGAGAAAATAACAAAGAAAAGAAGAAAGGAAGTATTTTTATCCATTCCTATTTGGTTGCATAATGATGGTTTCTGTTGTTCTGCAATTCTTCTAGAACATCTGAATTTCTACCAGGCATCCTTTGACTTTAGCCCGGCGAGTTTCATTAGCAATCATTTTCTAGCTTTCTTTCATCATTTTCAACTTATAAAGTTTAGGTAAATACAAACTTTTTGGTAGAATTATTTTTTACTAACATGTAACAACAAAATAACATGTCCAAATCTTATGACCTCAGGCTCCCTGGGAAGCTGCCTAATGTATCATTGCTCTCTTATATAAAACAAGTCAGTTTTCTCTAGTGTTAAATACTTTCTTTATTAAGCTTCAGCACTCAAACTATCAGTGTCCAGCAGTGATGAGCCTTGCCTGGAGTTTACAGCCATTTGGTGGCCTGAGGGTCCTTGTCTTCCACGAACTATGAGAAACTTGTGATTTTTTTTCTTTTTCTAGGATTTTTTTTTTGAGGCAAGGTTTGTCTGTGAATCCCTGGCTGTTCTGGAACTCTCTGTAGAAAAGGTTGGCCCCAAACTCAGAGATCTGCCTGCCTCTGCTTCCTGAGTGCTGGGATTAAAGGTGTGCACCACCATGCCCAGCTATAATTTTTTTCACAAGATGTTTTCCTGCCCAATTTTATCCCTTTTCAAGTGATATTCCAGTGTGTGTGTGTGTGTGTGTGTGTGTGTGTGTGTGTGTGTGTGTGTGTGTGTGTGATGAGGGTGCTGTTTGGACTGTCTCTGTGCACCACAATTGTTTCCTCCTTATTCTCCATATCTACAACTTTCTTTTTATTCAGCCACAAGTTACCTGGTGCTTCTTCAGTGTCATCGTCCAACTGACATTCAACTCTTAGAACTTTTTTTTTTTAATGTCAATAACTTGAAGGAGTACAGTGGCACATGCCTTTAATCCTAGCATTGGAAAGACCAGGGAACTCTGAGTTCCAGGACAATTAGAGATATATAGGGAAACCCTGTTTCAAACAGACAAACTAACAATTCAATGACTGTACTCAGCTCTAAAATGTCCATTTAAATTATTTATTTCTTTGTGTGTGTGTGTGTGTGTGTGTGTGTGTGTGTGTGTGTGTGTGTGTCTACCATGCATGTACGGTGCCCTTAGAGGCCAAAAGAGGGCATCAGACTATATGAAGCTGGAATTACAAGTGTTGTAAGCCCTCTTACATGGGTGTTTGGAACTGAATTCAGATCCTCTGAAAAAGTAGCAATTACTCTTAACTGCCAAGCCATTATCTTTCCAGCCTCAAAATTTTCCATTTTAATTTGTTTCAACTCCTCAATGGAGGTTTCCAATCCTTTTTCCTTTTATGTTAGGTTCTTGTTGTGAGTGTTGTATTGAAACCTTTATTTACTAAATCCCTGTAGCTCAGTTCTGGTGGGTTTCCACTACCCACCCTTTCCTGTGCTCAGGTCATGCTACTCTGTTTTTCTGTGTGTCTAGCAAGGTGGGCCTGAAACTTACATAATGTATAGAGACTGGAGTCTTCCCTGCTCCTCATGGTTGTTTCCTTACTGTTTGAACTGGGCAATTAACTTCCTTGGCTTTAATCTTCAAACTGGTTTTTCCTGATGAGGCTGCTGAATGCTCAACTCTGGTTTTGTTTCTCGTGTTACTCTGCAGCCACTTTTGTAAATCAGGCTTGCTGATGTTTATATTTCTCTGCAGTTATTAAAACAACAACCTGTTCCAGCTCTTTGTATATTTGGATTTAACCCGTGGTTGAATAATTTAACAGTCCATCAAAGGTTTAGACTGAGAGTTTGTTCAGATTCAGGGATCTGCTTCTATGGATCACCTAGCTCCTTGGATACCACCTAGTTTCCAGTAGCTCTTCTAGCCCCAGGCTCTGTCAGCTGAATTCGAAGCCCATGAAGTATTAGCTTTCTCCTGCTGGAGATCACATTTAGGATGCAACCAGTGAGCAAGACATCAAACACACATTCTGACCTGCACAGCTCTGCTTTCTTAGACGAGCCCCTCCTGGGCCCTGGCTTCTTCCTATTTAGTTACTGTGCTCTCCCCCACCCACTCTACATCTAGCTTAGATTTCATTCAATGATCTGGGTGAATTTTGTATTTGACTTTCTTGTCTCGACTCTTTTGTACCATCATCCCAGAGTGTTTCTGGAAAGTTCTATCTTCTCCAGTATTATAGGGTGTAAAGACTGTCATTTTTAATGCCATGCTGGGGTTTTGGGATGCTCACATATGCCACCAACTCACCTTACTTCTTTCAGTTGTATTCTTTTAAATAACATGAACTCTGACCTGGTTTTTGCCATTGCTAGTTAATGTCTAAGTTTCTTTAAGTAGCTCTTTTAAAATACTTTATGTGGGTTTAACCATTATAACTACAAAGTGGCAAATCTGTAGCAAATTGAAGTTTGTGTGATAACCATGGGGTATTGCAGAATTTACCTCTTTTTGTGGTAAAAAAAAAACAACAAATAAACAAACAAAGAGCCAAACTTCTTGCCAGGCAGTGATGGTGCATGCTTTAATCCAGCACTCAGGAGGCAGAGGCAGGTAGATCTCTGAGTCTGAGGCCAGCCTGGTCTACAGAGGGAGTTCCAGAACAGTGAGGGCTACAAAGAAAAACCCTGTCTCAAAACAAAACAAAAAAAGCCTTCCTGAAGTTAGTTCATCTTTTAAACCTTTTATTTCACTGTTTATATCTTTTGTTCACACGTTTAAAAGAATTTTAGTAAAATTTTTTCCTTGTTTTTTTTCCCTTGGTTTGCTAGAATTTATTCAGTCTTTTCACCTTCCTGTGGAAAGCTGTCCTCTCAGCAAAATAGCTGCTATCTTTATCAGATCAGCTGTGCCTGCTTCCAAAAGTCCACCATGATGAGACTTGCTGGCTCTTGACATTCCTTGATAGAAGGAGGAGGTGAGGAGAGTCAGGGCTCCTCACCTGACATTCCAGTTCTTATTCTAGCTGTTAGCAGGCAATTCTGCCTTAACTGCATGGTGGCTTGGGAGGTCTAGGATTATGTAAACTATGGTATTTCACCTGAGAGGTCTCCATCTTTAAGGGCTGTGGGGAAGCCATCATCCATACTGGGTGAAGACTTTCAGTGTCTGTGTCTTGGGGTCATCCTCATCCACATTCTGTAAGTCAGGCCAGTAAACTTAATCAGTTCCCACGTTGAATACTGTGGATGCTGAGCACTAGTGCTGTCCTATGTTGGTTTGTCATTGGGACCTTATGAGGAGGGACAGATTTTTTTGCTACTCCTTGGGAAGGAGCTCTGGAAACAACTACTTCTTCCAATTCTGTAGGTGGAATACACAACTGTGTAAGGTTTTCAAGTTCTGCTTGTGCATCAGAAGTTACCCAGTTGGATCAGATGCATCACAAATTTTGGATTTTAATCTTTCTATGGGTGTTGTTTTGCTTATATCATTGATTTTATTAGTATATTAAAAACAAAACCAATCTACTTTATTAAAAGTGTGAAGCCAATCTGCCTTGTAACTTATTTTATACTGTTTTTATAGTTTACATTTCTTTGATTACTCTTGAGACATTTTCCTATGTTTATGAGCTATTCAAAATTCCTCTCTCATAAGCTGACTTTGTTATTTCTCTTCCCCATAACTTTTAAAGTGTATTTGTTACACCTCTACGTACTGGGAATATTAAACCCTTGTTGCATGATGTGTCAGTATTTTCCACAGGGCTCAGTCATTTTCTACATTTTTTGTGGTGTTTGAAGCTACAAAGTTCTGTGTTTTTAAACTGTCCATTGGACAGGTTTATTTTCCCACTAACACACTGCTTCTCAGCCTTCCCTACACATGGGGTGCTCATGGGTAGCTCTCCCTGTCATTAGAGCTCATGTTATATTTAAATCTGCAGGCCACCATTGACTTGTTTGTTCATTATTTTATTTTGAGACAGAGTCTTCTTATGTCATTCAGTCTGGTCTTGAACTCACAGTTCTCCCATTTTACCACATGAGTGCTGGGACTGCAAGCACAGGACACCATCTCCTGCATTTTGATATTAGTTGTGAATGAAAGAGCTAAATGTCTTTCCATTTTTCAAACACCATTTGTTGAATAATTCATCTTACTCTCGTTGTTTGGAACCCTACTGTTCTGTTTTAAGTAGTTTCAGATCCTTGGGTTTGTTGGTTAACTCTTTTCCAAGTCAGCATTCTGCCTTTCCCTCATACAGTGTATGCAATACATTATTCTAATGAACATATCTATATGATACATTTTTGACATTTTATGGGTAATTTTTAAATTTTTTCTCTAACATTCTTTTATCTTTTCTGTTTCCAAGTAACTTTTTGAAAAATTTTGTCAAATGAAACTGTGATTTTTTAAAAAAACTATTTATGATGTATATAGTATTCTCTTAAATATATGCCTGTACACCAGAAGAGAGGACCAGACATCATTATAAATGTTTGTGAGTCACCATATGGTTGCTGGGGATTGAACTCAGGACTTCTGAAAGAACAGCCAGTGCTCTTAACCTCTGAGCCATTTCTTCAGCAGGTGAGTGACAGGTACTGAAATACCCCTCTGGAAACAGGATAGAACCCCACTGTTCTGTTTGCCTTGGTGTCTGTCACACTGCAAGGTTTTCTCCAGGCTGGTCTGCATACTTCAGGATGGTTTTTGTTCTTCCGACCCTTGCTAGGGATGCTGATGTTGGAAATCAACCTTCTGTGGTCTTACATTGTCCCTGGTTGCTACTGGACATAGTAAAGTTGTTAGGTATAAAGTCTAGTAAAGTTGCCAAAATCCAAACAAGGCTTCTAATGCATTTTATTTCATCTCCAAGCTAAAATGTCGTACTGTCTCTAAAATTTGAAGCAAAAAGTCTTTTTTATTTGAAAGGTTTATATTGGCATCAGAAATGATAGCAATAACAAGTATCTTTGCTTTGGCTTGTGTTTTATTTTCTTTTACTTTTCCTGTGGTAGTGGCTATCACACCTGGGCCTCGTAGATGCTGGTCAGGGCCCTACCCCTGAACTGCAGCCTCAGCTCCAAATGTGATTTAGTAAGACTGTGTGTGCTTGGGCTACCTCCTCGCTCAGAATTACCAAAGTCCTGGACCACACAGGGACTAGTAGCATCCTTGTCCTAATATTTGGTCATTGACTTTTATCTGACTCAGTGCTACCGAATGCCTTGGCACTTCCCTGGTTATGGAGACTTCTTCTATTTGTATAAGGAACTCTTGATGGCTGTTAGATGGGTACTGCTCACCAGAAAGATAAAGCCAGGTCTTACAGACTTAAATATTCAGCTCTTCCCTATCTTTTGGGACAGGGAGGGGAACTTGAGATGGTAGAAGTTTCTTTAAGAATTACAGCCGGGCATTGGTGGTGCATGCCTTTAATCCCAGCACTCAGGAGGCAGAGGCAGACGGATCTCTGTGAGTTCAAGGCCAGCCTGGTCTACAGAGCAAGTTTCAGGAAAACGTCCAAAGCCACAGAGAAACCCTGTATTGAAAAAAAAGAATTACAAAAAATTACAAAAAAAACTTGCAGGTTGCTGGACTCCTGGAAGTCTGAGAGGAAGCGATGAATTCCAGAGGGAAGGAAACTTGTCCCAATGCCCTGCCCCATGAACCTCTTTCCTCTAGTTGTTCATCAGTGTTTTGGGTAACACCCTGTACAACAGGTCAATAAATGTGCTTCCCTGAATTGCAGGGTCTCTCTGTCCAACAACTGAGCTTAAGGAAGGGGTAGGGAGAACCATCAACTTACAACTTGGTGTTTTGGGACCTTGCAGTCTGTATTTGCTTCTGACAGACCCTGAAGTGTGGAGCTCAGTTGAAACTGAGCTCTCCATCTGGGTCCCACTAATTTTGGCCAGGGTCAGAACTGATATGAACTGTAGGACACCATTTTTGTGTCCATTGGTGAACATGTGCTATGTTAGAAAGCCTCATACATCTGGTCACTATGTATTGTGTGGTAAGTGTAGAGTTTACCAAATAGAGAAGTTTGAGTCTTCCTGCTGTGTACAAATAGGAAAGGCTAATAGTTTGAGATAAATCGATCTTCATTTCATGTGAAAACATTCAGCAATATTTTTATATCTTTGTTTTATGAACAATCTATAAAAATAAGGAATCAATGTTAAATTTGGCCAAATGGCTCTAGGCAGTTGCTATGATAACCATATAGCTTGTTTTCCTTGGTTTATTATGCTAAATTATATTAATAAACTTGCTATTTTCTAGAATAAAACATTTTTGTCATTTTATTCTTTTAGATATTTTGATAGATTAGACAAAATATGTTGTCTAATACTCATTTGGAATTTTAAAATATTTATTCACAGCTGAAATTATTATGCACTTTTACTTTTGTGCTTCTAAAATTTTCTGGCTGTCAGGGTTATGTGCAGTGAACTGGGAAGCCTTCCAAATTCCTATGTGCTAAAATAATTTAAATAGCAGAAGAATGATCTCTTTCTGAGTTTTGAAATTACCTGCTTGTAAAAATGCCCAGGCCTGGCGTTTCTTGTGAGATTAGTTCCGGGACACCTTTAAACATTTCATCTTTTAAATTAATTTTTAACTGCAAGCTATATATGAAGATACCTTTGTTATGTTAATTTTTAAAAAATATAGGACAAGTTCTTTCCTGGTATTTCACATCTTTCCCCACATTTCTTGGCAGAAGCAAAGGGTTATATAACCGGGTGTAGAATATCCCAGATATTCTTAGCATCTCAAAGTGAGCATACACACCTTCAGAATTATGTATTTTTTCCTTTTTGCATTATTTTGAGTGAAACTGGATAATTCTAAGTATGTATTTTAGGATGTATTTTCTTTCACTAATAACCCTTCATTTTTGTGACTTTGATTCTATTTGACTATTGCTCAAAATATCAGATGTTGTAAACCTTTTTAATCTTCAGTACTGTTTCTTTTAAAGTTGTTGATTCATTTGTATTTTCTAGCATTTTCTTAAACAAGAATGAACACATTTAGTCTCCTAAAATACCCTGAATTGCTCCCATGTTTCCTCCTTGTTTTACTCTGTCCCTTCAGCTCCCCCGCTCACTCATCTGGCACTTACTGAATTCTCATGTTGGGCCGGGTGTGTTTCAAGAGACTTGTCACTGTGTTTGAGAACAGATCCAGGTTTCAGCCAGAAGCTGATCCTGTCCAAGCAAGTTTTAAGTGATGGATGTGTTGTGTTTCCTGAAACACTGACACTCAATGACTGGGTCCTTGGTGCCGTGTCCTCTTGTGGTTATCTGGCCACCTTCATTAAGGTTGCTTCTTGGCGGTTATGTCTGCATTCCCGGGTATTGTCTTTGTTTCTTTTCTGTACCTGATCAGACAGCTTCTGGCCCTTTGTGATTCATTTTTCTTTGCTAACTGATGTGGGTGTTTTTGTTTGTTTGTTTTTCTACAATTAGATGCCCATGAACTAAATTTATGAATTTGGTCACTTCAAATTTCTTAATTCTTTTAACTTTTATTGATTCTCTGTGGATTTCACATTATGCATTCTGCTTTCACTGATTTCCTTGTCCCCTAGCAATTTCCCTCTGCCCTTGCAACCTCCTCGCCCCCAAACAAAACAAAATTCAAAAGAAAAACCAAAGACGAAACAACAACAACAAGAGAAGAAGAATCTCATCACGGAAGCTGTAGTGTGGCCGTTGAGCCATGCTGTTTACCTTTTAGTCCATTCATTCATTCATTCATTCATTCATTCATTCATTCATTCATCTTCACTTGCCAGTGTTCATTGCCATCAGTCATTGGAGTCATTGAGCCTGTCTTGAGGCTTCTGATTTCTGCTACATCACCAATAATGGGCTCTCACTGGGGCTCCTCTTGGATATCTTGTTGTCTGGAGAGCCTGCTGTTTTGGATCTGTAGGTTCGTCCCCTTCACATGCTCCAACAGTTCATAGATTCAGTGGATGCTGAGGTGACCTAACTCTTAGCCCTGGCTCTGGGCCTGGGTGGTTGTTTGGTTGGTCAGCCTGTCAGCTTCCCCTCATCATCACTACCCTCACTACCCATGCAAGCTCTCCAGCACTGCCTAGGCTAGCTCATCTAATGCAGCCTGCAGCAAGGCGCAGGGCCAGTTTTCTTGCTTTCAGGTTCTCATCGCTGGCTCACCCACACTCACACCAGCAAGGCCAGCTCTACTGTTTTACCCAGGCGAGGTGCCAACTGTTGTAGATTGTTGTAGGGGAACTATGGGCAGGCAGGGTGGGGTGGGGGTGGGGGGGTCAGCTCTCCTGCTCTCAGGGCTGCCTCACCTACACATCTAACAACAGGGTCAGTTCTAGGGTGCTGCTCAGGCTGAGTGCAGGGCCCACTTTCCTGTGTGTTGCTGCTGGTGAGGGGCAGGGCTAGTTCTCGCTCTTATGACTCCAAGGCCAGCTCTCTCACCTGTGGCTGGTAGCAAGTATTGGCATGGGGAGAGGGAAGGGCATCTTTGCCTCACCCATGCCGCCACATGGCAGATAAAGAGAGGCAGTGTCAGCTTTCCTGCTTTGATGCCCTCAAGGTCAGATCACCTGTGACCCTGACCACAGGGTCAGCTCTAGTGTGCTGCCCAAGTGAGGTGCATGCCTGTGGCCAGGGGTGGAGCCATCTTTCCTGAGTGCTTCTCCCGCTGAGGGGTGAGTCTACCTCTCCTGCTTCGGTGTCCAGCAAGAGGCAGTGACAGCTATCCCAGGGCCAGTGAAGGTTGGGGCTAGATCAGCATAGCACAGTTGCAATGGTGCTTTGTGTTAACAAGAGCCATGAACATCATCACAGACTTCAACTGCAGTGGGACCAGGACCCAAACATGGCCCTTAGCATCAGCCTAGGCCTGGACATCACCATGATCTAGTGGCGGCTCAGACCACCAAATCAGTATGGCCCTGGAAGCAGCATGACTCTCAGGTACCAATAAGGTCTCAGGTGGCTGACTAGATCCTGGGTATCTGCAGAGCCCTTGGTGGTAACAACAGCCATGGATATTACCCCAGACCCTGGCTGTTGCTGGGCTACATACCCAGACATGGCCCTCGGCAGTGACCCAGCCATAGCCCCAAGTGGCAACACAGGTCACCCAGATCAGTATGGCCCCAGAAGCAGCATGGTCCTTGGATACTGACATAATCTCAGGTGACTAACCCAGAGCCAAGGACATCAACTCAGACCCTGGTTGATATAGGACTATGGACCCAGACAGGGCCCCTAGTAGCATCCCTGGCCCAGATGACACCATGGCCCTGAGTGACAGCACAGACCACTAAGATCAGCATGGCCCTGGCAGTGGCATAGCCCTCAGATACCCTCATGGTCTCTGGCTATGGTCTAGATCCCCGGGCATTTGTGTGGTCTTTGATGAAAACATGTGCCTCAGATATCAATATAGATGCCAGCTGTGGTAGGACCATGAACATGCTGACATGTTCCTTGGCAGCAGCCAGGGTCCGGATGTCACCATGGCTCCAGGTGGCAGCACAGGTCACTCAGATCACCATGGCCCTGTCAGCTGTGTGGCCCTCAGATACCAACATGTTTAACATGTTTTGTTTTGTTTTGTTTTTGGACTATGTGGCTTTTACTTCTTCCTTTAATTTTACTTTATCATGTTTTCCTATATTCTCACACTTTCTTTGCTCCTTTATTGTTTGAAATAAAGACATTTCAGGCCCATGTATTGCAGCCACAAGTGTTTACCACTGTTGAGAGTCGACAGTCATTGGAGCCCTCTGGTCTCCAGTGTGGTACATACCCATCTGGCTGTCCTGCTCAGTGACTTCATGGATTTGTAGGACCTATGGAAGCTTTCTCTCCACTTCCACACTAACCAAGAAGCACAGTCAAGCAGTATCAAGACCATGGCTCTGGAGCTTACTTGTCCTATCATGGGACACAAGTGAACCCTTGTGACCCATGGTCCAAAAGGAGATGGAGAGACACATCTGACACCCCAGAAGTAAGTCCATTCCTGCATACCACTCCTGCTCTGTCTGCTTAGAACACTGATGGTGGCTCTCATGGGGCTCACATGTCAGAGATAACACCTTGTTAGGTCAAGGTTGTACCAGTCCACATGACCTGCTCTGTCTTTGCTTGTATGTCTAGAGAATTGATGAGGAGGCAAGAGCGGCTCTGCTCTGCCATCACTATCATCCCCAATGCTCCAGCTTTGCTTCTGACTTCTCAGCATCATACTGTGGATGCAACTTGACCTTATCTGTTTACAGGGCATTAAATCACATACCTGTCTTGACCTTGTGGTCTGTTTATACCCCATCAAACCACATATCTGTCTTGACCTTGTCATCTGTTTATACCCCATTCAACCACACATCTATCTTGACCTTGTGGTTTGTTTATACCCCATTCAACCACACAACTGTCTTGACCTTGTGGGCTGCTTATACCTTGCTAAGCCACACATCTGTCTTGGTGCTGTTATTGGTCTTTTGATCATAGATGTAGGTCATTCTGTTAATTTCAACTTCACTTACACTGAGCCACACACATCCTCCCTCCAATCTCCTTCCACTGTGCACAGCAATGTGCCCAGAATGTCTTCACTTCAATCCAGTCTCACAGATCTCCAGCTAAGAGGGTGAAGTATTTTAACTTTTTATTTTTGAAATTAAATTATAATCACATCATATTCCCTATCCCTTTTCTCCCTTCAACTCTTCTTCTGTATCCTCCCTTACATCTTTATCTCAAATGCATGGCCTCTATTTCATACAAACATACATACACACACACATACACACACACATACATACACACACACATACAACACACATACACACACACATACACACACACATACATACACACATACAAGCACACATACATACACACATACACACACATACATACACACACACATACACACACACATACACACACACATACACACACACATACATACACACACACATACAACACACATACACACACACATACACACACACATACATACACACATACATTTTTTTCAAAATAAATAAGTACAGCCCGATCAGTCCATATAATGCTACTTGTATGTATATGATTTCAGGGCTGACCACTTAGTATTGTATAGCCAATTTGGGGGCTCTCCCCTGGGGAACACTAATTCTCCAGCTCTCGGCATTCCTTAGGTGTCTGCAGTTATCTGTGCAGCGTTAAGAGCCCATGAGATGTCTTCCCTTCCATATTAGTATGTCTAATCTTCTTTACAAAGATAAGAAAACAAATATTTGGAATCTTTAACATTCAAAGACAGTGACCCTTCTGTCATGTAGGCTGCTATCCTCCCGTGGGGGCCACCCCTGTGCCCTGGGCACCTACCTTGCTCTTTCTGTCTTAGACTAACTTCTGGGTAGTGGAGACAGGATGTTCTAAAGGGAGAGGCTTTCCATTTCAAATCTCCCTGCTCATCATTTTTCTTCATAAGGAGTTCACTCCTGTGGCCAGGTCACACACATGGAGCAGGATAGGAAGCACTTGACCTCAGTGTTTGCCCCTCAACCTGTAGAATGACCTGCAGGAATGTCTTGCAGTCTAACTTTGGCTAATGGGAAAAAGTCTGGGTTCTCCTTGGCTTTTCGGGTAGTGGTTTGCTTAGGTCAAGTCTTTCACATTCCAACCGTAACTTTCTTGTGACACATTCCCTTCCCTCCATTATCCCAGAGTGTACAAACTGCTTTTAACATGGGGTCTCCTGGCCTTCCCAGGAGGGGCAGGTGTCATACCACCTGTGCTGAAGCAGCCCTGTGTGGTGATACCTTGTTTGTACAAATAAAGTCTGTCTAAAGATCAGAGGGTGGAGCTTGCTAGTAGCTAACCACAGAGGTCTGTAGGTCTGTACAGACATGAAGTGAGATGGCTGGGCAAAGAAAGGAATATAGGCTGAAGGAAACAAGAACTAGGTCTCTTTTCTGCTGGGAAGCTACTGAGGTAAAGGTGGCTTTGGCTTGCTCCTTCTTCTCTCTGATCTCTTAGCATTTCCCCTGTATCTGACTCCAGGCTTTTATTATTAAGATCTATTAGAACACATGTTACAGACCTGTGTTCAGTGATCTCATCACACAGAATGGTCCCATCTCATCTGAGTGCCCATCACAGTGGCAGCAGGCCATGAACCAGCCGAGTTATGTTACTGAAGCCCTAACACCCCACCACTACACCCAGTGTAGACTCATGGACTAAGAAGGACAGCCACATTGCTGTCTCTGTATAGGTGCAAAGACAAGGTCACCCCGAGCAACACTACTAAATATTCAAGGGGAAAATCCTTGCACACAGTCAGAGCACAGCAGGCCAGGGAATATTCTCAAGTCACTTCAAGGCCTAGCAGAGCTCTGAAATCAACCATGTGGGAACAATAAAGGGAAATGAAATTATAGACTAATAGCCTTGTGCACTGAGATGTGGAAGTTAGTAACAATAGATCAGCAAGCAAAAATTCAGCACCATGCACACATGCGCACACGGAAGCAATTCATACTTTGTATATATACATCCTTCATGCCACTCCATTCATACTAGCTACACACACCACATATACATCTACCACAAATGTACACCATACACAAATCCTACATACATACACCATACATACCCACATACCTGCAAATTTACATCTTACAAAAACCTTAATATAGCATATACACATTCCCATGTACACAGGCCAGTTTCCTGGAAGTGCTCACAGATTTCAGAGAGGAGAGGGAAGTGCAAGTGTTGTAGGGCAACCAGAAAGGGAATCTTGGACTGTGTGCTCAGTGGGTACAGGAAGTGTGAGCCATGGAGTAAGAAGCTATGGGTTGAAGCCTGCACTGATGCTCAGGGCCTTATCTAGTGAGTTTCCCATGACAAGGTTAGAACCATCCATCTGCAACCATGGGGACTTGATCATGACATTGTCAGGTTTGTGAGGCCTGCAGCAGAGAAAAGTGGTCACACAAGGCATTATCTTCATTGAACAAACAATGGGAATTGAGTAGAGACTGATTTTAAGTATGGAGGTCAAGGATGGTAAGGCTGTAAGAGGGCAAGACCAATGCTTGGATGACAGGATATAAATGAAAGTCCCGGCAGCTTAACAGCAAAAAGCGGACGTGTCCTTCTAGGAGGAGGAATCGCAGAAGGGTCACTGCTGTTGGGTCATTTATCCAATGCTAGTTGATTAGTCCTAGCCAGGGAAATAAAAGCAAGGTAAGAAAAGTAAACACAAAGTTGTAAGGTCAGCATGGTAGAGTGATCCTGAACAATTGCACTGTTGCATGTAAGGATAGCATGGTGATCCTTACATGTGATCCATCCCAGATACATGAGTCTTTAATAGGAAAACTAAAATCTAATTGCCATTAGTAGACAGAAAAATTGTTGAAGTACCATACTTGTTTGTTCAAAGCAATAAAGACCAAATTTTAAAAAAAATAGAGACCTGAAAAATAACATCAGATTTGAGAAAGTGCCACTGAGGATATTGGACAGGGCTCTGCAGACTCAGTCAGGAGACCTGAATCCATTCCCAGAACCTCAGAAAGCCAGGTATGGTGGTGTCACTTGTAATTCTTCCAGTGCTGGGGAAGCTCCGACAAGCAGAATTGTGGGCCTTGCTGGCCAGGACAATGAAAAATCCTATTTCAAGAACAAAAGCAAAGGCAACAGCACCTGAGAAGTGACACCCAAGGTTGTCTGCTGGCATCCATGTGTGAACATGCATACACATGAACATGCATGCACACACATATGAACACACACACATAAACATGTACATGCTCACACATGTAGAATGAAGTAGATTAACTCAAATAGACAGAGTCTAAGAGATCATTAGTAAGCTGACATTTTTAAGGGAAAAACCAAGTAAAGGAATGAACAAAGTAAAGCCACTAGAATCAAATTCGCAGAAGGAACAGAGGTGTGACTTGCTGGGCTAATATACGCTAAATGCCAGACCAGGAGATCAACATCTGGGTTTTACCAACTGCCTTCATCTTGGAGCCACAGTAAAACATGAAAAACCCAGATGAGAAAGCAAAGACACAAATCTCCATACCTCAAACACCATAAGCACAAGAAAGGCACACTTGGACACATCCTTAGGAAATCGGAAATGATAACATGAAGCAGTGGTATATGGTTAGTATGGATTCCAGTACTTTGTTGTTGTTTTGTTTTTGATATAGGATTTCATTGTGCATGTCTGGCTGTCCTGGAACTCATTCTGTAGATCAGAATAGCCTTAAACTCAGAAATCCATCTGCTAATGCTTCCGAGTGCTGTGATTAATGCCGTATACCACTGCCACCACCTAGCTGGATTCTGGTACCTTGATAATTACCAAACAGTCTAACAGACTAAGAAATGACCATTCTCATGTGACTAGAAGTACAAAGCTCATTAGAAAACAGGTACCCCTTTAACTGCTTTTTAGAAAAAATTAACCATAAGGAGTTTGATGTTCAGACTAATAGCTGTTGTATGTTCTCAGGCTTTCACACTCTGTGAGCTGCTTGTTTGAATACAAGTTCATCCTCCAAATGTGTATATTATTTACTGTACCTGCTTATATAGTTAACACACTGTTTGTTCAGCAGAAGTGGCTCTCCAGCTGCAATGCCCCCCACATGATCTCTAAGGCTTGGTAAAGTAACTGCTAACTTACTAGACCTGAGTTGGACATTTATATTCCTAACAACTTCTAGCATATTGAGGAAACAGCTAGCTGGGGCCACACTAGGAGATGTATTATTTGGTCATGCTACCGTGAGAAGACTGAACTCAGACACCATTTTTGCCTTTTTTTTTTTAAAGCAGACATTCTTTTATGATGTCAGGAATATAACATTTATTTTAACCACAGCATTGAGCTTATTCTGTCAAACCCTTTTGTGGAATAAATGAATTTTCAATTTGCCTTTAAAAAAAGAAGAAATTCTGAAATGAGAAACAACAGGAATCTCATGAAGGCAGCCAGAGAAACACCGCTGGATTTGAAAACCAGCCACATAACACATAGACACCAAACTGTCTTCCAGAGTGAGAGTGAGTTAGCTAATGTGATCACCACAGGGGACATCACTATATATGTGGGCTATAATAGCTGGTCAGAATAAGACTGTCACTCCTTAACCAGACTCTGGGAGAAGGCTATGTTCATTACCTGACACTCAGACAAGTCACCAGGGTTTTTGTTTGTTTGTTTTGTGGTTTTTTTTTTTTTAACCTCTGCTTTCTCCTCTACCTCCATGAAGCCCAGGTCAGGCTAGGTGCTTCTCCAGGTAAACAGAGAAGACCTGTACAACTATGAAAGCCAAGTCACACCACAATATTGGCACACTCTATGAAGGGAGTCAGGAACAATCTTTATAAAAATGTACAGTGAAGTCACTTGGGAAAAATAAGAATAGAATTAAGTGGGTAATAAATGCACCAAGTTCTTCAACCTTATTAGAAATCAGGGAGATGCAAATTAAAGTCAAAATGGGACACTAATCTCCTGTGGCCAAAATGTAAAGGGCAGAAGGATTTGTGCCAGCACGGACACGACGCTGTGGGACTTCCAAACTGCTTTTGGGGATGAGTGTGAATTGGATCTGCACTCTGGGGAGCCATTCACCACATGTGCAAACAGGGCACACACATGCAACAAGGCTTGGTGATTCCATCTTTAGGTCTATTCTCAATAATCCAGACACCACACTCTAGAAGAATGTTTAAGAATGCTCAGAATGGCACCATGTGTGATAGGTAAAAATTCCATGGAGTAAAAGGTAGAATTGACTTGTAAACCAAGGGAGCATAGTGTGGATGCTGGTGTGTGTAAGCCTCAAATGTGACATGTGAGATGCTGTTAATCCCAAAGGTGGGAGGAGAAAGATCACTGACTCAAAGCATCATGGCCAAATTAATTAAAGCAAGCAATTAATTAAAGCAAGCTTTTTAATTTGTGTACATGGATTGCCTCCCCCTAAGGCAGGGTTGCAGAGGTCAGAACTGCATGTGAGGTTTTTTTTTTTTCTTTTTTTTTTTCCTTTTTCTTTTTCATTCTTTTTTTTTTTTTTTTTTGAGATAGTGTTTCTCTGTATTGCTTTGGAGCCTCCTGGAACTTACTTTGTAGACCAGGCTGGCCTTGAACTCACAGAGATTCACCTGCCTCTGCCTCCCGAGGGCTGGGTTTAAAGGCATACACAACCAATGCCAGGCTTAGATGTGAGGTTTTTATAGTTCATGAGTAGGAGGCTTAAAAATGGGGGATTGCAAGATAGTCAGGTTACAGGAGCAGAACATACCCATAACAAGTTAGTCATAACAACCTTCTGAAACACAGGCATGATTCCAAGGTGGTTGTAACAACAGGAGGCCATAATAAGTCATAGCAACCCTTTTAAAACAAAGGTAGGGTTGCAAGATGGTTATTGTTTTTTTTGAAACAAAGACATGATTGCCCATTCTTGGGACAGGTAGTACAGACCATTTGTAGTTGAGTTTACAGGTGAGGCATAGCACAGTCCTTGAGAAACAGAGGTTTAATCATAAACAGGAATAAACCTAGTTTTTCTTGACTATGAGATGGCTTTCAAGGGTAAGATGGGGAAAGGCTGGTTCTTCAAAACCAGGCAGGAAGACCGGTGCAGGATGATGTCATTAACATGAATAAACGCAAATGCGCACGTGTGATGCTGCTAAGAGCAGTCGGGGACTTGTGACTTTAACAAGACAATGTTAACCTCCAGGGGAGGGGAGGGGAGAAGGGCAGAGGCCTGACTCAAAGAGCATCTAGCAGTATCTGGTCTGGGATGCAGACCATGCGTGACTCTATGTCCCCCTAGTACTCATGTTAGACTAGTACAGACAGAAACCCACTGTGCAGGATCCACGTAGTGGACAGGAACGGGTGAGATGCTTTCTTGAATGAAGCCTTCTCAAACCAAACTCACTTGGGAACTATAAGCCTCCCAATTTCAGAAGGCAGGACCAAGAGCTGAGCACTCTAGACCCGGGGATGCTGTTTGGCCTCCTTGCTGTGGAGTGTGCTCATGTCCTAGACAGAAAAGGACAGCAGCTGCCCTGGGAAGGTGACCCAGTCTCCATGCCAGTACTGAGCCCCTCCGGCTCCTCTCGCTGGCAGCACCTCCACCATCTCATCTCTGCCCCACTGAGACTTTCTCCTTGCTTGGGTACTAGCAGAAAAGGGGAAAAGATCCGATACAATCCCACTAATTACTTAAAGGAGTAAACGCTAAAAGGAAAAAAAAAATAGAGCAACACACAGCATCCACTGTGGCATGATTAGTGAAATGCAGACCCTTGGATGTAGAACTCTGCAAATGAGGTCAAGTGAGGCCAAGTGCATTCTTCCAAACAACTTTTACTCCTTGAAAAGACACTTTGGAGATGGACTCTTAAAGGGGCAGGACACCATTCTTGGAACGAGTCTAATTCGTGGATAAATCTGTTTCAAACGGAAAGCATTTCGCTACTACAGCACTGAATGCAGAAAGCTTTAAGTCAGGCCTAATGACAAGAGACATGAATAAAATATAAAAATGTTTAATTTTGGTGTGGATAAGCCTGATAAAGATTCCCCGAAGCAGGGCAAGCACTGATGGTTTGTATGATTACTTTGAATGAGGGTCAATTTTTGGTTTAAGGAAACAGCTGAAATGTTAAATATTTATGAAGCTGAGTCACTGCTGCAGGGGGGTGGTTGAGGTCTGAGCTGAAGGCCTAGGAGCTGGCTGTGGAATCACACTGTGACATCTAGTCTAGTAGTCTTCTTCTGGGCTACTGGAGGGGTCAAGGACAGTGTAAGATCATTTATCATCTGGGGGAAAATAATGCCAAAAGTAGATTTTCCCAGAATCGACCCAGTCTGAAAGAGGGGATTTACAAAGCCCAGTGCTGGAGTCATCATGTAAATTGCTCCAATCAGTTTGTTTGGATGAACTTAAGCCACAGTGAGCCCTTCCTCTGGCTGTAAAAGGGGATAATGACCCTCTCTGCTGCTGGTTTGCTCATTAAAGCACCATAAATCTGGTAGAGGCAAAAATGCTGTCAACTGTTCCCAGCAAGATTCCCAGCTGGAAGGCACCTCTCCAATCCTCTCCCTGTAGTCTGGGACTTGTGAGGGGCTTTTGGCAATACTGTTGAGTGATTTCCAGTGTCCGTGAGGAGTTTGGGATAGAGGGACAACTAGTTTGAAATGCACTAAGGAGATCAGATGGTGCACACCTATGTTTGTTTATATTGTGGACACATAAATATGCATCCATACCTTTGATGTGGATTTTCATAAACAGATTTAAATAAATATTCATGTCATATTCATATGTGCAAAATATACATATAAATATGCAAATGTGTTGTTACACTTACATCTCCAAGACGTACATTGTAGTGAAGTCTTTGTTATACAGTGTGGATACCTGAATTATCAGATACATGCAAGTGTGTGCATACATACTTTTGTGTGTACACACACAGAATGTGTATATACACATTTTTGACTGGGCACAATATGGGTGGTTGTGGAGTCACTTCTAAAAGGTGATGTTTTTGTGATGTTAGCTGTGGAATACCAAGATTCTGTCTGGGAGTGTGATGTCCAAGTCTTGTATGGCTTTCTTCAGAGGGCACACTCTGGCTCTGGTGTTCTCTTGATCTGTGAGAAACTCAGCCATTTTCTGACTTATTGGCAGCCACTTGTTTTCTTGTGCTGGATGACTTGCTCCAGCTAGGGCTTAGGCCCTAAATATTGTGTGGAAGTGTTCATGGGGCTTTCACTGGGCTACACAAGCAAATCTCATATCAGCTTTCCTGGGAAGGCCTTGATCTACAGTGACTAGTCTGGTTAGGGAGGTATCCTAGTTAGGGTTTCTATTGCCATGAAGAGATATCATGACTGTAGCAAGTCTTACAGAAGAAAAACATTTAATTGGGGTGGTTTACATTTTCAGAGGTTTAGTCCATTATCACCACGGAGCAACATGGTGACTTGCAGGGAGATATGGTGCTGGAGCTGAGAGTTCTACATCTTGAAAGGCAGGCAACAGGAAGTGGTCTGACTCAGTGGGTGTGGCTTGAGCATATGAGACCTCAAAGCCCATCTCCACAATGACACACTTCCTTCAACAAGACCACACCTACTCCAACATGGCCACACCTCCTAATAGTGCCACTCCCTTTGGGGACCACTTACTTTCAAACTACCACATTACATTCCCTGGTTCCCAAAGACTTGTGGCCATGTCATAAAGAAAAAATGCATTCAGTCTAACTTAAAATAGTCTCAAACTTATTTAAAAGTCTAAATTTCTAAGTCTCTTCTGAGATTTATGCAATCCCTTAACTATAATCTCCTGTAAAATAAAAAAGCAGATCACATACTTCCAACATATAATGGCACAGGATATACATTACTATTCCAAAATGTAGGGAAGGGAGCATAACAATGAAATACTGGACCAAAGCAAGACCGAAAACCAGCTGGGCAGACTCCAAATTCTGCATTTTCATGTCTGATGTCAAAATGCTCCTCAGATCTCCAGCTCCTTTCTTCTGTGTTGACTGAACATACATTTTTCTCTTGGGCTGGTTCCAATCCCTGTTAGCAGCTTTCCTTGGCAGGTATCCTAAGCTCTGGCATTGAAGGGACCAGCTCCCCATTTCAGCTGCCATAACAGCCTAGCATGTGCTTGCCTGACCTTGCCTTGGTCACTAGGAGGTGAGATGCCTGCCTCGTGGCAAGGAACCAATTGGAAGTTAGCTTTACGGCTCTGGGTGTGATTTACGGACAAGTGCACAGCAATGACGTGTAGAGCATAGCAACCACCCTGGGAGGGCCTATGGGCCATAACAACCAGTTGACCAATCAACACAGGGCAAGCCCTCCAAGCCTGGAGGCACACCAATCCTGAGCCTGTGTGTACCCCTAGACACTCCCCTTATGCTGCTATAAGATCTGTATGCACTGGCTTCTCGCTGTCTTTCCTAGCCATCCACCATGGTGGATAGATGAAAGGCCTGAGCTAACATGGGGTTAGCTCCTTAAACAACCACAATAAAGCCTTGTGCTGTTTGCATCAAGCTTTGGCCTCTGCCTGGTGATGGGGTGGCTGTGGTCCTGGACCAAGATCCTGGGGGCCTGAGCCTCGGGGGTCTTTCAGCATCTCCGACATCTTGGAGTCTCCAAGAAAATCCAGGCTTCAACTTCACAGCTTCATGAAATGGCCTCTCTAGGACTCCATTCAGGGACAACTCTGACATACGCCTTGCTTTGGTGGCTTTCCTTAGTTGCAGAGGCAAATTCCATAACTCCTTTCTTTTATCCTTAATTCCAGAACCACGTGGCCAAAGCTGTCAAGTTCTGTTGCATCTTGGGGCTGGAATGCAGCCCTTTCATTCAATTACAGCTTCATCAGCTTTCTGTTTTCCATAGTTTCATTCACTGCCTAAGCTTGGCTGTCCTGGAACTTGCACTGTGGACCAGGCTAGTTTCAAACTCAGAGATCTTCCAGTCTCTGTCTTATAAGTGCTAGGAGTAAGGGTGTGCACCACTTTTCTTTAGTTCCTTTTCACAAGTTGGAAATTTAGCTGGGTGGGATCTTGCCCTGACATCACCACTCCTTTAACTCTATTTCTTAATCTGTTCATGTCCTTGAACACAGGATTTAGCTCCATTCCACTTCCTGTTTCTCCTTTTCTCCTCAGATTTTACATTTTGTATTTTATCCGGCTCAGCCTGTTCCTTTTCATTATAAATCTTCATTAGAGTTAACACTAATAACCACATGACAAAGTTTATACTAGGCTATTTTGAGATTTCCTCTGCCAATGGAATTAATGCAAAACTCTTCACTTTAGCCTCAGGCAGACTCTCTGGACAAGGGCAAAAAGCTGCCACATTCTTCACCAAAATAACACAAGAACCTCTAGGACACATATTAATATTATTCTCCTCTGGGACTTTGATCCAGGAATCCACAGTTCAAATCACATTCAACACCACTGTCTTCCATGTCCCTACTAGAATGACTCATTAAGCAGCACTTAAAGCACTCAGCTGCTTTTCTAATCCACAGTCCCAAGGTCCATATTCCTTCAAACAAACGAGTTGTCAGGTTTATCAGTCCCTAGTACCAGTTTCTGTCTTAGGGTTTTTATTGCTGTGAAGAGACACCAGGACCATGGCAACTTTTATAAAGGAAAAGTATTTAATTGGGGTGATTTACATTTTTAGAGGTTTAGTCTATTGTCATCATGGTGCAACATGGTGACATGCAGGCAGACATGGTGGAGGAGACGAGAATCCTACATCTTGAAAGGCAGGCAACAGGAAGTGCTCTGACTCAGTCATATATGCTTAAGCATATATGAAACCTCAAAGCCTGCCTCCACAGTGACAGACTTCTCCATACCTACTCTAACAAGGCCCCACCTCCTAATACTGTCACTGCCTTTGGGGGCCATTTTCTTTCAAACCACCACTGAAGGCTTTTCTAACCCATACAAGACCTTATGAGGTCTCTTTTTATCCTGGATATTATGCTTTTACACTAAGCTGCTGTCTTTGCTGCAGAGATCAGAGGGAAGCTGGCCTGTTGCTGTGTGTAACTCTGAGGATGCTGCTGTCCCTGGTGGACAGCAGGCTGTGACATGTGTACTTGATGCTATCAACCCTTTTGTAAGAAGCCTAATTGCTTCTGGATCTTGACTCTTTACCCACCAAGGTCTCTTTGGTGAAGGACACATGTTGACTGACTTCTAAGTGTGTCCACAGGAGACCTCATCTAAGAGCCTTTGGTCTCTCAAATGATTTTAAGAGGGTGGCCCTGCATTCTGGGTGTGTGTGTAGTTTAGTGGAGTTGGAACTGTTTTTAGGGAACTGTTTTGTGATACCCAAGACTGTAATAACTCCCCAAGTGTCTTTGTAAAAATCCAGATTTTCTACATTCTTGGGCTTGTGAACAACCTTGCTCTGCCCACTCCCACTTCCCACTTGAGCCTTTGTCTTTCTCTGCCCTTTTCCCTGAAGCTCTAGGGGAGCCTGCCTAGGGCATTGCCATTCCTTAACCTAGTGAACATCCCTGTATCCTCAGAGCTGATAGGTACATCCATAGACTGACTAGTTTCTGGGCCAGGATGGACTCTCCCAAGCTAAGCCTCCCCCATCCTCTCTCTGTGTTCCTAGTATAAGTGGTATGAATGCTTTTGTGATGTTCTGCCCAACATAAACAGTAAGGCATGAAAATCCAAAGACTTTAGAAGCCTCATACCTCCCCCAAGAGACCGTGAACAATAGGAAGCAGGCCCACCAGGAAGCAGGTCCACCAGGAATCAGGCCCACCCTGAGTGACCATCTGTAAAATTATCAACAGTGGGGAGATTGTGGGTTGGCAATGTCACTGCTATGTTAAGCCATTTCTGAGCAGCACTTGGTCCAGTGGCAAACCTGTGAGTGTAGACAAGAAGTGGTGTGCTAAGCGCTGCCAGGCCCTTCCTTCTCTCCCTCCCTCCCTCTCTCTCTTCCTTGTTCCCTCCTTCCTTCCCTCTGTCCCTTTCTTTCCATCCATCCCTTCCTTCCTCTCTTCTTTTCCTCTTTCCTTTAATCCTTCTTTCTTTCTTTGATTTTTAATCCAGTGTCTCTATGGGTAGCCTAGGCTAGCACTGAACTTGCAACCTCTAACTCTGCTTCCTCAGTGACAAAATTACAGGGGACACTGTGTGTCGTGCTCCCTGTTGGTTGCCCCCAAACTGAAGCATAGACTCTCTGCACCTGTGTATTGGCAGCGGGGCTTCACCACACTCTGACCCATTTGATGCCACCTTCTTTCATCCTCAGCCTGTGTTCTTTCCAGAAAGATCAGTTTTCCTGCAGAGACCCATGCCAGTGTCTGTTTCTCCCAGGTCTTTGCTATCATGATGATCCTCTGCCTCAAAGCCAGATAGGCTGTCTGTCCTTATACACAGAGAGCTGTACCAGAGTGTTCTCTCCTTTACGTGTGTTACCACTTGTTTCCACGTCTGACTTTGTGGATAAAATGCCTGGTTCTTCACAGATATTATCACTTCAGTGGGTTCTGACTTTCTTTCACAGGCATCACGTTCCACTGGAGTTTGAACTATCAAAGAGCTGTATTCACAAGTCATTTGGCAATTGATGAAGACAGTCTTATTTAAATAAGATTGGAACTGAGAACAAGTGCGACAGGAGTGCTTTGGGTAACAGGCTGGCTCATAATGCCATGCCAGTGCTTCACGGGCTGGGAAGAGACAAGACTTTCAAGTGAAGGAATGAGAAATTCAGGAGGCAGCCATCCTCATGAAGAGGTCCAGAGAACATAGAAATCTTCCAAGGTCCACTGGGATCTCTGGGCATCGAGTTCTACACACTGTCTCAGACATCTGTGGGAGCAGACCGTGTTTTCTAGACAGGATTAATCTTCACAGTTAGCATGCTCTCACAGTGTCTGCTCAGGGGATCTCCTTATCAAATTCTATATCCAGCTGTCACAACAGAGAAAGCCAGCCTCCCACCTAGCTTGGGAACTGTGAGGATCAAGATGGACAGTTAGGGGAGGAGACTGAGTCAATGTGTCCATGACAAATGAAAGACAATGATCAGAAGCTAGCCATAACCCAGCACCCTAATCCCTGGACATCAAGTGTGCCTTTACCTCTGGTAAACACAGTTTCTAGGGCTTCATTTTAATTGTTTATTCATATTTAATTTGTATTTTGATGGAATTTCAAATCTAGGAAAATTTTCTCGAGAACAGTACAAAGTTCTACACAGATTCACTGATTTTAATACTTTTTAAAAATCTTATTTTTTTTCTGTTTTTTTGCACAACAATGTGTACACAGTCTCCTTTCCCTCTGCCCTAGCTAAGAAGGAGTTAGTCGCTCACTCGCAAAGCTATCTGCTCCTCCAGGGGTATATTAGTCACTTATATATTGCTATGATAAGATACCATGACCAAGGCAACTTACAGAAGGGTTCTTTTGGATGTAGGTTCCAGAGGGAGAAAAAAGTCCATCACCAACATGATGGAGAAGTAGAGAAGTAGGCAGGCACAGTGGCTGGAGAAGCAAGCTAAGAGCTCACATCTAAAACAGCAAGCAGGAAGTAAAGTAGAGGGGGTGCAGTGGGAATGACACTTCCTCCAGCAAGGCCACACCTCCCAAACTTATCTAAACACTACCAGCAGCTGGGGACCAGGTATTCAAATGCCTGAGACTGTGGGAGAGGGCATTCTCATTCAAACCACCACAGGAGGAGACAGGGTTTAGAATGTAGGAGCTCTACCTATAGGACTCTGGGTCTGAATACCAGGGATATACTGCACTTCCATGTTTACTTCCAGGCTGTTCACAATAGCCAAGTTATGGAATCAGCCTAGGTGTCTGTCAACAGATTCATGGATAAAGGAAGTGCAGTGTGCAGACACAATGCTGTTTTATTCAGTGACAAAGAAGAAGGAAATCGTGTCATTTGCTGGGAAATGGATCATCCTATTAAGTGAAACATGCCAGACTCAAAGAGACAAATATTGCATTCTCTCTTTCATTTGTGGTTCTCAAACTGTACACAGATACATAAAATCATTTATACACATGGCATGGAAGCAGAAGGGAGCCTGGGAGAAAGAATAAGATTAGCAAGAGAAAGGGATGGGGGAGCGGAGAAAAGGGGGGTATTAATATATTTTCTATGTTTTCATTTTTATATATTTTTACATTTTTTGTCTCTCTGGCTGTCCTAGAACTCACTCTGTAGACAAGGCTGGCCTTGAACTCACTGGGATCCATCCACCTCTACCTCTCTAGTGCTGGGATTAACTCTAGTGCTGGGATTAAAGGTGTGGGCCACTATGCCTGGCTGCTCTCTGTGTGCTTGACTGTGCTCTTTGCTTTTTGATACAGTCAGTAGCTCAGGTTGGCCTCTAATTTGTTATGTAGTTGAAGATAACCTCAGCTTCCTGATCATCCTGCCTCTACCTCTTGAGTGCTAGGATTACTGGCACAGGCCACCATGCTGTATTTATATAGTGCTGGGATTGAACTATATTGGATCTCATGTATGTAGGGCAAGTGCTCTATCAACTAAGCCACATCCTCTGCCAATCTCTGGATACTTTCTGATTCTATCTATCTATCTATCCATCCATCTATCTATCTATCTATCTACTATCTATCTATCTCGCTAAATTTGTCAAGAATTAGACATTTTAAAAATTTCCCTCTAACAGAGACCAGTCCTAGGAAATTAAGAATTATGCACCTCCCAGGCTCATGGCTAAAGGAACACCATGAACTTCAGGCCTCTCAGCAAAGAAAACAGAAGAACTCTGCCTGCCTGCCTTTCTGTTTTGTTTTGTTTTATTTGTTTGTTTCTAAATCTATGCCCAGATCTCTAACACCATGAGTTCATGATCACAGAGCCTTCTCATCCACTACAACCGGCCTGTATTTCCCATTTGTACCTCCATTTGCCAATAGTGACAGCCAAGTCCCTAGTGTCATCATGGCTATGCCATGCTGATTGGTCCTGCTGGTGTGGGAAAGCTTCCAGAACCACTGCTTCTCCATTCCACTGTGAAAACTGCTGTTTAGGGATGCTGCTTGAGTCAGGAGCCTCCTGCCTTGAATGATGAAAACAAAATACGATGCCTAAAACAGCCATTTCCAACCAGAAGCAAGAGACAGCAGAGGGACAGAGTAACATGTGAGAAGATGGAAACAAACAAGGTTAGTCATGCAATCACACAGCTCATTGGAGAAGCTTCCAGACTGCTGTGCAGGAAGGTGAATCTTAAACAGTGCTTAGGAATTTTCCAACTCCCAAACACAGAGCCTAAAGCTTTAGAGGCCCAGACCCTCAGACTGAACCATAGTGATCCCCAGACAGCTGCAGAGGCCTGCAAGTTCTCCTCAAATCAACTTCAGGGTCAGTCTGTGGTCATGTGTGGTGGATCTCCATGCCTGGAAACAAAAGCCACTAGAAAATAGAAGGACAAAAACATTTCCCTGAGCCCTCAGGTATTATAGATTTTATATTCCCAGCAGCATACTTGCAGAGACCCATAATACATGAGCTGTGAGGACGAGTCCCCAGAAGATACAACCTGAGAAGCTGGATTAAGGTAGCCCCAAATGAAAGTCAGCTGAGGACTCTCCTCAGAAAGCCTATGGACAGTCTTCAGATGAGCCTGCAAGATCCCACACAAAGCAAGAGAGAGACACAGCAGTTCCTAGTGCCAGGCATCCAGTAAAAGTCCTAGTGAGGCTAATAGGCAACAAAACAAAACCTACTAGCAAGATGAGCCCTGGCTACTAATGTCCAAACAACACAGGGAGCATGCAACTTTCAGATAGAGCTGGTAAATTCCAGATAAAAGAGCACACACACACACACACACACACACACACACACAGACACACACACACAGAGAGAGAGAGAGAGAGAGAGAGAGAGAGAGAGAGAGAGAGAGACAGAGAGACACAGAGAGAGACAGAGAGAGAGAGACAGGGACAGAGACAGAGACAGAGACAGAGACAGATGGAGACAGAATGAGACACAGAAAGCAAATTAACAGTAGCTCTGAGAATGCAACTGTGGGTTCTGCATAGGTAGATTCAACCCACCATGGCTAAAAAGCATTTTAAAGCTGAGTCTGGTGACCCAGGCCTATAATCCCAGCTATTCAGGAATCTGAGATAGGGAGATCTGTGTAACATAACAGGACCTCTGTCTAAACTAAAAGGAAAGGAAAGGGGTAGGAGAGCACTTGCCTAGGCCCAGGCTCAATCCCCAATATACTTTAAAAAGTTATAAAATATGTCATGCTTGTTTTGCTAGAATCTCCAACTCCACCCCATTCCAAACCCTACTCTCTCAGAAAGACCATGCCTACAGAATATTTAAGCCCCCTCCTCTAGACCAGCCATGTGATTTCTTCTGTTCCCTTCTCTCACCTCACCTCTGGAGGCTGGAAAGATCACCCAGGAGTGCTTTGCCCAATACACCTGGTCTTTTTCATTTGGTTCGATCTGGCTTACTGCATTGACAGAGAAACCTATTATTGAGGTTCGAATACCTTTCAGTGCTGAGCATGTGCAAGTAAGTAGTTTAAGTTGTTCACATAGCATTCAAACTGTTGTTGGTGCCATAAATAATTCACAAAGGCTTTACATGAGAGTGTGGTTAGGTCACCTGTACATAGAAAAGCCCTGTGGACACAAAGGTATAACCATGCGACCAGAGAAACTGAACATAATGAATCTCTAAGATAACAGCATCAGGATTTGTGAGAGAAGAATAAAGGGGAAAATGTTTGAAGAAATGATAGCTTAAAACTATTGAAATTTGCTAGAACCTATGAGCAGAAATTGAAGAGCAAATCTCTACTGGAAAGAAAGGGAAACTATGCCAGGTCACCTACCAATCAAATTGCTACAGGGAAGAAATCTTAAAGCATCTTGTGTAAGAGATTCATCGATGAATGTTATGTAAATTGTGCAAGAGGAACAAAAAATACTGACACACACTTTGCTTCAGCAATGTAAGTGCCAGAGAAAATGAACAGAGCTTTTGTTCACAGGAACAAAATATCTTCAGCCGAGGGTTCCATGCAGAAGGAAGCCACTTCTCAAAAGTGCTTTCATTCTTGTGTGAGGGGCTTAGAGTCCATAGACTCTTTCAGGAAACCACTGCAAGTTCTGGGCTCAGCATAAGCTATAGTTGTCTACACCAGTCCTACCCCAAGGTTCCTCCCGGACTCTGTGCCACCATGTGGTGTGCAATGGACAACACCACATATGTGGGAACCCACACTCATGCTGGCCTGGGGAACCAGACAAACCAGACTGTGGAACCTCACATATTGTGGAGAACTGTTGAAGGCCGAGAAGGGAGCCCCGACTCCGTCTCCCTACTTCTCTGATTGACGCCAAACACATGCAGCACATTCTTTTATCACTCAACTCAAAGCAAGTGTCTAATGATGCCCTCCCTTCCCAAACAGTGCCAGACTCAAGTGTTCAAACTATGAGCCTGAGGGGGACAGTTCACATTTAAATCACAACAGCATGTCCTTCCACATTGCCACCCCCCATTTTTAATTTAAAATAGTCCAGTTTTTTAATTAAAGAAACTCTCTGAAGAGAATTTAAAAGCCTCAGTAGAGGAAAAACAAAAATAAGGAAAATCCATGTATTCAACAGTTTTTTTAAATACGTATGTGAAGTGTGTGTGTGCGTGTGTGTGTGCACGTGTGTGCGTGCACGTGTACACCATGGTGCTCATGGATCAGATGGCAGCTGGTGGGAATTGCTTCTCTCTTTCTGCTGTGGTTTTGGAAATGAAACCCAGATTTCCAGGCTTTTGCAGCAGGCTCAATAATTTAGTTTTGAGTGAAAACACTAAAAAAATAGGTGCAGTAGCCAAATCAATATAAAAATATTAAAGCAAATGGAAATTATCAAGGTAAATTAGGGTATTTACTTAACATATTTTTAAAAGTTAAACATTTACTTGTGGGGACAGGTCATGCAATAGCACTCTTGTAGAGGTCAGAGGACTTGTAGAAGAAGTTGGTCCTCTTCTACCACGTGGGTCCTGGGAATTGAATTCCTGTTATCAGGCTTATTGGCAAATGCATTTACCTACTAAACTTTCTCACAGCTCTGTTTTTAAAATCTTTTAAAAACACAAAGCCTAAGTGGTTTGCTGGAGTCTATGAAAAGGCTCAATATACACGTAATTGGGTTGTCAGGAGGAAAGAGTGGAGAGACTGGGAGTGAGAAATGCTTGAAGAGTGAATGTCTAAATATTCTGTAGCTGATGTAAACCAGAAAGACGCTAAGTAGACAACAGGAAAACAAAGTGGCCAGGCTACACTCATTACCAACCTGCTGGAAACTACATGTAATAAGCAAATGTCAATAGCAAATGGGGTGGGGATGGGGTAGGACTCACTACTTTCCTGGAGACCAGGATAAGGTTAACAGAAATCCAGCAGGAACAAGGGACATAGACAGCATCTACAAATCACCGAAAGAAAATACATTAAGCACCCAGTTCTGAGAATAAGCTACATTCAGAATTCTACAGGGAAATCACTCTTTCAGAATTAAAGTAATATGAATATTTTTTGATAATTGGTCATGAAACATCAGTTGATTAAAAAATGCTGGTATAAGCTATTCAGATGGAAGGGAATGCCTAGAAATGCAAAACTGGATATTCTGTAGGGAATGAAGAACAGAATCTGAGGAGATGGTTGGAGTCACACCCAACTCTGCATCCCCAGAACCCATGTAAAAAGGCAATTTTTATGCCCAGTGGAGGCAGACACAGGCTAACCTTGGAAGGATGCTGGCCAATTGATCTAGTCAAACCAGTGAGAGACTCTGTCTCCAAAATAAGGTGAAGATCAATAGAGGGAAGGAACCAACATTAATCTCTGGCTTTCTCATGCATGCGCATACATGTGTGCACACACCTGTTCACCTTCATATATGCAACACATGAATGAAGAACAAAAAATGGTTAATGTTTTTGTTCACTCCAAAATCTGCACTACTGTGAACTATAGACAATGAGCCTGACCACACTCAAATTAGAGAAATATGGGCCATGTATCGAGGGATACTGTAAATGGTGACAAATGTATCTATCATTGCATGAAAGATACAGATTCACCCTGGGTGGAGAGAAAAGACACAATCTTTCTAATTTGTATGTAAGGCACCATTAGGCCAAAGACAAGAGCTAGAGTTTAGCATTGGATTCCAGAGAGCAAACTCAGATTCTCCAGGGGGCATTTTAGGAATTCCAAACCAAGCAGGGTGGTGTTGTCATATGCCTTTAATCCCAGCATGCAGAGACTGGAAGATCTCTGTGAGTTCAAGGCCATCCTGGTCTACAGAGGAAGTTCCAGGACAGCCTGTCTAGAAAAACCACACATACATAAAAATTCTTTTCAAACCAGTTGACATGCTCAATGGGGGGGGGTGAATAAGTTTGCAAATGAAGTGGGTAATGGGAGCCTTGCTTCTCCAAAGAGAGCAGTTACAAACAGGGGATGGTTGGCCTATGGGCTATGGGTCTGGAGAGGGGAGGGATAATCTATTGATTCATTTTGATGTGAAACGTCCCACATGGGGGTCATGCTCCCCAGACAGGAACATTGTTTTGGGAGACTGTAGAACCTTAGGCAGTGGAGCTTTGTTGGAAGAAGTTGGGAGGCAGGTTTTATAAGCCTGCTTACTTCCTGTCCTCTCTCTGAATTCTGATCTGTAGAGATGAGAAGAGTCCTAGCCACATGCTCCCACTGCCACGGTGAGCTGTGTCCCCTCAAACTGCGAAGAAAAGCAAATCAACCTTCTCTGAAGTTGCCCATGTCCAGTATTTGGTTGCAGTGACAGGAAATGTAACAAATGATGTGTGTGTATATTCAAACACAACTCTAGTCAAATGTCTGGTGGCTGTGATAAAATGCCCTAGCAAAAAAAAAGGTAGAGGGACAAAGGGTTTATTTTAGCTCACAACTCCGGAGTACAGTTCATGGTGGCAAGAACTTAAGACAGGTGGCTGTGTTGCACACTCAGTAGGGAAGGAGAAGATGAAGATTGCTGGTGTTAAGCTCGTTTTCTTTATTGAATGCACCCCAGGATCCAAGCCCAGGGTTCTTCCCACCTCAGCTAACATAATGGAGATCATTCCTCCCAGGCATGCCCAGAGGCTGGTCTCCTAGGTGATTAATAACCTGTCAAACTGATAATCACTATTAATCATTACATCAACGGACATGGGGCACTCAAAAAGAGAAACCTTGGCATTTAGAGAACCACTAAAGATCTTCAGACAACTGTCTGTCCCCAGTTCTGATGTGTTGTCGTGTTTGGCAGTCCCGGTGCTGTCAGTATTTCCGACATCACTGATTTCTAGGGATAATTGTGATGCTGGGAGATGCAGATGCTTGATGCTGTGAGTGAGGATGAGCACAGACTATTTTTCTGGGGCATACAATTCTCAATAAATGAAAGAAGTTGCAAAGTATAAAGTACAGGATTTTTTTTTAAATGAGCAAATTAGGTAAGAAATCAAAAGCTGAAATATCTCTAGAAGAAAATCCAAGTTTTAAGAATTAAACATAATATGTGTGCATCCCAGAGATTAAGAGAAATAAGGAAAAAAGCAAAACAACAAGAAAAAAGCAAGAGTTTGACTGATGAGGCTTTCATTACATCAAAATTACTATAGTAACCTTTAGTTAGATTAACCAGATACATACACAAAACAATGGCCAACTGAGTCCAGCCCCATTCCAAAGGAACAGTTGTGGCTGATGAATTGAGTTCACTCTTTGAATGCAAGAATGGCCTCAGATTGAAAAATCTATCAGAGACATTCACACTGATAATGGATTGTGAATGAACACTGTGTCATTATCTTAATAGAGGCAGAAAAGGCATTTGACAAAATTCAAATAAAATGATAAAAAACAATAAAACAAATTCTCATGGGCTTAGAAATATAAGAGAGCTTTCTGTACATGACTAGTAGAATCTGTAAAGTCACACAGCTATGATGATACTTGTGAAAGAAATTTCCCCTGCACCCCACCCCAAACTGCTACCACAATAAGACATGATATAGAAATTAAGAGATGTGGTTACATATATTATATTGGAATCAAAAAGTGAAATTCTATGATCATGGTTTGTTCTGAATATCTCACTATATCTACAAATGCAGCAAATAAAATTAATGAGCAGTTTAAAAGTGGTCACAAGACACTGTGGCATCTATATCTATATTTTAACTGTAATTTTGCATTCTATATACAGTTTAAAGGTATTTTTAGAGATTAAATTCCCAGGGAATCCAAAAAATTCATTTTTAAAAAGTGAGTAATGAGATGTTTAGATTAATCATTTCATGCACCTACTCAAGTATTCCCTCGAATACAAACACTAGAGAGTACCAAACAGCATACAGATTGTTGGCTTGGAATTATGACATTTTCCTTAGATAAATTAAGGAAGTCCTAAATAAGTTTTAAAAAAAAAAACAGGTCACAGAAAGCTGAATATCACTATGAGCCAATTTTGCCCAAATTGATATGTAAATTCACAGAAACCCAGTTAATATCTCTGCAGTTTTCATTTCTTAGAATGTACAAAGGAGGCTGGGCAGTGGTTTAATCCCACACTTGGAAGACAGAGGCAGGTGGATCTCTGGGATTGAGGCCAGCCTGGTCTACAGAGTGAGTTCCAGGACAGCCAGGTATACACAGAGAAACCGTATCTCAAAAACCAAAACCAAAGCAAACAAACCCGCCCCCTAAATTATAAAGGAATGCAAAAGTTTTACACAATGATTTTTAAGATCTAAAATAAAGAGAAGGCTCATCCTGCACAATTTCCAGCTTACTACAAAAAGCCATGATGCCTGGTAGGGGCTGGTGTTCAGAGGCAGATAGACATCAGAGAAGCAGGATGGGTACCTAGGAACAGATTCATACCCACCTACAATGTAATTAGGGAGGAAAGGACAGACCTGCACCAAACAGTGATGGGAAATCACTCAGAGTATCGCAGTAACTTCATGAATGCTACCACTGGTGGCAAGCTGCACGCTGGGGATACCCTTCATCAACAAGAAGAGTAGGTACCACACACAGCAGTGCAGCGAAGCTCGGTGTACAGAATGCACAGACACAGTGACTGCCTGTGTGGTGAGTCCAATTACATGGACTTCTGGAATAGTCAGAAAGAAGATGAGTGGCTTGCCCGGGGATAGGGCTAGGAGAGCAGTGGGCTGCAAAAAAGGGGAGACTGTGTGGGAATAGAGTGGTTCTAACAATTATATGCACTTGCCAAAACCCATTGAATTTCACACTTTAAATTAGAACTTAATTGTGCATAAGCCATGCCTCAATTAAAGCAATTAGAAGTGTTAAGTGAAAAACTCCAAACAAAAACCTGGAGAGGCAGACTTGGGCATCAGCAGGAGATCAGGGTAATGGCCAGTTTCTACCTGCTGTTCACATGGCCTTGTTGAACTCTTTGGCCATATCTTGACAAAGACAGCTCTGTGTGCCACACCTGCTCCCTTGGGTTGGCTGGCCCTAAGATAATGTGGTCCACACCTGGTAGCTCTAGATGCTTGGGAGGATCAGAACTCTTTTTTCCCTGTCTGGTTTCCAAAGCCATCCTCTTTGGGGACTGTAATGGAGTAGACATTTGAGTCCCTCCTGGGAAAGCAGAACTGCTTCTGTGCATGTGTTATTTGTATTTCTCCATAACACAGACAGGCCATTGACTTATATGTGTGCACACATGCACATGGGTTCAGGCACATGTATGTGCTATATGTGTATGCATGTGTATATATGTATGAATGCATGCACATACAGACATGTATGGATAGCATGTGCACATGTTTTAACACTTGTGCCAGCCCTTCTCAGGTAGAGCGCTAGGCTAACTGTGTTTTCCCTCTTGGCCACTTTGCTCCACTGGTATTGATCAAGCTATCTCTGCTTATTAATTGGGGAATCCATTCTGTCTGCATGTAGACCTTGAGTTGGAAAAGCTTATAATTACAGTAAGGTGGCCATAGTGATGCATGGAGGCCAGCCAAGGGCTCTCTTTGCATCCTTAAGTTTTCTAGAACATGTTGTGTATCTATGTGGTGTGTGCACAGACCTATAGGTATACAAATATAAATATATAAAATACATATATATAAATATCATAATATTTAACATATTATATATTATAAAATATAAAGTAGAACTCCCTATAATCTGAGGGTTGTCAGTATTGAAGACCTGTCAGGAGCCACTCCTTTGGCTCTAGGGCCTGTGTATTTCTCCATAACACACACAGGCCATGGACTTATATGTGTGCACACATGCACAAAGGTGCAGGTATGTATGTGCTATATGTTTATGCATATATATATATATATATACATATATATGAAAGTATGCACACTCAGACAAGTGTGTGTAGGTATGTGCACACATGTCCACATGCATATTTATCTGATCACATATGCATATGTATGTTTCATGCATGGGGCTATGCTTTTATGTACCTGTATATGTGTCCTAGTGTGTACACATGTTTGCTCATGTGCACATGTGTGCATACAGTTTATCAATAGGGCCACCTATTTAACCATAGGTGGGGCAGTGTGTGGTGTTCTCTGGCATCAGTGTATGCATGTGTGGGTAGAGAGGGAGAGAGCGGTAAAGCAGCAGAGGTTGAGGACCAGATGATCATTTCTCATTTTCAGAAGACATATGAACATTTTGGCCTCACCTTCTGTGGATCCTGGTTCTCACTCATACTCCTGACTCAGTGGGCTTTTCATATAGAAAAAGCTTTCCATCTGGAAGATCCATTTGTGCAGTAAGATGCAATGTTTCTACTAACAAAATAACTGGTGTGTGCTACAAGACCCATCTGCTTCTGGGAAATTCTGTACCTTGAAAGAGATTATCATCCACTCTAATGGAACCTGGGGCCCCTGGCAAGGAGCATCACCTGACCCTCGGGGCTCTAACACCCAAAATGAAAAGGAAGTGTGCAGGGGGGCTTCTGAGGCCCCCACTTCTGGTGAGGGTATGTGGCAGACACACATACATGAACTCTAGGACCACCTGGCACAGCTGTGGTGTTTCCAACCAATTCCAGGGAGCTGGTGTTGGCCCCAGGAGGACATAGTTATCTACCAGCCCCCAGCAAGGCTCTGAGTGGTGATTCAAGGTTATCCCCTTACCCCTTGAAGCCAAGAAGTTTCTAGCAGGAATCTCAAAACCTGGGAAGTCAGAGCCTTTCAAGAGAGAAGGGGAAGTGGGCAGGCCTATGAAGAGGCCAATTTTAAGTGGGAAGGGGAAAAGTGATCTTCCAAGATGACAAGGTGTGATGCCACCTAGGAAATGATGCTGGGATGGGACCTCTTGTATTTGGAGAAACAGCTGCCAGTCTGCACAGGTCCTGCTCTGTTCCAGCCATTTGATCTGTGATTACCCAAACACCAATTCCTTCCCCTCCAATCCAGCCTCTCAATGAACATTAATTCAAAAGATGCTCTTGCAGCCACCGAGGAATGTAAGTGGAGCCTGTATTTAGCTCTCATTTTTTAGAGCATTCAGTGGCTGGAGTAAGAGTTTGACTTCCACGAAGTTCTCACACTCTGCTACTCTGACTGAGATACGACACTAGAGAAAGTACAGGCATGCTGGGGACTGGGAGGCCCATTTCCTAATAAAAAAATTGGGCTGACAAAGGTCGGGATAGCTTTGACCAAGCACTATCTTGCTTTGGAAGGAGATGTGGGCTTAATTGAATAGTTCAGCCCAGCAGGCCAGCAATTGATTTTGTGTAACACAGAGACACGGGGGAAGAGCTTCAGGAGAACCAGAATCTGCACAGGTGACCAATGAAGCCACTGGTGAGGGGACTGGAAAGTCAGCAGCATTCCCAGCAGGGCTGCTCTGTAATTCTAGGACCTGCCTCAACAATTTCCTGGAACATTAGTCAATTAATAGTTTCAGAATCCTTTCACTGGACCAGAAGAGTAGGTATGTGTATGTGTGTGTACATATATGTGTGTACATGTGTAGTCATGTGTGTGTGTGTGTGTGTGTGTGTGTGCATGTGCGAGTACATGTGTGAGTTGTGAACATGTGTCAGTTTGTGTGCATGCGCATATGTGAGTGTACCTGCTAGTGCAGGTGTCTGTGTAGAGGCCAAAAGTCAGTGTCAGGTGTCCTCCTCAATGGTTGTTCCCCTTGGTTTTGGAGATAGTGTCTCTCATTGAACCTGGAGCTTGGTCATTCTGCTCACCTAGTTAATGAGCCCCAGAATTACCCCTGTCTCCACTTCTCCAGTGCTAGGATTATGTTCATGCTACTGTGCCCAGCTTGTGTGTAGGCATCTGAAATCAGGTCCTTGTGATTGCACAGCAAGCGGTTACTGACTGAGTCATATACCCAGCAGAAAGACTGAGGGACTTTGGTGACATCACGTGGGGCCTCTTCAAAGCCTAAGTCCACAATCCTTTGTTGGAATCTGCCTAGCGGATAGAGAAGCCCACACTCTGCGTCTTTTTGTTCTAACTAATAAAACAAGGCTTTGCAAAAGCCAGGCTCTGCATTTGATGCACCTGCATCAGGACCTTGTGTAATCAAGGCATGTATGCATTAGGCAAAGCCTGGCTTGTTTCAACTGCCGAATCCAATGCAGTAAAACCAGGACTTTCATTCGAGATGTCTTCACAAATTAACAAGAGAACAGTGAAGCCCAGAGTGTTGCCTCTGTCTCATTGGCTGCTCTCCTAATAGTCACTGCCTGTGGCTCACAGGGCTTTAGAACCCACGAGAACCTTCTCTCACGCTGGGTCTGAGCTGAGGTTTGAAGATGGCAGCATCCAGGTGATGTCTCAGCCACACACAGCATCACCAGGTTCACCTTCAGGGCTGGAACAACCCCTCCAGACTGAGATGTCTGAGACCTGCAGCACTCTGCCTGGGACTCTCATCTCAATGGGAGATGATGAAACAGAAGTGGCAGGCAGTGTTGGCAGGAGCAATCAGCTGAGAGCCCGCCACACAGAGGATGATGGAAGCCAGGAATCAGCACGGATGTTAAAGTGACAATCAGTGCCAACCTGCAGGTCTCAATCCTCCCTGAGGAAAGTGTTATCTGAGAGCTCAGAGGTCAGCAAGCTCATGTTGACCTTGAGTGCAGGTGCGACCTTCAGGGAATAGTGTGAGGAAAACACCAGCAGGGCAGATGATGGAGTATCAGGCAGAGTTTTTACACTGGCATAAATGGAGACTGGGCAGACCCTTCGCTGCACATTGACTGGAGAAGGATTCCATATAAACAGTCTGTGGGTGGCTGGGAAAGGGTGTCAGGCCCCAGGCAGAGGCTGCTACCCACCGAATGACCAGACCCAGCTGGGAGCGAGGAGCTTCTGGGCAGCACCTTCTGGGGGTCTCATGTCCTAGGATTCACTGCCCTTGGACTTTGGCCTGAGAATTTTGATGCCAGACTCTCTCCAGGTTCTGATGACAGTTCCCTGAGAAAGGCTGGTGTAGAAGGAACTCAAAGTAATAGAACTGATGGTACAAAGGATTTGTTAATACGTTTGCTTAGGAGACATTAAACACACAAAGTAGAATTTAACTGAGAGAGTGGGCATCCCTAAAATACTCTGAAGACAAGCACTATGCTAACCAGGGTTATTAGAGATAAGCAAAGTTTACAGTGGTAGGATGTAAATGTTAGTTCACTGGGATTGACCAGCCATAAGGCCCAGCCCCAAGGAACAAGCCTCTAACAGGCAGCTCAAGGGGAATGCAAGGCCACAACAAATGTTAGGTCCTGGTCTTGCCAAATATCCCCAGTTCTCTTCTTGAGAAAGGTGTAACTCTGCCATGTGGGCAAGACAACCCTGGGTAACAACTACTGGACAAGAACAGCACAGGCATACTAAATCCTGCAATATATTTACTGTGTAAATCTCCCTTCACTGTTCAAAGAATGACCTGAGGCCGGGACCTAAGAGAGATGTAAGGATGACAGCTTATGTAGAATGGATAAGGTACACATAATCTATTCGAGGCTGACTCTTGTTTGGGTGTTAGCCCCAGTTGGCTGTACACTTGAGTAAAGAGTGAATGGAAAGAGGGGATGCTTACATGTTTGCCTCTACAGAGAAAAGCCTACCCCAAAACCAGTTGGGGTGGCTTTCTTTGGATAATACAGGTTTATGAACATGTTCCCTACTTGGCCCAATCATCTCTCCTTTCTCTGCTGTGAGAGTGTGTGCTGCCTTCTTTCTTGTTGATGTCCACATAAGCAGGTCTCCGGGGCTGGAACTGACTGGTATGATGGCAGAGTGACCCAACCTGCACAAGCATGTATGCAATGGCATGCCCTCTCCCTCCGCAGAACACACTGCTGTATGTGGTGCAGCTCCAAAACTGCAGGCAACCACCACACACCCTGCAGAGCCTTTCCTCCCAGGATGCGTATCTACACTGGGGTCACCTCATAAGCAAAACTAAAAAAAAAAATCTTTGCATTTTTGTTCTGTGGGCTTCTAAGCCTGAGGTGGAGATGAAGAGTTGCCTGGGAGATGACCCAGGAGCCTGAGGAAGATGTTCACACAGGCACATCCAAGGCTCTGCTGTGATGCCAAGGCCACTCATCCCTCCAAATCTAGAGAAGCCCGAGTACTGTTTCTGGAGATCAGGAGGGGGGACCATCCTCACAGCATTTGGGGGGTTGTGCATGCGGCTAAGGTGCTGAGCAACCCAGAGGAACCCTTATGCCACCCTTGAGTTCACATTTCATAAAGGCTGAAGGCATGATCACTACTTCAAGCTACCCGGAGGCCCTTCCTGTTTTATCAACATGGAGGAACAATTTGCCTTTACCGTGGATCCTAAGAGCCATCAAATGATAGGCTTTTATTTTGTTTCATGCTTTTGGGTTAAACATTAAATCAATAAGGCTGTCACACCAGGTCCTGGATGTTTCAGAACTCAGAAGAAATTCAGGAGCCCATGAGATGACTGAGTGGGCCTGCAACTGATCACAGACATCACCCAGGGAGCTTTCTCCCAGGGAGTGTCACCAGCTGACTCCAACCCCCACTCACAGCCACCCAAGGGGTCCCACTGCTGACTCTAACTCTCACCCACAAAGCTTTCCTGAACATGTCTTTAGATTTACTCTGGAAAATAGGGTGCATCTCTGAGGAGCTAGGAGAACAGAGTTGCCAGCTCCTCTGAGCACGAGCCCCACAGAGGAACCCTGGAGAAGCCGAGGCCAGGGTTACAGCAAAAGAATCCTCCCTGAGTACCAGCCTCATTGCCATGCATGTGGCTGGCATCCAGCACTGGGCTTACAGCTGCTGCTCTCAGTTGAGAAGTCAGGGTGAGCTTCATGGTCCTGCACTGTGAGAAGAACCCTTGGGCCAGCTTCAGGATTCCAGGGAAGGGAATGGATATGTTGCAAACTTGCCAAGCTGCTGAAAGAGCTGGTGCTCACGAATGCAGGTGATCGTGTCTTGACTTGCTGTGGTGACAGCACCTAGACTGAGTTTCCAAAGCTTAGCCTCCCCCTCCCCAGATCTGGTTGCATCATCATAAGCAGAAAGAGTGCATACTGGGATGTGTTTGTGAAGAGCCCCTACAGAACCCAGGTGAGAAGGGCCTGAGTTATCCTAGAATGCAGCCCAAGACTATTCAGTAGATGACTTGATGCCACTGCACAGGAATAACCTACTGACATGCCCAAGTCTTCTCCACCAGATGCCCCGGGGAATGTGGACAAGTCCTTCTACCACCTTGCTTTAAGAGCTGAAGCAGGGAGGGAATTCCTTGGCTTAGCTCAATTCAATTAAGAACTATTAATTGGGCTCCTAAGATGTTCAAGGCAGTGTCCTTGGTAATTCAATTATGTGCAGGTTTCCTTTGAATAGCTGATTTAAAATCTCACTCCTTACAGAGGAAACAAAAGGTAATTGGCAATATTTAATTTGCAAATGCTTGCCCCAAGGTAGTGGCTGCTAGATAGGAGGACTAGGTGAAGGATGCTGAGCCAGCCTGGGCTTCTTCCTACAGGAGCCTGGGATATATGCAGAAAACCTGTCTGAGGGTTAGCATCACTTCTCATGGCTTAGTCACCTCCCAGGTGCTGGGATACCCTTTCTTAGAGACTCTAGCTCTTTGATGATGACTTATGTCCAAGTCCCAGTTGTGCACAAGACCAAGCAAAGCCTGTATTAAAAGGATTCTGTGAATTCCTGCCAGGGGACACCCCTTGGGTGTACAGACATTATTTTCAACCACTAGGTGTAGAACCTTTGGTTCTTATGAACTGCTATCCATGTCTTTCTTAAAATGAGAAAGGGACCCCTCCACTCACACTGGGTTTGAATACAGTTCTCACTACTGTTTGATTGTCTGTCCACTGAGATCTCAGTCAGGCCTTTTGTATAGATGTGGACTGAATGATACTGTGGATTCTCTGAGCCTTATGAGGGAGAGGCTGTGCTGAGCAAACAGGCACAGCTGCATCTTGCCTGGCACCTGCCCTTCTCTCTGTGGAATCAGAATTTAGTGAGTCTTCTTCCTTCATCTGAGAAGCAGATGGGATACACGAATATATACTGAACTCTTGTTGTAGAGGAGTTTGGGTGTGTGTAGGCTGTCAATGCAAAAACATAGCTCTCACCTTCAATGGAATGAGATCATTTATATTGGAGTCAGGCATGAGTGTCCATGGCCCAGGGACAGATTCTGGTGACCCACATTCCGTACTCTAGTATGGAAACACTTTCACAAGGCTCTACAGAATAGTAACGGAACAAAGAAAACCATTAAAATCACTGGTGTGGACCTTGGGTAGGTGGACTATAGCAAAGCAGGAAGTCTTTGTTATAGGTCTCAGTTACTAGCTGACAGCATCCTTAGCCTTTGGGTTGGTAGGGAGCTAAGGGCTCTGTTAGTAAATCCCAGAAGGATTTCTCCCATAGTCACAAGAACAGATATTAGTCGAGACATTGAGATGGACAATGAATGGCTCTTAGGGGGCTCAAGATAATTTGGCCCTAGACTGGTAACATCCCTATTCTCCATAGTCACTGTAGTTCTCACCAGACAGCCTTCTAGAATCTTTAACACAGATGTAGTGCTCCCCACCCCCCACGAGCTTCAGTTACAGGATGTTGATTAACCACTGCTTATCCAGGCATAAAGAAGAGCGTTCACCACCAGCTCCAGGCACAGGCCAGCCTCACTTCCCAAGGACCAGGAATGGTGTCTTTCAAATCAGAGTCCTCGGACCCGAGGTGACATTGACCTTTCTGCCATGCCAGGTCACAAACAAAATGCCTTAGTTTCTTCCAGGGACTGAGTTACACACCACAGATTCCCCCATCAGAACTAAGGAAGGAGGAGACACCTTCCTGGTTTGGCTCAAAACCAACATCCAGAAAAGTCAGCCAGGAGAAAGGGGGAAAGGGTCAAGGGACTGTGATCAGTTCCATGGCTTAATTTGTAATTATTTGGGAAAAAATACAGTAGAAAGCCAGACAAAGCACACTCTCAAACAATAAGCTCTTCTTCCAGCTTCAAAAGGACAGCTACCTGAGGGTCCTAAACACACTCACTGGGAATGTGGCTGTTCTGGGAGCTGCCTCATTGGAGGTGGCCTGCTAGACTGCAGATCTGCAGTCAGGTCTGTCCCCGGCTCCCCTTGTGTGCATGCACACACACCACAGTGCTGTCTCCTCTAGCTCAGGATTGGACAGAGCAAGTTCGCACCCTTCTCACCTCTGAGTAGAGCAGGGCTGGGTCCCAGAGCACAGTTCAGGAGAATGACACCTGCACCATGAGAGCTCAGAAGCAGGTCAAGACTTCACTGACAGTTTCAGTAAAATGACTGTGTTAATCAACTTCCAGCAACAGACAAGCTAGAACCACCCTACGGATGGAATCATGGAGCCATCAGTGGTGATGTTCCCCAGGGTCAATGGCCCACAGCCTGTAACAGAGGCTGAAACTGTCCTGAGTCCCTGCTCACCCTGCCAGCAGGATGGTGTGTACCTGAGAGCTACCAGGCCTTCTGATGAAGAACAAATCTACCGCAGACATTCTGGGTTTTCCTTGAGGAGGGCACACAGTGCTTACATGTTTCAGTTTGAAATTCCCTGGTTGGCCAATCACACTTTTGTTTTCACAAACTTGAAATGGTTTTTAATTTGATCTGATTTTTATTTGTTGATGAAACTCAGTTTTAGGAGCTAGAGATATTTCTTGGTGGCTAAGAGCACTAACTGCTTTTGCTGACTACCCAGGTTCAGTTCCCAGTACCCATGTGACAGCTTGTAACCATCTGTAACTCCAGTTCCAGGTAATCCAATGCCCTCTTCTGATCTCTGTGGCCACCAAGTATGCATCAGGTATGCATACATACACGTAGGCAAAGTATTCATATGTATAAAATAAACTTTAAAAATAAGGAATTTTAGCTAATCTGTAAAAATATAAACAACACAGAATGCCACATGAGGGTGACTTTATTTTTGACAACAATACTGCATGACAATCTTTCCTGCTGGCTAATGGGGAGGGGGTCAGTGTCACTAAAGCAAAGGAACACTGCATTCCAAAGCATCAGGTGCCAGAGCATCCTGTGGGGTCTTACTTGTGCCTTTCCAACATAGAGTGGGCTCTCAAAGGCGTAGATAGACCAAAATCCGAGAGAGGCTGGAAGGACAGGGAAGGGTCTCACTCCAGAGCTTGCCTTTCAGTCTCTAGGCAGATTTTCTTGCTTCTGTTACTTTGCCTGGAATCATGCATGAGTTAAAGCAGATGGCACCATCATGGTAATTAAATTATCCAGTGCCTTTGAGTGATTGCACTAGGAGGCCAAAAGCAACAAGCAGGCTAAATGTGAGGAGTCGCAAGCCCTTCTCCATTCTGATGGGATCTAACTCATTGGTAAGATAAATTTGATTGGGATTCAGATGTAGTTAGTCAGTGACAGTCTCTAATTTAGGAAAATGTTAAGTTAATTTGTAATTCTAATGTCCTCTAATGCCAAAGAGCCACGACGAAAAAGATCCTCTGAAAAAATCTGAAGTGGGGACTGGAGAGATGGATTAGGAGTTAGGTGCATTTGCAGAGGACCCAGGTTTGTTTCCCAGGACTCACACGTTGGTTCACAACCATCTGTGTCTCCAGTTTCTGGGGATCTGACTCCCTCTTCTGACCCCTATGGGTACTGCATGCATGCTCTACAGATAATTACACACATCAAAATGCTCATACACATAAAATAAAAATAAATAAATCCTTAAGAAATACTTCCAAGAGGTGTTATTGCTAAGGATGAGGTCTGTCCTTATTGTGTGGGAGGGAACCAATCTGGTGAACAGTGTTGAGTCACTGTGGTTCAGTGATTCCCACAGTCTTGTGACAACTCTGCTCCAATGACAAGGGCATCAGGGCAAGTGGGAAATGGGTGGGAAGGAGCAGACTTGTGTGTGGCAGTGAAGACTGGAAGGTGAGACGCCGATGGACAGAGGTAAGATAGTGACGGAGCAAAGGTTAAATTGTCAGTGTGGTTGCCGATGGATCAGGGATGACACTGCCTGTGTGGTTGGTTTGATTTTGGAACTCAGAGAGCTGTACCACAGGGAGAAGGCAACAGCCCCAGCAGGTGATGGAACTGTATCAGGAGAGTGGATGACTCTTTGGGCAGTGGGACACTAATTGCTTTGACTTCAGGGCAATTTTCCTGGAAACTCACGCTGCTCTGTTCATGTGAAGCACACAGAAGGTCTCTGTGACAACTCAGGCTGCCTCTGTTGTCCTTCTAAGAAATGGCTCAGACAGACAGTCCTGAAGCTTGCTGAGGAGAGAGCAGGGACTTGAGAGACACAAGGAGAGAGAGAGGCCCGAGCAGAAAGGAAGGCAGTGAGAACAACTCCTGCTATCCTTGAATGGACTTGGGTAAAAGTGCTCTGATGGTCTGGAGAGAAACACAGCGAGACGGGTGCAGGCCTGGAAGACTGGGGTTCTGGGTGGACACAGGGAGCCCCTTAGAGTTGTATACTGACAGTGAACATTTGTTTAGTATATGTCAGCCTGAAGTGTTAAATGTGTGTCAGTCAGCTTCCGTCACTGTGACCAAAGATCTGGGAAAAATCACTTTACAAGGAAGAAAGGTTTATTGGGGCTCACTGTTTCAGACTGTGGTCTCTTAATTCTGGTGTTGGGCCCGTGGTGAGGTAATATGCCATGGTGAGGAATGCTGTAGAGAAGAGCTGAGACACAAAAGGAGAAAGAGGGGGCCAGGGTTCTGATGCCCCTTCAAGGGCACCCCCCCATCCTATGACCTAACCTTGTTTCCAGTATTACTTCCTGATAGTGACAAAGGCTGAGAACCAAGCCTTCTACACATGGCCTCTGGGGAATAGTTCAGATTTAAGCCACAGCATGGAGAACACTTACTTAAGAAAGAAGGAAAGAAAGAAAGAGAAGGGGGAGAGAGGGAGAGGGAAAGGGAGGAAGTAAGGAATGGAGATAGGAAGGAAGGAAGGAAGGAAAGAAGGAAGGAAAGAAGGAAGGAAGAAAGGAAGGAAAAGAAAAGGATTTGCTTCATCTAAAGTTTAGCTTTAGCTATATGCCTGTATTTTTATAGACTGAATATGGTGGGGATGGATTGGTGGCATTCACGGGGCCTGGAAGGAGTGCAGAGGAAGGAGAAGTAGCCTCTTGGAGGACCCTAGGGAGGTGGCTTGATGGTGTGCTGTGTGGGACTCTGCAGGCCATGGTCAGCTGGCCAGGGCTGGAGTCTGTTGGGGAAGGTGTAGCCCGAGGGTGCAGGATGGCCAACCATCTGCACAGCCACTTTGCATAATGAGCCTGAGAAACACATTCCAAATTCCCCTGAGGCAAATCTGTCCAGAAATGAACTTCAGCAAGCACTGCTATGTGGGAGGTAAGATTAAGTGCCATTACCACCCATCTTTTCTGGGAAATGCTTTTTTGCTGCGAAACTTAATAGAAATCATAGAAGCTGATATTTAATTATCATTTACTGTGTAGTGGGCACAGCTCTGAGTGTCCCATTCCATAGCCCTCAACTCTCCTGGGAGCTGTCATTCACCATCTAGGGCCTCTTTCAGAGTAAACTCCTAGGCCCTGACCTGGGCCCCTAAGAGATGCAGAGCCCAGTCTGTATGAGGCATACAAGATTCAGAACTCAGCAGTCCAGTGTGGGGCATCTTTAATCTTCCCAGTGAACCTTTATGATTAGAATTTCACATAAACAAGAACAAAGGCTTCAGTATAAGTTGTCAGAAATTTTCCATGGTCATATTTATTTTAAAATACTTATGTTTTAATCTAAAATTCAAGTTCAGCTGGGGACTGTTATTAAAACACAGAGAGGTTAAACAATGTGCCCCAAATTACAAATCCAGGAAGTAATTAAGGCAGAGTTTGAATCCAGGCCAGAGGTTCAAGCCTTTTAATTCCTACTTGTGCTACCTGGTCATTCTTCCTACAGCTAACAGATAAAGCCTGCCATGGGCTCTTACTGTCAGTGAAAGACCGACCGGCAACTATAAATCTGTTATTTATAAAAGGAGATTTCACTGCCCAGGAAACCTAGGATGCATTTGTCCTGAAGAAGTTGTGCTAACCCCAAGACCAGAAGACAAAGGGAGGGATAAAGGAATGAGGAATAATCCAGGTGGATGGACTGGCTTGGGGAAAGTCTCTCCTGGGGAGAAGTTCTATCCAGGAGAGATGGGCTGTGACATTTAGAGGACTCCGTAGACAAAAAAGGAGGCAAACCTTCTCATTTAAAAACCATTAGGAATTTTAAAGTGGAGAAAAACCACTGAACCTATTGCAGTGCCTCAGGTATGTCATACACATAGCTCAGAAAGGAAGGCAGGCGGGGCTAACGTGGATGAATCAAGGATGGTGAGCTTTGAAAGGATGTGTGTGCAACAAGGATAGATAACGAACCTGCTGAGGTATGGTGATGTGGCAAAGGATACCAGGCTGAGGGATCAGATGGGGAGTTCTAACTTCAGCCAAAGGGCAACTGGCAGTCATGGGTTTCCAGCCAGGAAGTGACATGACAGGCTGACATTTCAAGAGGGCAAGTACTCTGACTGACCAGTGTGGTCCATAGCCACTCTCACATCAACTTAAGCACAGCGTGTTGAGGGCTGGCCTGATTCTAAGTGGGTTTAGAAATGGGTTCCATAAAGCTGCTGGTTCCAGAGTCCAGGAGGGGCCTTCAGGAAACTGTTCAGTGTGGAGGCTCAAGAGTCAGAGTAACTATAGGGCTGAGGGAGAGCTAGGAGGGTGTGGGGGGCACATGTATCCAGGTTCAACAGGAGAAACACAGCAGTGGGAGTGGTCCCAGCTCCCACATGCTGTCTTGGTCTGATGGAGAAAAATAAGTGGGAATGTGGGCTGAGAGATGGGGACCAGAGCACTCAGATTGGGAGGGGACCAAGGCAGGCTCTCTACATCTGCAGATGGAACACTTGGGCACTGGAAATTAGGAATGTAAGATGGGAGGAGAGATACGAGCAAGAATCTCCTTGCTCCTTATCACTGCTTCCAGATGGTTGAGGATAGGGAAGAAACCATAGGTCAAGGGCAATAAGAGAATGCACACAGCTTTTTCCTTGGCCCATAGGGAGTGGCACTATTAGGAGGTGTGGTCTTGTTGGCATAGGAGTGGCCTTGCTGGAGGAAGTATGTCATTGTGGAGGTGGGCTTTGAGGTCTCATATATACTCTCAGCCATGTCCAGTGTGACAGTTTACTACCTGTTTCGGGCGGATCAAGATGTAGAAGTCTCTGCTCCTCTTCCAGCACCATGTTTGCCCGTATGCTGCCATGCTTTTTTGCCATGATGGCAATGGACTAAACCTCTGAAACTGTAAGTGAGCCACCTCAATTAAATGTTTTCCTTTATAAGAGGTGCCATGGTCATCGTGCCTCTTCACAGCAATAGAAACCCTAACTAAGACAGGAGTTGGTACCAGGAACTGGGAGTATTGCTGTGATAGGCCTGACCCTGCTTTTATTTGGAGCAATTTGGACTTTGTGAGTTTGGGTTAGGAAAGCAGTAGAATGCTTTAAGCACTGCTTAATCGGCCATACTAGTAGGAACATGGAAGACAGTGGTGCTCAGTCTGAGTTAAAATATGGGGGCCTGACTCAAGAAGTTACAGAGGAGAAGAATTTTTGTATGTGGTTTAGAGACTGTTCTTGTGATAATTTGGCTAAGAATGTGGATGTTTTTGCCCTTATCTGAAAAGTCTACCTGAGGCTAAAGTGAAGAGCTTTGGATTAATTTGAATGGCAAAGGATATCTCAAAACAGCCTACTATTGATGATATCACATGGTTATTAGTGTTCATTCTTATGAAGAGTTATAATGAAAAGGATCAAGCTGAGAAGGAAAAATACAAATGTAAATTTGAGGAGAAATGGGCCACCAGGAAGTGAAATAGACCTAAATCCTGTGTTCAAGGAGGTAAACAGATTAAAGGAAAGCCTGATGTTAAAAGAAATGAAGGGAGTGGAGAACTCAGGGCAAGATCCTACAGAGGTAAGCTTCCAACTTATAAAAAGGAATTAAAGAACAACTTAGGTGAGGAGTGGTGGTATACACCTCTAATCCCAGCCCTCAGGAGACAGAGGCAAGCACATCTGTGAGTTCAAGCCCAGCCTGGTCTACAGAGCAAGTTCCAGGACAGCCACATAAGGCAATAAAGGAAAACATGGAAAGCAGAAAGCTGGTGAAGATGTAATTGAATGAAGGAGTCATGTTTCAGCCCCAGCAAACAGCAGGGTCTGGAAGCTTTGGCCATGTGGTTCTGGCTTTACAGTTAAGGATGCAAGAAAGGGGTTATGGAATCTCCCTCCATGACTAAGGAAAGTTGCCACACATGTCAGTGGTGTCCGTAAATGGAGGTCCAGAGAGGCCATGTGTGAAACTGTGAACGTGAAGCCGGAATTTCCTTGGAGAGCCCAAGATGTTAGAGATGCCAGAGTCCTGGGACACCTTCTGAGGAAAGCTGCTAACAGGGAGTGGAACCAGCCCAAGAGAAAGATGTGTTTTCCAGTCAGAAAAGATGTGAGGAGTTGGAGATCTGAGGAGCATTTTGACATGAGGCATGGAGATGCAGAGTTTGGACCTAACTGATTTTTGGTTCATTATTTCCTCACTATACTCTCTTCCTTACCTTTTGGAATGGTCCTGTGCCATTACACGTTAGAATATATAATCTGCTTTTTGACTTTGATTTCATTAGGGATTATAGTTAAGAGATTGCATGAATCTCAGAAGAGATTTTGAACTTTGGATATTTTTAATCATTGCTAAGACTGTGATAGACTATGGGGACATTTGAAGTTGGGCTAAATGTATTTTGCTTTGTGTTGTGTCTAAAAGCCTATGGGGCCAGGGAGTGGGATGTAGTGGTTTGAATAGGTGTGGCCCCTGTAGACTCATGTGTTTGAATGCTTGGCCCATCGTAGGCATGGCACTATTAGCAGGTGTGGCCTTTTGGAGGAAGTATGTTCCTGTGGGGGTGGACTTTGAGGTCTCATATATACTCAAGCTATGCCCAGTGTGACAGTTCACTTCCTGTTACCTGCAGATCAAGATATAGGACTCCCAGCTACTTCTTCAGCACCATGTCTGCCTGCATGCTGCCATGTTTCTTGCCATCATGATAATGGACTAGACCTCTGAAACTGTAAGCCATCTCCAAATAAATGTTTTCTTTCATAAGAGATGCCATAGTCATGGTGTCTCTTCACAGCAAGAGAAGCCGTAACTAAGACAGATATACACAAAAAAATGAAAGTAGTATTGGGATCATAAACTAAAAAGAAGGCATAGTTCCCTGAAAATGTAGGACTTCAATATCTGGTGGGTGGGGTAGGGTACTCTGGGCAGACAGAGAACCTAGATCTGCCTGAGTCATGGCCCCTCCAGAGGTGCCACCCTGAGGCAGACTCTGAGATTCCAGGATTTGTGCCTTAAAGATTTAGACACTAATGTCAGCAGCATGCGATGGGCTAGGAACATACTGAAGTGTGTGACAAAGGAGGCCTGTCTAAGGACTAAGAGGAATGGTACACTTCTGAAGATTAGATACAAGGAGCCCTTAGCTTAGATGTGCAGAGAGGAGGGGCGGGGTCATAGGAAGAGAGGATCAGAGTGTGGTGCTCGTAATACCAGAATGTGGAACCCAGAAAAGACAGCAGCAAAGCGCCAAGTCGAGGGCAGGAACAAAGGCGGCCTTTGGAGGGGAAGGAAGAGGAAGGTCATTGAGTAAGAACCACAGCAGGAGGAGGCTCTAGAACCCACAAGAAGGAAAGCTACACCTTTAAAGAGGAAGGGACCAGCAAGCATCTGTTTCTGAAGTAAAAGGTTGATTGATTCAATAATTGGGAATTCATATATGTAATTCATTATACCAGTAGGGGGAAATTCATCCAATCAGAATAAAAATCATGAGCCAGGGTTCCTGGTGATGGAAAGGACATTTGATAAAATACCACTCTCCATTTATGAAAACAGCAAGAGTTATCAACACAAAGGATGTTAGCTGAGATTAGAAACATGCCTTCAGGAAAATGCTTGTTCTATTTTCTTTTCTATTGCTGTGACAGATTCCCTGACTGACAGTAACTTTGAAGAAGAAAGGGCTTATTCAGTTTATAGTTGCAGTTTTAAGGAAAAGTTGAGGCAGGGACTCAAAGCAATCAGTCACATAATATTCACAACCAAGAACAGGGAGAAATTAAGTGCTAAGTTGCCTGCTTGCTGCTGCTTTCTTTAACTTTCTCCAGTTCCATATGTTTCAAAACCATCTGCCTAGGGAATGGTGCTGCCCACCAAGGGATGGATCTTCCTACATAATTAGCAGTTAAGACATCTCCCACAAGCATGGCCACAGGACCAACATGATCTAAATAATTCCTCAGTTGTAACTCTCTTCCTAGGTAATTCGAGGTTGTGGCAAATTGACAGACATTTAAAGCTAAGCATCACAACACTGAAAAATGTGTCATTCTAAAAACTTAGTATAGAATGTGAAAATTTACCAAAGTGTTGGACACACAACTTGCAACTCTAGCCTTATGGTCAGTGTGAGGACACTACCACATCCTGGAGCTTCATCTTGTCAGTGTTCCCCTTCTTTTCTAGAATTCTCTTTCTTGGGAAGGATAGGTTATCTCACACCTCAACATTCACTGTCCTTCCAAACAGTGAGAGGGATTACCAGGTAGCTGGACTCACAGCTGTATGCTTCTGATGTAGGATATTTAAAGGATGGTTCCTATACACAGACCCTCTTGCCTGATCTTCGAGTTACTCAAACCTGCCTGCCTTGGTTTGAAAGAAACTTTTCCCTAACCCCTTTCCTCCCTAGTGTTGTTGTAGTTTTGCTCCTTCCTTCCTTCCTTCCTTCCTTCCTTCCTTCCTTCCTTCCTTCCTTCCTCCCTCCCTCCCTCCCTCCCTCCCTCCCTCCCTCCCTCTTTCTTTCTTTCTTTCTTTCTTTCTTTCTTTCTTTCTTTCTTTCTTTCTTTCTTTCTTCCTGTAGAACTCTCTAGGTACCATGAATGAGTGGGAGAGTCAGTCACAAAATCCACACAACACCTCCCCTCACCTTGGTACAGTGGGATGCTTTGATGTTTTAGCTCTGGGGACAAGGGGCACACAGGGGAGGGTCTCTGGTGTGAAAGGAATGTAGGGTGCCCTTGCACAGGCATCTGTTTCTAGGGCCTCTCTGAGACTCTAAGTAAAGCTGCTGGGTTTTGTACTAGGGTGAGATCAGATTGGAGTGGCTTGCTGGGGCTTTCTTGCTCAACAGACTCAGGCTTAAGGGAGTGTGGGGAAGACATATCTCATCAACAGAGAACTGAATACTTGCAAAACAAAGAGTTTGGGAGTGAGGGTAGATGATCATAGTTAGCTATGACGGAGTAACATTAAACTCCCTACAAGGGAGAAATAGACAACTCAGTTATACTCTTGATGGATGATTCTTCTCAGGTTAGGTGAAGTTTACAGGCCATGGCTTCTTCCCCAGTTGCCAGACCAGCAGCTTTTATCTTTGTTTCTTTTTCACAGTCCTATGTGTCTTTCTTTTCTATAACACCAAATGTTTGACATGAGACTCTAGTCTTTATTAAAGCCAGATTCTAGACCTAAATTGGCTAAAGAGAGCTGTCAAAACAGCTGAAAAGCTCCCATTGTCACTAACATCTGAGAGGAAGGACCATCCCCGAGGTCTGTGTGCTCTGGCAGTGACTAATACATCTGCCTCCAGGTCTGGGAGGGCTGGATTCTGGGTGGGGTGGGTGGGACCCAACCACAACCAGACTAGGGAGGAAAAGACTCTTTAGACTCAAGCTTCCTATGACTTAAGTCTGAAAAGGGAAAGAGACCCAGTGTTCACATTTTCATAAAGAAGGAATTTACACACTGAGGGTGTGCTAATTAGCATTGTTTTAAATTATTAACGAGCACTTAAGGGCGTTTTAATGATATGCTTCAGCATGAGTGTGGTAAAGGGCATAATTTGAGAAGGGAGGTTAGATAGGCTGCTCGTGCATGTCTACATGGTGAAGGTGTGAACTGGAGTTAGTTGATCTAGGACCCCATTCCAGCATTTCAGAAGTTAAATGTGGAACTGGAGGTAAATGTGAAACTACCTCTAGGACAGAGTGAGAGGTCTGGGCATGTCTGATGGTTGACTCTGTGTATTGATGGTGTTTGTGTTCCCACAAATTCATCTTTTGAAGTCCTCACCCACAGGTTGTGGTGTTAAGAAGCAGGGCCCTGATGATTAGTGTCTATTATAAGAAGGGAAAGGGTGATTACTCTCCATCAAGTGAGGATACAATGAGAAGGTAGCTATCTGTAAGTTAGGAAGCAAACCCAAGGAAGATGCAGATCCATAGGCACTGTGGTCCTGGCCATGCAACCTCTAGCTTCAGTTTCAACCCTCACAGACTGTGGCACTTTGTTAAGATTGTTGAGCTGGCAAGCATACCCCTTTACCCAGGATCAGGCACTGCCCATCTGACCGTAGTCAAGCTGAGGGTCCTACAGAAGGGAAACTTGAGTGTTTTGAGATACTCTGGGATTTCATGTTTTATAAGGGGATTCTTGCATCATTTTCTCAGAAAGAGCAAAATTAGCTCATCACCCCCTTTCCCTTAAAGAGAGACATGCTTCCTAGTGAGAAGAATGGAGAGGCTGTGGTCTGTGAGGCCACATGTGGCCTCCATCTTTCTGGACTGGTTGGAGCATTTGTTGTGTGTGGGGGAGATGGTGTGAGAGCCTTACAGAAGGTCCCTATTGGTCGGTCTCTTTGCTATGGAGCATTCTTGAGCATGGATGTAAAGAATCCTCACTAAGGAAGAGCTCACCCCAGTCTGGTTTCTCAGTTCCCTTTACAAGGTGAGCCTTTCCCTGAGGCATCTACAAACAGTGGCCACCTTCTCTTGGCTTCAGACTCAATGTGTAGGCTTCTATAATAACCCCTTCCCCAGCATCATAGGTTACTTTGTGGGCATTGCAAAGAGAGTTTGAGTTAAAGCAGTGTTCAGGAAGCTGTAATTAAGAAATTAGGAGGCAAGATTAGAAGAACCTAGCTTTTAGAAATAAATAATTTGCAGATATCTGAGGTCTATTTGTTAAAAAACAAAACAAAACAAAACTTGTTCATGTGCTCTAGTAGTTTACCTCATGGGCATACATTGAGGAAATAGAGGGAAAGACTATGTCTTAATAAAAATATCATGCTGTGTTTATTCAAATAACAAAATAAATATGCGTTTAGAACAGGAAACTGGAAAACATGTAAAGAATATAGCACTGAGATCAGCAAATGAGGAGAACTGCCTATGGCGCCACCACTCTGGAGGACATGCTGTTAACATTTGGGGTTAAGCCTTTGCAGCCCGTTTTTGTGGCTATAATTTTATTCATTACCTTTTTAAAGTAAAAATGTCACAGTGACACGAATGCTTTTGTAGATTGCACAAAAGATGTACCAGGAAAATACAAACCAAGAAAAGCTGAGGTGGCTATTAATACGCTGAGTTAAATTGCATTTATAATACCAGCTGCAAGCATGCAGAAAATAGAGCTGAAAAGACGGCAAGGCATAAAGCTTGTGAAGAAGGAACCAATCATTTGTTTTTAAAGTTGTCTAAAGGAGAGGTGTACCATGTGCATGGATAAGAGACACACATTTATACTCTCCTATGAACTCTGTGGAGCAGAGAACATTCTGGCATAAGGATTGTGTCCAATACATGTTTGGTGTAGGGCAGATATTTCTGAATAAATAAATGAAAAGGTATTTTTATTTCCTGTTCTTTGCTGTCTTTTTCTCTTTTTTTGAAATGTTTTTTTTTTAACAAGTAAAATTCTCTCTCACACATACACATTTTAAAGGACTGAGAAGGTGGCTAGGGAGATGGCTCAGCTGGTAAAATGCTTGTCACACAAGATTTAGTTTGACTCCTCAGCAACCAGGTATGGTGATATGATATGTGCCTATAATCTTAGCACTGGGGTTGGGGTTGGGGCAGAGACAGGAGGATCCTCATAGTGTGATGGCCAGCTAATCCTGATGAATCATTAAGGTGCAGGTTCAATGAGATCTTGTCTCAAAATATAAAATAGAAAGCAATAGAGAAAGAAACCAGACATCACTTTGACCTCCTGTACATGGGCACAAACATGTATTATTCTCTCTCTCTATCTCTCTCTCTCTCTCTCTCTCTCTCTCTCTCTCTCTCTCTCTCATACACATGCAGGCACAAATGCACTGGAATGAAAGACAGAGGAGAAAGGGTATTGTGTATTTTGCACTGGCTGTTGATGAAGGAATAGAAGAATGTAGAAAAACTGGGGTTTATCTCATGGGTCTGAATGTTACCTTCTACAATGGGAAAGTAGTGTGAAGATGTTGGGATGGGGACCGCACAATCCCAGCAAGTGCTTCTGCTGTTTGCAAGGAGGAAGGGCATGAAGACAAGCTTACAGACTTGCTTTTCCTTGAAAATCCCACGTTTCATTTCCCATTGCTATTGTGTCTTCTTATGAAAGTCCAAGGGAAACTCTTGCATCACGAAATAATGAATAGTGCAGTATTTTAAAACTCAAAATCATTGAAAGTATCAGACGTGTTCATGTCAGACCAAGCCTATGCATATAAAGAGAAAGATTTGAGATGCCAGTCCAAGGTAGTCACTGTTCTCTCAGTGGCCTCTAGAGTCCCCATTTACAGCAGGTCTGAGCAATGGGATTTGACAACTGATGCACCCTTGGAACAGGCATGGGTTCCTAGATGTCTAATCCTGTCATTTCTGTAGAGGTAGTTGCTGGCTTCCATGTTCCCCCCTGTTAGGCAACAGCTAGTGAGGACCCAGATCTCGTTTCATAATTGCATCTCCTACTGTGTACTTTGCTTACGGAATGTCACACACTTTAGATTTATATTGTACATTTTCTGTAGTTTCCTTGGCATAAATAGACAAATTCTTGTGTTTATAACCCACATATATCTGGCAATAATTCTTAGCTTTAATATATTTTAAAAAGTTGGATCTAATAAAAATGAGGTATTATTTCTCCTGATAACCCATCAATGTCTTAGGTTTCTTGATAGTTCCTGGGGACTCCAAGCAGGATATATTAGTAAACTCTGAAAGCTGGGGAAACCCTGCCTAGTAACTGCATAGATGGCAGTCCACTTCAGGTCCCCAGGGTGAGAAACCCTGACTGTTAACCTCAAGACATTCTTTCTCAAAATACATTTATAATTACAATCTCTCTCTCTCTCTTTCTCTCTCTCTCTTTCTCTCTCTCTCTTTCTCTCTCTCTCTCTCTCTCTCTCTCTCTCTCTCTCTCTCTCTCTCTCTCTCTCTGTGTGTGTGTGTTGGGGATAGTAATTCACAAACTCCAGATAGCCAAAGGTATCAACAAACATAACAAACATGACATGTTGCTTTTTAGTTGTTATATCAGTTAAGTGCAGAATTACAGATTTTGCTTTTAAATCCAGAAAGAACCATATCTTAGAGCATTTTGATAACAAGAGTTCATGGGCTTCAGATTCTCCATCAAAGCCACAGCTGGAAGCTTCTACCCACCTTGGACTCTGCCAACCATCTGCAAATGGCTAGCAGGCAAGACTGTGTCTTTGTGACAGTGTCCACACACCTGAGTGCCCCTGAGCTTCTTCTATGTCCTTGATGTAACAAGTGACCTCATCATAGTCACGAGAAGGAATGTATAACATGGTTCTCTACAGATTTATAGCAAATCCCCAGTGGCAGGGACCCAGCTCAGGTTCACTGAATGCCCCATGTGTGGGCTGGAGAACCTCCCTGATAGCTTGTATGGTCTGATCAGTGAAGAATGATACACACAGCCGACCACAAATTTGACACCTTGCTGACACAGAGTGGCTAGGTTGGCAAAGGAACCAAGACTAGAGTGTTCCACTGAGGTTTGCAGCCTTTTGACAATGTGTCTGTACCCCCTAGATAAACCTTCTACAAGCTGAAATGTGATAAAAGACCTTATAAATAGAGGTCCAAGTGAATACCACTATAAAAAATACCCTCATTGGACCAGGGGAACCTTCACAGCAAGATACTATCTCTGCATTTGTCACTTAAAAGATACACGATGTGTGAGGACTCTGGAAACATTAAGAAGTGCTCGAGTTGGGGAGAGATTCCTGAAGCCTGTGATAGCATCATGGATCGATATGGTGACTAATTGAATGGGAAAAAAAACAGAGGCAGCTCTGTTCTTAGAGCCCCTCACCCTTATCTGGCTGTATCCACGCTTCTGTAGCTCCTCTGTGCCTCACTCAGGACAGCAGCAGGGCATCTGTCTCCCCTGGTTGAACTTTGTGGGGCTGGCCAGGGCCAATGTGTAGCTGGGATCACATTTCACAGCAGAGAGTGTCATTATTCAAGGCATGTGCCATAGGAGCCACACTCTCAAGCAATGTGTCCATTTAATCATTTTCCAATCTGTTTCCCTTGTGAAATTCATTATTTTTTGTGGAAATAAATATCTGTCAAAATATAATATTAGGGTGGCATTTGAAGACCCACAATCCTCAACATTAATAGTTCCACATCTTCTTCTCCTTTGAAAGGGGCTGATGAGTCTCTCCCAGGATGGGCCCCCACCCTATCTTTGGGTTGTTTCCCTGTCATTGGATGGTAAATATCCTTAATTGGTTCAGGATGCTCTCCTGCCAGGAATCCACTGCAGGTGAATCAGAACAAGCTCCCTTCGACAGTCCAGAGCAAATGAATCTTCAGCCGTGAGGCACAACATACCTTTACCACTCATAACAAGAGCCCATATTTACTATATTTAATGCATGGCCACACTAGCATGTTCATTAAGAGAACCTGCTGGACCCGAGGACATGGGCATTTGCTTCTGGTGGTTGATAGTCACCTCACCTTTCATTGGCAAGGAAGCACAAAAGCATATAGAGTTCAATTCCGAGGTGAGTCTCATGCTCTGTTCTATCATGCTGTGAGTCTCCACATGCTCTGGTGTGTGTTTGTGGGGGGGGGGGGTCAGACATGGATGTGATCTAGGGATGCCTGCTACTCATACAGGATCCTGACTCCTCTCTCTGCTCATCCCGATTCACTTCCCTCCCCCAGCACCTCCAAACCCTCTTCCAAGCACACCTGCTGTAAGCGGTATTAACATAGATGAGTGGAGAGTGGATGCCCACAGCACCAGCCGCCAAGCATCCGGCTTACAACCCACTATAACACCTGCTCCCAGAGGGAGCCTTGGCTGCCAAATGAAAACATCCAGCCATTTAGAAAGATGAATGGAACAAGTTCCAGCTTCCTGTGCAGCCTTGACACATAATAAAACCTCCCTGTCCTGAAGCTCAAAGCCTGGCAGCTTCAGAGTACTGGACATCCTGACTTCCCTCTGCTACACTGACTGAACGCTGGCTTCTGTAGACTTTGTCCCACTCCTCTCCACCCAAACCCCATTGAGTGTGCTCTTTTCATTGTTCTATGCCCACTCAGAGCCCTGGATCCCAAATTGCTTTCCACAAAACACAAGTGACTAGCTTTTTGAGTTGCTTCACTGAGGAAAGCAATTGTGTACTTGATTTAACCAACCAGCACTTATGCTAAGCCCCAAATTTACAGTCAAACTGTTTCTGGCTCTTCTGGTAAACACATTTCAATTGAAAAGCACAATTTCAGACTTGAGGTGAGGCAAACCAGCCAGCTGAACTTAAATGAAAATAAAAAGAAACAAAGCATGATAGCACAGAGGACAGTAATAAAAGACATCTAAATTCATTCTGGGACCAGAGGCAAAGAACAGAATTTATGAAACCCATGAAGACAGACAGACACATCACACAGTCTAACCTGGGGTAACATAGGACTGGCAATGGAGGGAATGAAGGATGCTTCACCACAGGGAGTAAAGGCTTGGTTCCCTGGTGAGAATGAAGCCCTGGTTTCCTTGTGGGAATGAAGCTTTGGTTCCCTTGTGGGAATGAAGCCTTGGTTCCTTTGAGAGAATGAAGCCTTGGTTCTCTGGTGGGTATGAAGCCTTGGTTCCCTGGTGGGAATGAAGCTTTGGTTTTCTGGTGGGACTGAAGTCTTGGTTTCCTTGAGAGAATGAAGCCTTGTTTCCCTGGTTCCCTGGTGGAAATGAAGCCTTGGTTCTCTGGTGGGTATGAAGCCTTGGTTCCCTGGTGGGAATGAAGCCTTGGTTCTCTGGTGGGTATGAAGCCTTGGTTCCCTGGTGGGAATGAAGCTTTGGTTTTCTGGTGGGACTGAAGTCTTGGTTTCCTTGAGAGAATGAAGCCTTGTTTCCCTGGTTCCCTGGTGGAAATGAAGCCTTGGTTCTCTGGTGGGAATGAGTGAAGCCTGGGTTCTCTGGTGGGACTGAAGCTTTGGTTTTCTGGTAGGAATGAAGTCTTAGTTCTCTGGTGGAACTGAAGCCTTGGTTCTATGGTGGGACTGAAGCCTTGGTTCCCTGGTGGAACTGAAGCCTTGGTTTTCTCATGGGACTGAAGCCTTGGTTCCTTGGTTCCCTGGTGGAAGTGAAGCCTTGGTTCCCTGGTGGGACTGACGCCTTGGTTCTTCAGGGTCCTCTGGGAAGGTGACTTTCTGAGGTCCAATGACAGTGACTCATAAACCTGAACAAGGTGATTCTGTAGAACTCCTTTCTGGGGTCTGGCACAGAGCTGGCTTGGCTGGAGTTTTCAGGTTCAAAGTATTCTTTGGTTGGAGAATCCAAAGGTGGTGAAATGTTTAAACACTGACTAAAAATCTCTTCTTTGTAACACTAGACATGAGAATAGACTATAAGCAAGATAGACCTCATGAGGAACAGCAACAGTGATCTATCATCACTGAAACAGTGGTACTGGGAGATACATTCATCATGCTCTAACATGGTGTCACTGAGCTGCCTAGAAAGGTATGAGGATAAAGGAAGGTGACAGAGTCTATGTAGTATCTTATAGCTGTGTAAAAGTTCATAATCTTTATCCTATTAATGATGCAAAGTCATATATTAGTGCTCCTTCCTCTACAAATGGGAAATTCTGGGCAGGAAAGAGACAAGATCTCTATTGAACTAGAGATGACAAGAGTAGCCATTCAGAGGACTGGGTGGGAGAACTAGCAGTCACAGGAATGAGAACTGATGGCAGTATGAGCAAAGACAGCAAGGACATAAGGGCAAGTCAGGAGAAGGCTGGAAGATGAAGCCTACAAAATATTGTACAGGATCTCCTGCAGCATATGGCTAGAAGGGTGCTAGAAGAGTTTGAACTCTTGTCTGTATAACTAATTGGATAGTGAAGATGTTTTTCAGACATGGGTGCTGGGAAAGATCAGGGCTGGAGGGGATCATGAGCTAACTTTTTTTAGGCATGTTGAGTTGAAAGAGCCATGCCATATCTAAGTAGATTCCCCTGTAATGGGTTTGGAGCAGAGATCTGTATGGTGGGGTTGAAGCTTATGGTTTGATGACCAGTAGCAATTTAAAATTACAGTTGCAAATGAAATCTCCTAGAGGGAGGACACAAGTGTATAGAAAAGAGACTTGAGGGTCTTTAAGACAGTGATGAAGGAACATGTGTAGGTGGAAGATGATCTATAGTTACCTGACCTCAGGAAGAATCACTACAAAGAACATTCTCAACAGCAGAGAGATGCTGGGAAGACAGAATAATGAACACTGAAGGAAACGCATCACAGATGTGACCATCATGGTGACTTTGACTGTGACAGTGGTGATGGCCTAAAGCCCACATAGTGCAGTGGCAGGTGAACAAATGGAGGCATAGGAGGGAAAATGACTCTTCTGGGAATCCTGCAGGCCCTTTCGCTTTCATTGAAGCCAAGGTCTGCTGTCCAGACTCATCTTTAGAGACATGATCTCCAGCAAGACTCTGAGAGGTTTCCAGGACACCCAGATAGAACAAGCTAGATGGACCTGACATGCAATGGGATTTCCAAATAACTAATGATTGAACAGACTAAATGATTTGGGTTCCATCTGCTGGTTCAACACTTCTCCAGTAACTCCAAAATACAAACCCCATGAGAAATTGAGAGGGACCTGAGAGGGGACCAAGAACACATTCCTGGTCTCTTAGGAGTCCATCTCAGAGTGGTAGAGGACATGCAAGACTCTGCGTTTTTAATAGACTAGCTAAAGAACTTCTAACATGAATCTTCTCCTCTCAGAAGCAAAACACCTGTCAATCCTTGGCCTCAAATCTCAGACTCAGTCCCTGGAACTTATACAATTTATGAAGGCTGTTATTATTTCATTGCTTCAGAATTGGGAGACTTGAAGCTTAATAACACGTCATGGAACGAGTGCCACTCTGCATAACGGGCTGTGGCAGCTCTTGAGAGCATTCTGGAAGTTTACTTGGTGTGACAGGAATGAATATAAAATTATTCGCAATAGATACACCAATAAAAAGAAAAAATTTATTTCCATCATGAAAGCACTCTCCCATGTCCGTGGCTGTCGCTCTATAATGGGACACAGACCAGACAGGATCCTTGCTCTGCTCCAGCATTAGCCTCTCCAGGACCAGCCTCCTGCAGGGGCAAGAAAAAGAGGCATCCCTTGCTATTGACTCTAGGTGACCAGTAAGGGTCTGGCTTAGCAAGCTGGACAAGTAGGGATCAGCCTTTCCCTCGAAAAAGGCCCTATTTCATCCAGTATCTCTTGGAGTGCTCCCTCTGGGGAAAGTCAGTGCCATGTTAAATACCTTCTCTTGGAGTGCTCCCTCTGGGGAAAGTCAGTGCTATGTTAAATGCCTTTTCTTGGAGTGCTCCCTCTGAGGAAAGTCAGTGCCATGTTAAATACCTTCTCTTGGAGTGCTCCCTCTGGGGGAAGTCAATGCCATGTTAAATACCTGAGCAGTACATCTAAGGAAGACCAATTAACCCCGGGGGAGGCCTTGTGGAGAGAGAGCGAACTCCTGTGTTATGTTCACTTTATCCAGCCATTTAACAAGCAAGCACGCTTTGGTTTATGAAGACTGTTATAAAAATACCTCTGCCTGTGACTTAGAAACCTGCGGGTTGTGGCCAACACTGCTGGTCCCTGACAGCAGCAGGAAATAATGAGTTTCTGATTTCTGGTTTAGTGCTGATTTTATTTAATTAGGCCTTCCTTCCTTCCTTCCTTCCTTCCTTCCTTCCTTCCTTCCTTCCTTCCTTCCTTCCTTCCTTCTTTCCTTCCTTTTTCTCCCTTTCTTTCTTAGATCAGTATTCCCTTAAGCCAAATCTCCTCTCCTAAATCCTAGGTACTCTGACTTTATGATGACCTGGTTGACTCATCTCAGACAGGGCATCTCTGTTTACACCATGGAGGCCCTGGTGTCTAGTGTTCTCAAGTCTTTTCCTTTAATGGCAGATTAGTTATCTATCTATCTATCTATCTATCTATCTATCTATCTATCTATCTACCTATCTATCAATCTATATATCTATCACTCACTCATTTATCTGTCATCTATCAATCATCTATCTTCTATAATCTATTAATCATGTCACCTGTTATATCTGTCAACCATCTACCTATCATCTATCTATTAAACATCTATCAGTCACTTATATCTATCTGTCATCAATTTGTCTATCATCTATCTATAGATCATCTATTTTTATCATCGTCATCAACTGTCAATCATCTCTCTGTCTTCCATCATCCATCTATCTATCCAACATCTTTCCCCCACACACACTCACTCTCTCTCTTCCCCTTTCTTTGCCAGTTGAGTGATTCATGGGCAGACGGTGACATGGTCCAGATAATTCCAGCTGAATGGAAGAGCCACAAGTAAGGACATACATTTTAATGTACAAACCTTTGCTTAGCTGTTGGTGCATTAAATAAACAAAGAAACCATTGGCTGATGTAAAGTAACAGCTCTTTACCAGACATATAAATCTGTAATTCCAGGATTCAGACATAGCACACCAGGTGTCTGCTAGGAAGGTTGGAGGTGGCTTGGTCTTCTTGATCAGACAAATATCTGTGGCTTTAATTCTTTTCTAAATGACATGGCTGGATTCAGAGCAGTCAAGATGGTGCTGTCCTTTGACCTGTGATAGTTGGAACACCCAGGCTGTCTCTCTCTGTCTCCAGGCTATTCTTGAGGCTGATGGCAATTCCTAAAAGTCTAATTACTCAGTGGGCTGTAGATAAAAGCTGTGTTTACTGAGGTGTGCACTAGTCACCATAATGTATCCGTAAGGTCATCACAGTGTCATATTCCTCCTAGAGCAAGGGGAGGGTGGAGGACTTCTCAGGAGGGAGTGTCAAAGATAACACAGTTGGCAATACCCTCTCCAGACTGGTACCTTGTTTGAGTCACAGATTTGTGCAGAGGCTACAGAAATTGTCTTGAGGGAAGTCTGATCCAGCTGCAGCGGGAAGTCTAGGTGGTCTGGAGGGTTAGACTCCAGGGCCAGCTGCTGAGGGAACTGGAATGATGGTGCCAAGCAGAGTTATTTAGCAATCGAGACACAAGTTCACAAACATAATGCAGAATTGTCAGGATTCCATTTAAATCAGGAATGAAAAAGCAGCTATCACAGAAACATCTAACATTGCAAACTGCTCGGAGACCCTGCGGGAGAACTCTCTCTCCAGTGCTCACCGTCATGAAAACTTCCAGAAAGACCACTCCGAGTGGCTGTCTCTGCCTCTCAGGTCATAGTGTGAGGTATGCAGGCAGCTCCAGATTAAGTGCTGCTTGAATTGAAGCATCAGGCTGTGCCCAGCATCACCATCAGTTTATTTATGTCTCTCTGCTTCTGTACCACCTACTCAAGGGTGGGAAGTAGTCTCTCATCTATTTTTTTCCTATTCTTGTTTAAATACAGTTTCATTTTGTAGTATCAGTGGAGCTGACCTACTCTGGAGGCAAAAGTAAACATTCTAATGATTCAGAATATAAAATCACTCAGTAGGAGAAGGCGACTTCAAGTGCTCCCACTCTTTCTAACCCTGCTGCCAGGACTGGTCCTGCGGTGAGACATACTTCCTCACTGAAATGCAATTCTGACAGCTGGCTCCTGCCTTTCCCCATACCTCACCCATGTGGCACCAGGTATCCTTTCCCTGTATTTCATCCTCGCTCTGAGAAGTGTGCGAATCACTCTGGAGGTGGCAGTCAGTGAATACTGCTTGCATATGTAAGATGTGCCACTTGCAAAATCAGCCTACTAGGAATGTGAGCTTGCTTGAATCCCTTGCCTATAGACTGTCTGAGGCACAAAGCAAGCCTCATGGCAGTCACAAGTAGGTAGCCCAGGTGACGCTTCCTGTCCAAACAGTCACATTCAAGTGTTTGTGATTCAGTGAAAAATCTCTGTGTAGAGATTTTTAGACAATGGCCCAAATTTGCATCTCATTGTTTTTAATTATGAAAACCTACACAACCCCATTTTTAATAAGATCAAGGTCAGTTCTCTAGAGAGACAGGATTCTGATGAAGAACCAGACTTCCCCACAACATGAACGTGAGGATGAGAAGGAAAGGCATCATTAGATGTGATGAAGCCTGTTGTGAGTGAGCATCACGCAGCCGTGTTTTTCCAGGTGAGAATGTGAGGTGCCACGGTGTCGAGGTTGTCTTGGGATAGATGGAGCAGAAAGCCAGGAGGTTGCGACTAGCACAGAGGACAACAGTATGGTGGCAGAGATACCTGGGCATAATGGAGGGGACTCTCCCATGTGGTCTGGACATGGCTACCTCCCTGTCTCCTCATTGTTTCTCAATTCTTGCTCTTTAGTCCTAGAATTTGAGACACACATCTTAAAGATACACACACACACACACACACACACACACACACACACCTGTATCTATATCTATCTATCTATCTATCTATCTATCTATCTATCTATCTATCTATCTATCTATCTACCCCCAAAACCCTCCTTGTCAAGAGGAAGCCATGTATTTCAAAAAGTCCTTTGGCCCTTCATCTAGCTCTGCAATGGGCAGTTTTCCAGCTACCTAGGCTCAATGTGGGCCTGGCTATGTGTGGCCCTCACATCTGGCCAGCACTGCAGGAAGTTCTGAGCCACATGCACTAGCTTCTCCCTCACACAGTCTCCCTAACACAATATGAATCATGCTTCTACCACCAGAGCCTTGGAGAGACATGAATGACCCAGTCTTGTGGAGTCTCATGGAACACATCACCTTAGGACTTAGTGATTTAAAACAATAAGCTTTCATCATCTCACAGATTTGGGGGCTACATCTGGGTTCAGGTGAGTTCTGTGTTGTCAGGGTGTTCACTAGGTCCGGGAGTGGGTTTTTTTTTATGCTTACTCCTATTCTTGTTGTAAGGATTTAGTCCTCACCAGAGTTCTGGACCAGTGTCTTATTTTCTCCCTGCTGCTGACAAGAAGTTCCTTCTAGCCCTTCTGCCTGTGTCTATCTAAGGGCGCTGTTGACAGTAGATGTGTGTGAAAGTGGTCTGTCTGGTTGGATTTCCTCAAGGCCTCTGAAGAGACTTCATACTCACTTGTCCACATCTCAGTGGGGCTTCTGCTCCAGGCTTGATGCAGAAGCTTGGACCTACATGTCTGTCACTGTTTTCCTTGGTTCTAGAGCCGTAGCCTAGACACACATGCTTCCCACGGTGATATGGAGACAGAAATGGAAGTTAGCAAGGCCTCTGGAGCTCTAGACACAGAAGAGTAATGGTCACTTCTGCCTCAGTCTTTGGGTCAAAGCATGTCATGTGTGGGCTCAGATATATGATTGGGAGAGATAGCAGGGCCTTGTGGGAAGAGTAAATGTAAGGTTCCGTGGTAAAGAATGCACATGCAGGGAGGAGGGACCAACCAAGGGCATTGATGCACTCTTCACATCATTTCCTCTCTTCTCTACTCTGCAGGAAACTGCACTTCCCATGCTCTCTGCATTCTTGCTTCTTGACTGGCTTAGGGAATGGATGAGGCATAGGAAAGAACATAGCATCCCCCTCCCTTTCCACTCTGAGGCACTTCTGCAAATGACTCCATTTCCTCTGTAGCTCCAGTCAACCTCAGTGTGGTCCTAGCAGGTCTCCTTTCCAGTGACTCTCATCAAGATGCCCAGGCTGGGTTGTTTGTTAGCACCACTCCTCTTTAGGCTGCTGAATGGATGCCTGTAATGCTGCTGTCTGGTCTGTTTCGTCATCATCATCCTCTTTCAACCATTGCCTCACCTATGCCACTGTCTACATCACTACTACATGTCGCCATTTCAGTATCAATGATTTCTTTTAGAGCCTAGCACTCTAGCTTTCTTGTGATTCCTACCTCTTTCCTTCTGGTTGTGACCACACATATCTTGGGTTAGGTCAAGTATGCTTAGGCCAGAAGACGAAGCTACTCGTTAGTATATGTTAAAAATAAACTGCACTCTCACTTTTAAGAGCTTGTGGTTAATCTTTGAAGAAGAGAAGATATCTAAGTTCCTTGATTTATAGTGGGGTTATCTAGATGAACCAGTCATGAATTGAAAATATCACACATTGAAACAGCACTTAAATCACCCAAGCTCCTATGCATTCCATCTCAGCAGTACCGGGACCCTGAGCATGCCATCTCAGCGGGACACAATGAGGTGCTTGAGCTCATTCCACTCATGATGCTGGGACTGGCTCCCAGGAAGGATCAGAGAAGGATCACAATTCAAAATCCAAAGTATGGTTGAACATGCCACTTTCACAATAATATGAGATTGAAAAGCCCTGAGTCAAAGCATCTAGACCCAGAACAGGGACGGGCTGCAGTTCTGGATGTGGTACTTAGCTCTTTGCTTAATACCCCATGATGTTTTTTGATGTAGCAATGACTTACATTCTCTGTGTGTGTCACCAGGCTGATACAATACTGATGCTCAAGGATTAGGTCCTTGGTCATGTTTTCCATTCCACAACAACATGAAAACAGGAACGGCTGCCCTTCTGCATTGTAGGCTTTGTGAGATGAGTTCTCCAGTGTACAGTGGTGAAAGAGCTTTGGGTAGACAGTGGGACACCCAGTTCTGAAATCCAGCTCTACCCAGTTATTCTCTTCTCTACTGTAGCACCATGAAATTTCCACAACTTCATTGAAACCCTGTGCTGTGGGTAGGCTCTTTGCTTGGGCTGTGCACAGAGAATAAAGACATAGAAGTGATCATTGAGGTGGCTTGTGGAAGTTCCTTGCTCTAATAAAATTTAATTTGAAATAGTAAACCCACTGCCTTTCCATGACATATATATGGGGATTACATAATTATAGAACAAATGGCTTTTCTGAGGAGGATGTGAAAACCAGTGATTTAGCACACATGCCATGGAAGATTCGCAACTCTCAGGTCCTCATTAAATGCTGGCTGTCCATACAAATCACTCTCAGTGCAGTGGCCACCTCCCCTCCAATACTGCTCGTCAGAGCAGCCAGAGAGTCTTCAGCTCCATGCGTCTGACGGGTGAGAGATTCTGTTGGACAGGTTTCCACTGTGATAGACAGAAGCAATATCTCTCAAGCTACAAACATTTAAGTCTTTATAAAGACACTGTGCTTCATAAGATACTTGGCGAATATTTACCCAACACCGGCAGCCTAGACAGAGATTTTCATTAAGAGCTGAGAGGTGTTTCAAGTCCTTTCAGGACATATTTCCTTTTCCTTCTATTTTCTTATCTCTCTTGTTTCACCCATCCCATTCTTTGTCAGAAAAAATAGATAGAGCCCCATCGCTTCCACAGTAGAAGTGTGCTTTTTCTGTGTAGAAGCCATCAGAGATTCTTAGAGTATCAGGACCAAACAGGTCTGTTTTGATTTACAACTGTGACCATCAGAGCAACTTCAGACTTTAGCAGAAAAGCATGCTTTCTCACACACACTCCTGACCTATTGAAGGGACCAGCTCCCCATTTTGGCAGCCATGACAGTAACACGTGCTTGCCATGTCCTTGTCCTAGTCACTAGAAAATCAGATGCCTGCCTTGTGGCAAGGAACCAATCAGAAGTTAGCTGGTGGCGCTATGCTTTACGGCTCTGTGTGTGTTTTACGGACAAGCGCACAGCAATAACGTGCAGAGCATAGCAATCACCCTGGGAGGGCCTATGAGCCATAACAACCAGTTGGCCAATTAACACAGGGCAAGCCCTCCAAGCCTGGAGGCACACCAATCCTGAGCCGGTGTGTACCCCTAGACACTCCCCTTACGCTGCCCTACAAGATCTCTACGCAGCCTGCTCGAGCTGTCTTTTGTGGCCATCCGCCATGGTGGATGGATGAAAGACCTGAGCTAACATGGGGTTAGCTCGTTAAACAACAATAAAGCCTTGTGCAGTTTGCATCAAGCTTTCGAATCTGCCTGGTGATTGGGGTGACCACTGTCCTGGGCTGAGACCGGGGAGGCCTCAGCTTTCCGGGGGTCTTACACTATGTACAGGTCATTGCCTTACCTCTAACTCCTTATCTTTTTCTCGGAGAAACCCACAGACCCCAAAACTCACATGTGCAGAGCTGAAGCCATCAGCCTTCCCAGGCCCATTTCTATCCTTCTAGTGCCTGGCCAATCACTCACTGTTGTCCTTAGCACAGCTTCTGATTTCTTTTCTGCACCTGAATCCCATGCTCATAAGCCATGAACTATTGAGGATTTCACTATATGAAACTATGTCTCTCTCCTTCAACATCATTGCTCAGCTGCCTACAGCCAGAGCTCCCAAGTTGCCTTAGTGCATACCATCAGAGCCCCATTGTTGCTTTGATGCATAATGTCAGAGCCTCATATTTGCTTTGGCGTATACAGTCAGAGCCTCACAGTTGCTCCCCTGGGCTATTGGAATCATTTATTACATTCACACAGTGGCACAGCCACTGTGAACATCACACTATGCTGGGGCCTAGTTTTAAGTTTTTGTTTCAATCTGTGTTATGTTCTGGCCCTCATCTGCACAAATGAAATGTTCTCACTTTGGCATCATTGAGCCACTACGAAGGACTTGTTATACATTTTACTTTGAATCTCTTTTTATAGTGTTTTAGAATTTTCCTCTGCCATCCCTTGAGCTCTCTCCTCCGAAGGGAATGCTCCAAGCTATGAAATGCCTGTCTTCAGATTTATATGTATTCTTTAAGTTTTCTGTTTGCTTTCTTTATCTGAAATAGGGTCTCAAAATGAAGGCCAGGCTGACAGTGAATCTATGATCTGTCAGTACCAGACTCTTGGATGCTGGGAAACAGACATGTAGCAATGTGTCCACTGTGTATAAGACTGTTAATAAGCTTAATTTTTGATAGATGTACACATTTAATTTATCTGTAGCACATTGCATTATAACCTTGTATCTTTCATCAGTACTGTGTTCTTAAGGAAGACTATGTTTCCATTTGTACAACTAGCTTGTTTCTTAGTGTCCTTGAAGCGGAAGTTTTCCCTCAGTGGAAGACCCAGTCTAACTAGAAAGGCAGTTATTGTGGTTTGTCCTCTTCCTTCTCCTGCTCTTCGTCTCCTTCCTCCTCCTCCTCCTCTTCCTACCTCTGCTTGTCATCCCCTTCCTCCTCTTCATCCTCCTCCTGCTTCTCATCCCCTTCCTACTCTTACTTCTCCTGCTCCACATCCCCTTCCTCATCCTCGTCCCCTTCCTCCTCCTCCTGCTCCTTCTCCTACTTCTGAGTCAGGGTCTTACTGTATAAACCAGGCTGTCTCGGAACTTCTTATGTAGCCCAGGCCACTGTTAAACCTCCTGCCACCGTGATTCATCTCAAGTACTGAGATAATAAGCAGGAACAACCATCCCTAGCTTTTGATTTCCTCTTGTGTCCCAGTTTTCTCAACTAATTTTGAACATTGTTTTTCTACATAAATTATAAATCTATTAGTTGAAGTCCTTAAAAATGCAAATTTCCCTGGAATAGTAATGGAGAAGTTTGTTGTCTTTTGTAGTTCTTTTCTTCACTTATTTGGCTTTTTGTTTATTTTGTCATGTGATTATATCAGAAGTTTACCTTTGATAGTATTTCAAAGAAAGAGTTTGTAGGGGCTTTGAATGAAAAATGTCCTCCACAGAGTCATGTATTTGAGAACTTAGTCCCCAGTTGGTGTTGCTGTTTGAGGAGGTTATAGACCTTATAGAGAAGGAAGTACAACCCTTGGGGTGGACTTTGAGGACTTGTGGCCTCACCCCGCTTTCTCTCTGCCTCCTTTGTCCCTCCCCTCTCTTGTTCGCCTCTGCTTCCTGTATGCAGATGAACTGTAACCAGCCAGCATGTGTTCCTGCTGCCTGCTGCCTTGTCTTTCCTGTTATAGACTTTTACCCCTCTGGAACAGAAGCCAAGACAAATTCTTCAACAAGCTGCTTTTGGTTGTGATATTTTACCAAAGTAACAGAAAAGGAGCCAATATATTTAAAACCCTCTCTCTCTCTCTCTCTCTCTCTCTCTCTCTCTCTCTCTCTCTCTGTGTGTGTGTGTGTGTGTGTGTGTGTGTGTATGTATGTTTTCCAGTGTGTGAAAAATAGGAAGTATAATGCCAAGGACCCCATGTACTCGAAGGTGATTCACACCCTGGCTGTTCAGCTAAACTGAAGCCCCGTATTCCAGCACTTGAGCATTTACAAGCTAGGCATAGTTATTGAGTGATTTTTATCCATTAATGGAGCCAAGAAACAACAGCCAATTTCACTCATCTTCATTCCTGGAGGTTGTAGACTTCATTCTTGGCTGCCTTCTACACAACCTTGCTTTCTTTGCTTTCCTGGTGTTCGCCTGTTCTTTTCCTAGAAGCCTGGGAGGGATGCAGTACTTTTCCTTTCAATTACTCTTCTTGTCTGATGAATGGTAGCAACAGTGATCAGCCCATGGCCTACCAGGGCTCATCTACACAAGTACAGGCTGTATATTTTAATGGTGTGCATATTCATGATTGTTCTTGCTTCTACTTCTGCTTTTCCGTTTTATGGATGTATAGCTTCCCTTGTCAACTGTCGTGGCTTTATCCTGAATCATGGTGTGCTCATTATTAAAAGTGCTATGCTACTTTCTTTTGGCTCATGTTTAAACATTATTTTTCCATATTTGCTTTATCCTCTATTCCCCTTTGTTCTAAATTGTTTCTCATTTCTCATAGCTCTTTTTCTTAATCTGGAGTCTGCCTTATGATGGAGAAATTTAACATACTTACAGTTAATGTAACCATGTTTATGACTATTTCTCCTTCCTATCTTGTGAGTTTTATTTATCACATTTCCCTTATCTTTTATTACTTCCATTGGATAGATTAAACTTTCTTGTGCTGATTTAAAAATTATGCATTTTATTGCTACTTATCAGGTGGGTGACTTCAAATTACTAAGATCAAGATTTTTCTTTAAACTGGGCATGGTGGCACAGTCCTGTTATAACAGTTCCTACGGAGACCGAGGCAGGAGAATAACATGTTCAAGGCCTGCCTGAGCCAGTGTGGGTGACTTAGTGATACCTTGTCTCAAAATCAAAAGTAAAAAGAGGACTGGGGATACAACTCAGTGGTATAGTGCTTGCCTGGCATGTGTGAGGCCCTCGGTTCAATTTGTAGCACCCAACAAGAAAAGAAAAATGCTTTCTTAACTTCTTTTAAATTTGTTGACCATTACAACATCCTCATATCTCTTAGAAAAATAGGCTTAGGAGGGCACTTCATGCCTGCCTCCCCTCCTGCTGTGGTTTAAATCCTATCTAAAATTCATGTTGAGAATGAATCCCCAGTGCATGATAATGATGAAGCATGCCTTCTGGAGGTGCCACGGGCTTTTGAGCCGTCCTGTAATAGAGGGGTAGGGCAGGAGTGAGGGATCCCCTTCCATCCATCCACTTCTCCATGTGAGGACACAGACAAGCTGCCATCTTGAAAGCAGAGATAGGTCCTTCACTAGACTCTGAATCTGCTGGAACCTAGATCCCTGGTTTTCCAGTCTCTAGGACTGAGAGAAAGCGAAATTGCTTTCATGTGTGACTAAATTAGCAGATATTTTCTTACATTGACAGAAATGGGGATGAGTTCTTTCCTACCCAAATATCTTCAGACAAGCTTTCTGTAACCTCATAGCACAATTCTTCTCTAATAAGCTTCAACTTGCAAACTGAAGGAACAAGCTCTTCAGAGATCCTAGGTGGGCCACGAACTCCTCAAGAGCCAGTGCTGACAGGCCTTGGATACAGGTTAAAGAAGCACATCGAGAAGGACTGTTAAGGCAAAGAAGTCTATTAGAAGACTAACAGGCAGGAAGCGTGGCAAGGGCTCTGAAATGGAATCAGGCCCATGTGGTAGGCTCCGAGACCCTTCTGGTATCTCTGTGTGGAAGGGAGTATGTTTCACAGCACAAGCCTGTAGCCAGCCTCTTTGATTCCCACACCAGTTGCAGTGAAGAGGTGGCGATCAGGATGTGTGTCCATCAAAATTCCTTTTGATATAGACTTGCTTTCCCAGGTAAGAAATTTCTTCACCTAGAAGTCTGTTAGCTAGAGGTTCACAGGCAATGTTCTCAGTGGGGTGTCTGTCAGCATCAGCGGGAGGGAAGAGCCTGCTGCAGATGTTGTGGCCCCAGAAGCAGTCTGGTCTGGATTCTAACATTACAAGTACCCGCAACTACAATTTTCCAAGACATCATCATCAAATAACCACAAAAGAGCAGATATTTCCAGTGGTGAGATGGATGGAGCCTTGAATCAGCACATAAGAATCTATTCTCTGTGTCTTTTCCCAGCTCTGTATCCAGTGATGCCAGTATAGTAAGTTGAAGTTGTTCATGTTAGAAAAAAATTATACAACAAAAATTGACAAACATTACAAATTTGCGTGTATAGTCCCCCAGGAAACTTACTTCATATGCTCCATTAACATGCTTTCTGATGCTTCCTACATATTCATTAAGTGAACAAAACCAGAATATGTTTTTCCAAGATATTGAAGCTAGATTTTCTGCACAGGGATATGATATTTAAAGGAATTTCTTCTCTGCCAGTAGCAGGGTGAGTGCATCTGCTGTGAGCAGAGAATGATGGGTACCAAAGGCACTGACTCACACCACCGAACAGCTGGGCAGGAGCCCTGTCATCTCATTCAATGCTAAGCTGAGTTAGGTAAGACTGCAAGCTCTGGCCCTGAGCGTTCTTCCACAGCTGCTCCTCGGGCACCTGATCAGAGACCTCCAAATTAAGCAGTCATTGGTCCTAGGTGAGTCAGAGGAGGATAACATACCTGCTCTCCATACTCATGTTCTGGGGCAACAACTCATGTCTAGTCTTTTCCTTCAATCATGTTGAATGGGGTGAGCCTAGATAAAAACATTAATTATGGCCTATACCAAGGTTTTTGGGAAATTCCACTTCTCACATTTTTAGCCACTGATGACTAACGATCATGATAAGATTGCGTGATGGGTTCAGTCATGCTAGCACATCACTCCTGGCTGTGCAGTCAAATCTCACCATTAAGATAAGATGCAGCGTGTTCTTCCAGGACTGCTTTCTAGACTCTGTGAAGTTGTTTGGGAAGGAGTTAATTAGTTCATACAAATATGTCTCTGCCTGTTCTGGGATTATTTTTAAGTCACAGTGTTGTAAGTAGAATTATTCTCTGTTGATGTCTTCCTTCGAAGAGAGCTAACTCTCTTTTAGAAGCTATTAAAAAACACTGATTGTCTATAAAGACTTTTTTTTTGATTTGTGAAATCTGAGGATTTTCTTGGAATTTTTAAAGGGCAGAAATAAAAGGCCAGGCTGCTGAGTTACTGCAAACAGCCATCTTGGTTAAAGGAAGTTAAAGAGATAAGAGGTGAAATTGGCAGTCTCCCCCACAATATTAATATTTTATGATTCTAAAGTAATGTATGTTTCCAACAGTGAAGTCAAATGCAGAAAAAAAAAATGGTTTCTTAGATCAGCCTCAAGGAAAGCAATTGAGATGAGGAGTAATCAATGAATCTGAATCCCAGACTCAACTCCCAAGGTCCTGAGTATAGTCCCCAAAGTGACCAATATGTCCTATTTAATCTCATGCCCTGTCCTTTCAGAGAGAGGTGGGTGGGATAATTTTTTCCGAAGGTCAAAGGAGTTAGTACTTTTAAAGATGACCAGGGCACTTCAAGAACACAGAGGCTCATTAGACAAACACACATATGTTCACGTGCACACACACACACCAGTAAATGAAACTGTTAGCAGACCATCAAGGAGTTAGAATTGAGGGAACCATGGAGAGCTGCAGCTGCATCTTGGTGGCTGTTTCTTCTGACAGCCTGATGAAACCTTGAGAGTAAGCATCCCCACAGCTGCAGGGGGGTTATTTCTTCGACCTCAGAAACTGTGATTTTCCTGAATATGTGAGCTAAAGATTTACACCCTCAAAAGACCCGATGTCATTATGACATCGCTTATAGTGTAGGTTTGAGTCCCTCTCTCCACACCTGTGGGCTTTTCTAGGGGACCACGGGAAGATGTACGCAAAAAAGGAGATCCGGTCCACCATGATTCCCGAGGGGGCTTCAGCTGTAGACTAAGGAAGAACTAAAGGCAAAAGAGTCTTGAAGTGTTGAGGTCACCCCAGTCAGTTGCCCTCTCCCTACCAGGGGCTCTTACCACCATGTATGTGAGACCCAACCAGAAAGCAAAACAAAGATGTTCTTGCACAGCTCTTTTGTAGGCCCACAGGGAAAAGGACACTGACATTTATACCAGATACCAGTCAGCAGGAGAAGGGAGACAAGAGGAGAGAGGACAGGTTGAAGAAGCAGAAGCAGGGAGACCTGACTTCTGGGGATGAGGAAATGGACAAAGGAAATGCATAGGATTGACCTCTAGGAAGACCTTGAAATCAGATCTCCTATATCGAGTCCTCTGCCTGAGGATGACAGTCCTGGGAATACAGACTAAGGGTGAAAGGTGCCATGTCTAGTGGAATAAGCCAGCCAAAGCCATCCAAAGAGAAGCTTAGCCTCCAAAATCCCTGCCCTCTTCATTCCCCCCAGCAGCATGCAAACCTCTGGAAATCTCTTCTGGAAGAACTCCACAGTGGGAGCTGCCAGACGTTGAGTAGATCTGATGATATGACATAGGAGTTAAGGCACCTTAAATGTGGGAAAACCCATAGTATGCCCAAGGACACCAGTCTCCAAAAGGCACCACATCGCTAAGTGTCAAGGTGGTCTTCCCCTACACCCTGTAGCTTGTTCTCATCCCCGAGTGCATTCTGAATGGCCAATAGCAAGGACAGGATGGGAGTGCCTCCTAGATGCAAATTATGCATCCCAGAAGATTCTCTCATAGTTCAACTTCCTGCTCTCTTACTTATTTTCTCAAGCAAGCAGCAAGAATTATAGAATGAAAAGCATTTTGAAAAAAAGCAAGCATAAGCGGCAAGCAGAGGCCACCCCTGAACAGGATGAAACAGCCAGAAAGAGAGATTTTTATTTGTTTGTTTGTTTTTAAAGCAGATTTGCAAGTGGCATTATAGAACTAAGATTTCTTTTTTTAAAAAATGGAATGGATCAAACAAGTATTTGTTTGCTAAACAATCGGGGAACTCAGGGAGATAAAGGCAGCTAGCTTCCTGTACAGAGAACCCCCTGCTGCCCTGTGCCTGTGGGCTGAATGCTTAGTTCACCAATAGAAACTGTGGCTTAAAATCTGCCAAGTGAATCAAGCATCATTTTCCTATGTAAATAAAATGCTGGAGATGAATTATTCAGGAGTTGGAGCCAGGACATTTGCATGCATCCATCATGTATGCGGTGGTATAATACAGTATATCTCTCTCAAGATGTTTTCTAGTATTTATGAAAACAATTCATAAAATTAAATCTCATTAGTTCTAGATTAGCACTTGACATTCATCAGACTAATGACTGTGGTTGCTGGGGGGAGATGCCCCGAGAGCCGGTGCACTTAATGTTTCTCACCATGGTGAGTACTGCTCAGTTGAAGGGCCCCTGTTCTTCTATGCATATACTTTGTTCCTGGGGAAGTACATTTCGTATCTGTCTTGAAACTCAAACCTACCATTTATGGAGGAAACTGGATTTTTTTTGTTCACTTTCATATTTAAAAACAATCATGTCAGCTGAAGCTCCCTGGAAGACATCTATAGACGCAATCATAGCCATTCATCAAGCATGGAACTTTTCTGCTTCCTCAGACCATCATTGATGCTGAATACACAATGTCTATATTCCACTCGGTGCTGATGTGATTACCTGGCTCGGTACAGAAGCCTGAGTGTTGGTGAGTGCAACCCTGCATCAACACAAGTACCTCTTGGCTGGCAGCGGATCACCTACTCAAGACCATTCCTAAGGAGCCATTTGTACTTACGTTTTTAATTCCCTGTGCTCACTCTAGATCAGGCAGATACTCTGTGGTGTTGAGAGGCTCGGAAGCTTCTCCTGGGATGTCTCTTGAGTACTGCTAGAGAAATAGAGCTCAGAGTGGGCACTATACTCATGGTAGTGTATCCTGAAGACTATAAACATGAGTATGTAGGACTTTGCTTTGGTAGCAAACAAAATAAATCAAGGTGAGACCAAATTCCTGCAAATGAAAATTGTTTAGAGTGTTTTAAGTGTTTAGAACCAAAAGAGAACTGAGAGAGCTGGCTCAGCTATTGAGAACACTGGTGGCCTTTTCAGAGAACCCAGTTTGATTCCCGTCACCCACACAGTAGCTCAAAACTGTCTGGAATTTCAGTTTCAAGAGGTATGACACCCTCTTCAGGCACCAGTCATGCATACGATGTACATACATAGATGTAGGCAAAAAAACATTCATATGCAATTAAAAAACAGTCAAAAAAGAACCAAAGGATCTTAGTGCATGAAATATTGCCACTGAATTGCGCATCTTTCTGCTTGCCAGGTCTTTAAGCATATATTCCCAGTGAGTTGCATGTCTCAATGCAGAGCATCACTAACCTGAGTACCATGCTTGTCACATACCATTGTTTAGGGAGGAAGCTCATTTATCAGAGCCTGTTCTTTGTTTCCTACAGAAATTCAAGCTGTAGGAACTGACTTGAAGTACCAGGTGACTCAAGAGAGAGAGGTCAGGGCCACAGAGAGCCCTGGAGTCTCTTGTTTAGAAATGAGAGTGAATCCTTGATAAAGATCCAGCAGAAAAGGACTGAACCTAGAGGGCCACCATCCACAGAGTACCTGCTGGGAGGAAGAAGAGGTGACCACAAACACGAACCAGCCGGCATCATCCACAGAGAGGCTGTGAAGAGGAAGAAGACGTGGCCAGTGGCACACACTAGCAGGATTGGGTAGCAGAAAGCCATCGTGCAGAGGCTGAGGGTTGGGTCATTTTATGTGAAGAAGGTATCACTATCTTGGCAGATGGAGAATCAGCCAGTTGCCATGTGCCCTGCAAACAAAGCTTCAGGGAACAAAGTGAGCTGGTAGCAGTGCAGGCAACAGCTGATGTATGGCTGTGGTGAAGATCCTTCTCTCTGCCACCAGGCAGAGAAACAAAACAACTGGGAGGTCAAGAAGAAGCAGCAAGGCGGGGCTGAGTGATGGCTGCCAGACAGACTCTCCCAGAAGCCATTGCTGGCACAGTAAGCAAAGAAGATGCTCATGGGGATGCAATGTGAGCTGCACAGCTAAGGAGTTTAATTTTAGAGTAAACTGTAAGCTTCATGGTGATGGGGTCAGCAGCTCATCTGCATGCTTGGCATTTCTGAGTTGCCCAGCCCCGTTGTTGGACACAATGCCTACTCTTTTGTGGCCACAGGAATCAAGGAAGTCAGGTTTGTGGAGCCCTCTGGGAAGATCAAATGGTTACTTGAGAAGCCCTTCTGGCATGCATGTTACCTGAATGCCACCAGGATTGTGGTCTAAGTACTAAACACTAAAAACTCCGAGGCCTAAACCTAGGAATCAGCCTTCTTGGTCCGTCTGGGAGCTTTGAAGTCTTTCTACACCATATAGCTGAAGGTCCTCTCATCAAAGAGAAAATATGTATAAATCAGGATGATGTGCCATGGGAATGGCTCTTCTGAGAAAGAGTTGAGAATAAAGTTGACTAGTCAGGCTTCTATTTCTTTTCAGCCCAAATTTTGCATAAATTCCTGTTTTTCTACATTTCAAAGGCTTCTATCCTTGGGGAGTTTTCCCAAGAACCAGGGCATCATCATAGAGGTTGTTGGCCAGGGTCCCTGGGCTTCATTTGTCCACCCAAGCCCTGCTTTCTGTCATCACAAAGGTGCATGCTCACTCTGCATTGTGCTATGCAAACTGTTAGCTGTCTCTCCAACAGGATATCAGCTTTGGTGAAATATATATATATATATATATATATATATATATATATATATATATATATTGATTTTTAAGCCCTGCCCACTTGTTAGAAAGTGGTACTCTTTCATTGGTTTCTTGTTCTGTGTGTTTTCTTAGAAGCTGGCAACTTTTAAGCACTTACAGGCTTTTACTTGGGTTATCCTTTCCCTGAGGGCATCTTCAGCCTAGCTCTCTAGTATTAATAGGGGTTTTGTAAAAATGTTAAAAAGATTCACCTGTTGGAGGGGTGAACTTCTGAGTCAAAGTGGCCTGGAGGACTATTAGAGACCAAGGTCACTCTTTGCTTTTCTGTTTCTTTATAATTAGGTTCAGATGCTATTGCAAAGTTCAAGGCTCCAAGTTTGTTCAGCGAGTGGTATTGACCTCATGCATTCACACGCTTTTCCCAACACTATATATCTTTGTCTACAGTATACACTTATCAGTGTCCTTGCCAGCCCTTTCTGGGATGTCCCCATCTTGTTGAGACATGTATACAACTTCGTTTCTTAGGACTCTTGACTGTAAATGATTATAGTGAGATCCCATCTGTGAGCAGCGAGAGCCCTTCTCCCGCCCAAAAGCTGAATATGCAGGTAAGGAGCTGGCAGATGTGCACACAGCTGGCAGAGGGCAATGGTAAAGCAGAGGCCACAGTTTTTCCTGGAGAGTTCTGAGTCTCCACTTTGGAATGGCAAGAGGCTGAGTCCAGGCGTCCTGGGTGCAGGACAGTGAGGACTCATTGTGTCCTTGTGAGTGTGTGCTTCTCCCTCTCCCCTCCCTACCTGTCCCATCCCTCTCGGCCATGCACTCCTCTTGCTGCTGGCCTCAGAGTGTCTTGAGCAGTTCTGTTTTCCTGACCCCAGTCAGGCTGCTTGGCAGCACACATCTTGGCCCAAAGGAGCTGGAACTCTCTCCATGATGACACCTTTGAGAGTGGGAATTTGGGTACAGAGGGAGTGGGAAGTAGATCTTCTGAGGTGAACTAAGGGATCCAGACCATCTCTGGGGGATCAGCTGCCATCCCCTATGACATAGATTCAAGGTTATTGAATCTATTAACCTCTGTAGCAGCTCAGGTCACTACTCTACTACAGAGGCAAATGAGAGGAAGTTAACCTTATGCCATGCCTGGGGGCTTAGTACTGTCTCAAGAGATCTGTAGCCTGCTCCCCGCAACCATCTGTCTGGGGAGGTATTTGTAAGCCAGACATTGAAAAGCGTATGTTAGGGACTGGAGTGACAGCTCAGTGGTAGAAGGCAGGGTTTCACTCCCAGCACCTACATGGTGACTCACCATCATCTGTAACTCCAGTTCCAGGGGATCTGATGACTTCTTTTTTGACTTCTACAGGCAAAAGACACATGCTTGGTACACTTATACATATACAGACAAAACACTTAAACATGCAAAATAAATGAATAAATCTTTAAGAAAAGTATGAGTGTCTGTTTAGTGTGCTATAAACACACACACACACACACACACACACACACACACACACGAGCACTCATGCGACTGTGTGTGTGTGCATGTACACACACACACACACACACACACACACACACACACACACACACACACACACACTTTTTTCAAGATACAGAAAAGGCAAACAGAAGTTAGCCAGTGAGGCTGTAGAGTCTGCCTTGCCTGCCTGCACGAACCTGCTTATTAATTTTGACTCACTCACAGCTTTCCTATCTGCCTCCAGTTGCTTGCTATTGAGGTCATGGCTGACTGTTCAGTAACTGAAAATTCAAGAATAGTGTCAAAACAAAAGACTGTTCATTTTTTTTTTTTATTGTGGGAAGCTAGGCGCCTGCTCTGGGGTTAGCTCATGAGTCATTAGTTACTATTAGTTACCTGGTGACACTCACCTCTCATGGAATCCTGTGATCATGATGACTCCCATGTTACAGCTTGGGTGTCCAGAGTTGAACTGCTTCGCAACTGTCGCACAGCCTCTGTACAGGTGGGATACCGACTCTAAGCTTGTGAACCCTCATCGCTGTGCCAGCCACACCTCTCCTTGGTTCCTCACCCTATCTCCACTTCCATTCCTCTTGTTGTCTCTCTTTTTCCTCCTCTCTGTTTTGTCTCCTGGATTTTCTTCTCTTCTTTGCTGTATCCAGCCTTGAGCAACAATGATCAGGTGCTGCTTGAGGCAGAGGCTGCCTTAGACACAGTCTTAGTCCACATGGCTTTCTATATACCCAGCTACAAGCATAGCTTGTCTTGGTGGATGGCCAGACACTGAAGTAAGTGATTTGAGATACCTATTTGACAAGCCTGATAGGGAATGATGCTCCATATACAAGTATCAAATGGTCTCTGATGAGTCTCGGCAATCTAGAACACTGGGTAAGGTTCCATCTCCCATCCTGGCACAAACCTGGCCAAGTCAGTATGGCTGCTCATCACTTCTGATTTGGAATATTATTAGGACATGAGGGCAGATTATCTGCCACTACAGCTGAAAGTCCTGGCATCTGTGACACCGGCACTCTCCCAGAAACCCCAGGTCACTTCCTTCTAGTCTTCAGCCCTCTCCACAGCCAGAACAAAGCCATCACCAAGTCAGAAATGCCTGGCTTATTCTCCTCTCTCTTCTTAGTGTATCCACTAGGCATATCCTGGGTAAACACACTTCTCTAAACCTAGCTATGTGCCTTTGCTCAGGTGGAGTTCTGGTTCTCTCTAGCAACTATGATGGTTGGCTGCCCCTGCGGGGGACTCTGACAGGGTGAGAACAGCCATCAGACCTGCTCTATGTAGCCTCTCTAGTCTTTCCAAATGCTTTGCATGACTCTCTTTTCTCTTACCAGAACATTGTGGAACACTGTGAAGGATTGCAGGGCAGGCTGGCTACAGCATTAGCTACACTACCAAGTGTGAAGAATTGCAGGGCAGGCTGACTACAGCATTAGCTAGACTTTCAAGTAGGAAAAAGGCCAAGGGTATTAGGTGATCATTGCTGACTCCTCAACTAAGAGTAGAGTTTAGGTAACCCAGTGACATACACATTCAACATTCTGCTCAGACCCAGTGTATCTTTGTCCATTCCTTCCTCACACATAAAGGTTCTAAGATTGGCATGGAAATCCCTTACAACATGCCAGGAGAGAAAATAACTTATGGAAAGGAGCCATGCAGAAGGTTTCATTAGTATTCAGGAGCAAGGATCTCCCGACAAGATGTACGACATCACTAAACCTCAGGGGGCCCCTTGGACGTGTAGTTCACTCAGAAGCTCAGGCCAACACTATCTATAAACCTCTCTGGACATTTGATCAGCTGATATCTGAGGCCAAGACATCAATAGATGAAGTTTAAGGTCATAGAGATTGTGAGTAACAAGCATAGTGACAGCAGGTTAGTCCCTTGTCTGCACAGAAATGTCCTTCTGTCCAGAAGGCATTATAGTGTCCTGGTGTGAGTTGCCAGGGGTACAGGACACAGCATCATCTGCTCTTCAGAATCCTGGTCTAGGCAGTGCTCAGAGGATGAGGTTCTCTGGCCATAGGTGTTCATACTTCCCCTGGTGCCTCCCCACCAACAGCTGCTCAGGAGCCTGTAGGCATCCTTCCTGCACCCCTAAAGGTCACAGACAGGGTGGGATGTGTGAGGGCAGAGCAAGGTTGCTCAGGCTGAGACACTCTGTAGTGGATTCCAGGTGTCTCTCCTGAGCTGTTCTTTCTTAAGGGGTGGCTCTATGGGAACCACATAACCACTGTGGCTTTGTTTCAGTTTTGGTTTGTTTGTTTGTTTTTGAAGAATCTTCCAGAATATTGTCTGGCTTCAAAACACTGTAAACAGGGGTGATATTCATTCATTGGGCTGGGTAGTTGCTGCAGACACAGAAGACTACAGAAGGATGAATCTGCATGGATTAAGAACTGACACCATAAGCCCTGAGCTTCCTGGGCTGTATATTAGGGGTGCTGTCAAAGTAACCTCCATTCATCTCCAGCACCCATCCCTGTTCACCCCCCTTAACTGCCCATTACCTAGCTGATAATAGACTGAAGACCCCTCGGAACAGACAGGGGTGTGAGTTCCCCCCCTGCCCAGCTTAGCAGTGGGCCTGGCAAGGGTATTCAGTGGCATGGCCAGTGGCTGAATGTACTAGTAGACCAACCACACAGTGGCAGCCTTTCTTTCAAATTCTGGAAGCCCTCTCCTGTACACATAAACCCCGTGTGAGTCTGGAAAAGTTGCCTTTGGCTGAAGGGCTGCTGGAAAATGTCTCAGAAATACTGTGGAAATCTGAATAATTCCCACGAGAAAGATTTTCCCATCTGGCCCCAGAGCATTCTGTTTGGCTGAAAACACAGCTGAGCTGATAAACGTGCCTCCTTCAGAATGAAGAATTGCAGGTGGTTTATAGGAACTGTGGTAGAGAAAGCAAACTGTTTGCCAACAGTTTCTCCTGCAAAGGTCATTTCTCCCAAAGGAGAAGTGGGTAAAGTGACAGCAAATGGTAGACTGCATCAGCCAGGGCCTTTGCCACCTTGGTGTATTTGGACTAAGATTCCCTCAGGAATCTACCTCACTGCAAAGTAGTGGAGGCTGTGTTGTCCCTGGCCTTGTGTCAGGAGCTGGCATTTGCTGAGACACTCACATTGTTTCAACAACAACAAAAGCCTAATTCTCACATCATACCCCGAGGAAAGAGTTGATTTTCCAATTTTCAAGCTGTTAAAATCAGCTGATGGCTTATTCTTTGATCAGCATATAAGCAAGCTGCACACATTTAAATCATTGCAAATGCCTGCGGCCCCAGCCAGTCCAGTACATGCTAATTAAGGCTTTTTTGCAGGAGTGACTTACCTGCCTATTCTTGACCCCGAGTCACCATTAGGCACCTGCTGCATGTGTATTTCTGAAATTTCTTCAGTATGGGTTTTTCTAAACATGACACCAATTAGCTTCTGTTTTCCAAAAGAAATTCCCTCAAACATGCCTGGGGTACAGGTGGAAACAGATAATTCATGTTTGGGAATATGAGGGTACATGGTGTTCAATACATTTCAAGTTCAGCAGTGCCCATGACTTCATTAGAATAACATGCCTCTAGACTCCAAAGAGCAATGTCCTAAAGAGAGATCCCCCAGGAGCAAAGTCCCCAGTGTCATGAAATCTGGCCTTTGCTATATGGTCAACCAGAGACTTCTAAGTTCCAATCTTGCAAGGCCATGGCCCAACATGAAGCTTGCGCAGAGAGCTCCAAGTGGTTGGTGGCCTGAGATGGTGGTTCCTATAATTCAAATCCTAAGAGGGGGCTAGGCCTAGGAGAAATTTGGGGTTGACTATTAGCACAGGGGTTCTGGAATAAGCCATGGAAGAGCATATAAAAACTGACTAGGTCAGAGTCCTCTGAACTCACTGGCTTCAGACAGTAAAGGCCACATTCAGCCTCGTGGCTGCTCTATACAACATGCAGTGCTTATTTGTGGTCCTTTGTGTAGCCTGTGCCTTGTTCAAGGAAGAACCATGTGGGGAACTACTTGCCTAGCCTGTTGGAGCCCCTATCACTGGCTATCCCTGATGTTGAAGGAATCATCCATGTTCCAGAATCCAGTGACACTTTGCTAGCCCAGATGACAGCATCATGGGTTCTCAACAAGTTGGGCTCAATTAGAAGCTTTCCAATCTGCTTCCTACTAAGTGACAGAGGGATCTGAATCTCAGGTCCTTGATGGTAATCTAAGGTGCTGGTGTCAGGCCACAGCTATATAGTTAGATGATGTCTTAGTTTTGCTTCTGTTACTGTAATAAAATATTCAAGAGAATCAACTTCAAGAGACAAAGGGCTTATTTGGCTTACAATTCCAGATAATGATCCATTATTCTGGGGATGTTGTGGCAGAACCTAAGCAACCAGTCACAGCCACAATGAAGAAGAGAGAACGAACGCACACATGCTCAGTGCTCAGCTCACTTCTTCTACTTTTATACAAATCAGAAACCCTAGCTAGGGAATGGTGCTACCCACAATGAGTGGGTCTTCTTACCTCAATTAAGACAATTAATGCACTTGCCCATAGTGTATAAGCCAACCTGATAGAGAATAGCACTTGTTCAAACTCTCCTCTCCAGTTATTCTAGATGTGTGTCAAGTTGGCAATTAAAAATTGAGAGGGCACAACCTAGTGATGTATCTCAGGGCTGAGTGCAGTGTAAATAAAAACAAAAGCAAAAACTGGCCCTTGTTGCTATGACTCTGGTCCATAGGCCATTTAGAGAGAAGCACCATCTGACTTCAGATGGTAGGTTGTGGCTACAGCCTGCTCTCCTGTGTGTTCAGGTTAGAGACTTCCCATTTTCATGAAGTTCCCTGGAAGTTATGCTTTCTTGTGTCTGAAGAGATTGGCTCATGCCCTTTTCCATATTGGTGGCCCACAGCAGGAGTGACACCATACCTGGTGTGACCCAAGCAAGCCTGGGAAGCAAGGAGACCTGAGGGACCATGGAAAGCTGACCTCCAGAGGACTCTGAAATGGTCTTTTACTCATCTACCTAGTGGGGAGAATCCCCCCTCATTTCTGTAGGATCTAGGTCAGCTAGCTACTCTCTGAGGCCCTTAGTTGCCAATGACAGCAGAGAAACTGAGGGCGATGGCAGCATTCTTGGGCTTGAGTTCTACAGACCAAGTCCTTTTCATATGCTATCTGCTTCCCTTCCTGTGTGGAGCTGGGATCCAGGAGGTGAGTCAGGAATATGACAGGACAAGAAAAAGGTAGACAGGACTCCAAGGTCTCCTCCCTCTGTGGCTGCATGCCCTCATGGACTGTTGCATTAAAATGTACTCCTCAAACTTAATAGGGGCCAGAAAGCTATGCTTCCAGACCAAATTCAGCCTTAGTTTGTGTGATCTTCAAGCTGGGGCTGGGTGTCACCATGTTGGCTTTCACAGAAATTAAATGCTGAGCTCTGGTTTCTGCAGCTGAGCTCTTTGTTTTCCAGGATTCTCCAGCTTAGTTAAAACTCTACTGTTCCCTTCGTTAACATCCATTGGCCACACATTTCTGCACCCTGGAGAGGCCGCAGTGGACAAGAGGAGTATCCACAGGCAGGTAAGCATCCAAGGAGGCATCACAGCCCTGGAGCCCAGTGTGTTGAACCTGTGGTGTGACAGGTGGGCCTGACCTCTGGCAGGTCACAGTGGGAGAAGGAGAAATCAGCATTCATGTGGCCTCAGCATATCCCTGAGTCTGAATAAACTGTTCTTTGGAAGCCCTGGAGTGAGGAACAGAATTGCCAAGAGATCCCACCTAGACAATGGGCTTGTAATGACCTTGAAGCAAACCTTGCCAACCTCTCTCTCTTTCCCGTCTGCTTTAGGTGCCAGTTCTCCCAGCAGGCAGCAGCAAGAGTAGAGCCCCCTTCCCCAGGAATTTCCAAGCAGGAGGGAGAGAGGTGTGAGTGGAGGGTGACCTGTAGACCAACCACTAGCATGCAGATGGATGTCATTTGAAGCATACAGGGTTTACTGTGGAGGGAGCTCAACGCATAGAAGAGCTCTGGGATTCAGGCAGGCATGATATATGTACAGCCTCCTTCCTGATCTTCTGGACCTTTATGGCGTGCAAAACTTGTTCATGCCTGACTTGTCTGTCCGGGTCTCTAAGTGCAACATGTAGTTGTCAAAGAGGGAGAAGACAGCAATGGTTGTCAGAAATGGAGACAGGTGTTGGGGAGGAGGATGGGAAATGGGTGGCCAGGGATGCAGTTACAAGGAACGTTAATGTGTTGCAGTGCATTGTTACCGCTATGGCTGGCAACTATGAGGAAACTTCTAAACAGCTCCTGAAGAGGATTTTAGTTGTTCCTAGTAGCAAGAAACAATGAGTGTCAGAGCTGATTGATGTGCCAATTATCTAGATCTGATCATTAGACTTGTAAGCATGTGTTGCAATGTCATGTCGTACCCAATAAATATAGAAAGCTACTATGTGTCAATTAAAAACAATTGAATAAATAAATACAATCTATCAAAAGCACACACCTAAAATAACAAGAGTGTATCTTCTGGGGCTAATACAGACCTTTCCTTGGAGAGTTCCCTCCTCTAATGGGGAGAAGCAGGGTCCTGTCTTTAGGAAGGACAAGAAAGTAGTGTCTTCTGGGGACATCCCAGTTTAGCTCCAGTTCTGATGGCAATGGCAAAATAGTTCAATACTGGGTTGCAGCCCCAGCAGGCTTTCTAGGCTCTTCCTGAGACCAAATGGGTAGAGATGAATGCTGCTGTGTTGGGAGTCATGGATAGGGCTTTCAAAGCCAGTACCAAGTTCCAGACATAGATGGTCTTCTTTTGAACATTCCTTCACGCAAGTGAAGTTTCCAAAGAAAAATGTGATAAAAGAGGTGGAAAAGAGTTCAACCTTTAGGAGGGCCATCTCTTCTCCTCTCCAGTCTGTCCCATGAACCTGCCCTCCCCAATCCCCCACTGCAGCTCAGACTTCACTGCTCAGCTTCCAGCCAGAATGGCACAGATTCACCCGCTAGAGCACCTTTAACCAGATGCAGACTCTGTCTTTTGGTTTTCTCCTCTTCTCAGCCTCAGCAGCATGTTAGAGAATCTGTTTTCTGTACACCACTATGGGATTTCCAGTGTTGGTCACCATCACAACTGCCCAGGATGTTCATTTCTGCCCACACTAGTGAGCAGAAATGGGCTCAGTCAGTGTTTCTGGATGTTCATGCACAAGCCTTTGTGCATACCTGCTTCCTTCCCTTCTGGGTAAAGACTTGAGTGGACTAGTGGGCCTGCTACCAATACAAGGGGGTGATTAATTTGTGAGATACTGCACACTGCTTCTTCCAAATCAGCAATTCTGAAATGTGTGAGTGGTCACTGCGCAGTGTTCCTAGGGAGAAGGAAAGCCTTGTGTGGATTTAGCCCTCATGTCCCAGTGACCCTATACACTCAGGCCACCCCGAGTCCAGTCTCAGAGAAAGGGAGAAGACTCTCCTGGTATCTGATTTGTCATTTTTCAGGTGGGCTAATAGTGTGGGGAGAAGTTGTACTCTCTTCCCTTCTGTACCCCTCAATGACAGAGATAGGTTTTCAAAAAGTAAATACCAATTTTCTCCTGAAAACTAGCATTGCAGGACCTGGCACAGTGTGAGGCTGGGATGCAGAACACTCCGCATGTGTCTTCTCTGTGAATGGTCCTCCATGTTTGAGAGCTTGTGAAAAGCTTTCCGAACAAGAGTAAGGACAAATGCCTCCTCTAGGGCCTTCTTTACATACTTCTCAGGCTGTGCTGTGTGCTATGGTGAGGGTCAAAGTGAGAAAAAGAAGAGTTGATGCTGAGTGAGTAATTTAGAAATTAACAGATAAGATGGTTAATCTTTCTGTTTTTATTCATTTATTTTTGAATTGGCCACTTATTTACTCATTCATCAATTCATTTACACATTCATTCATCTACTTATTCATTTACTTACTCTATTCATTTTATCTCTACATAGCAGCTTGTACTAGCGTCCCTGCTTCACATCCATTGGCTAAACTGTTAATTAACTTCACTTTACCATTCCGTCAAACACCCACCCCAACAACAGCATTTCTTTCCCTCTCCTTTCCCTTCCCCCTCTCTTTCCTTGGTTCCTTCCTTTAGACAAATACCTCCACTCTACTAGAGTTCCTTGAGTCTTTCCCCATCAGACCTTCACCTTGATCCTTTGCTCTCACTCTGGCTGGACCTGCAGAATCCAGTTCTAGTAAGAATTTTGGTGAATCACCTTAAAGTAGGGCTCTGATCTTCACCATTCTCCCTCAGCATCTAAGCAAATTCCCTAGCAGGTCATGTAGCAATAATTCCCACCCTTCATACTTATTGGGGACCTTCAAATCCAGGCCTCCACCTTGAGTACAGCACCCCTACCCTGCTCAGGTCCTTCGATAGTCCTGGATTGTTCTCCTGTGGCCCTAGGTCCTGAATGAAATCTATTCTTTCCTTCAATACGAATCATTGTCACTCATATGCCAAGCCTTGGGTGGCCAGAGTACTTGGTCCCCATCTTTACTACTCTGTGGAGAAGGGGCCCAGGGAGGCAAAGTCAACACAACATAACAGGACACTGAAAATGACTGGCTTCTTTTCTCGGGTGGCAGAAAGAAGAGGAAGGAGAGGAGAAGGCATGCCTTCCAACCATCTGTGAGGACGTCATCATATGCCCTTCACTAGATCACCATTCTGTGGTCAATTACCAGTCCCTGCTGCACCAAGGTGTGTGTAAACGTAGCTGAAAGGAGGGCAGAGGGTAGAGGAAGAGTGACTGGAGATGGAGACTGCCTCACAAAGGCTATAATTTATCATTTCAGTGACGAGCAATATAATGTTCTAATTCTTACTGCCTGACCTACGATCCCAGGACTGATAGGAAAGGCCTCTCTGCCGAGAAGGTCGAGGCTATGTATGTGTGCTGATCCTGGTCACCAGTGAGAAAGACAGCCTACTAAAGTGGGAGTGTGTCACACGGGATGCCCAGTTGTCACCCCACTCAGCACATAAGTGACTTCCTACCTAGAGGTGTTGGGAAACTACATAGGTTCTATGGCTTTGGGGGTGGGTTCTGTGCTCTCTTTTGGCCACTGAGAGAAAATCTGATGGAAAAATACAGAATCTCGAGAGGTAAAAGAATCGAGGTGCAGTAAAGTGGCCTCACTTTCGCAAGCAGTAAAAATGTTAGCATTTTAGTCCATGAGAGGCAGAAATGAGCCTGTATAGCACAGGAGACTCAAAGCCTGTATGCTGCCACTGATTCATTTGGAGCCATTTGACAAGACTCAGACAGGCATCCAGGCATGAAGAAATGGCCAGGCCAATAGAGGAAGCCCGAGGGAGTGGCCAGGGTGAGGTGAGCCACCCCTTTGCTGTGCCTTCTCTCAAGAGCCTATGCCTAGAGAAGGAGAATGGGGCTACTTCCTGCAGTTCCTTTACCTGACACAGCGTGTGGTGCCCAGGGTGTCTTAGCAATGAATGACAAATAAGTCCAAGAATGCAGGAAAGAAGAAGGAACAGTGGCTTTTGTGTCACACTAAGGACTTGAGGCATGTTTTTATTTCCCACTCTCTGAAACTTTGGTCTGACAAATGAGCCCCAGTTTCTCTATCATGCTACATGGAGACATGAAAGACAGCAAATAGCTATAGACTATGCTGAATTCAGCACCTAAAGCCTTGCCTACTGCCATGATACCCAGGTACCTGGCAAAGGCACTGCTCTCATTGGTAGGGCTCTCAACTTCAGGGCATAGGAGATGAACAGGGTGCAGCAGAGATAAGAAATTGCCATCATGGAAGCCTCCCTCTTCCCATGTTGCCTCTCCCATCTCCAGTTTTCTTTACAGAAGTTAGTCACTCGTTCCTTCTATGCACAGGGTGACAGCAATATAAAGAGACCTTCCAGGAGCCGAGTTGCCTGCCAATGAGACAATTGCTGCTAGACGCAGCTAGCACATCAATGTCGAAACTAGAGGAGTAGAAACTAGACAGGACAGAGGATGCAATCTGAGAAAGTGCTTCTTCCCAGAGCCAGAGCCAGCAGGGAAGGGCCACGTGCATCATTTTATTCCTGCTACCTGTTTGTCTACTATAGTCTAACCAGCCTGCATGGAAGCTTCAATTCTAAGAACCACCCATTCTGGGCAACCACAAAACTGAAGGGACCAAAGGGCCAATAACTCCATAGTGTCCAGAGGGGGCAGCTGTGGTACCAGGGCAGCCTTTTCCCAGGCTCAACTCCAGCTTCCCAGCAAGCAAGCATCAGGAGCTTCAGCACCCACTTACTCATTGGGACCATGCTTCTGCTGCCATGCCTCCCTGATGTCATGGACTGTATCCTATGAAACTGTAACAAACTGTGACCCCTTAAGTTGCTTCTTACTGGATATTTGGTCTCAATGATGAAAAGAAGTGCCTCATGCAGAAGCTTTCCCTTTGCTCAGCAGAGCAAATGCCTGTTCCATTGGTTTCCTCCTCAGCCCACCATGTACCTTGTGACTCTTTGTTTGTTGCTTTTTTCTTTTTTTTTGAGACAGGGTTTCTCTGTGGCTTTGGAGGCTGTCCTGGAACTTGCTCTGTAGACCAGGCTGGCCTCGACCTCACAGAGATTCACCTGCTCTGCCTCCTAAGTGCTGGGATTAAAGGCGTGCACCACCAACACCTGGCCCCTTGTGACTCTTAATCCAAGTGCCATGAGCACTGTCCCTGGGAACCATGACCATCATCTCCTAGCTATGATCAGAGACCAGTGACATAATCTTGAGCTTGGGCTGCTCCACATCTTCCTGTACCTCTTCACAGGTGGAGCAGCATCCAAGGCTGCAGTAGGAGGGCTGTCACACTGCACAGGCTTGTCTCCAGTAGTCACTCTTCCTTTATTCAGTGCAGACTCCTGGATCCTTTACATCAAGAAGACTCTGAATTGTGTGTGTGTGTGTGTGTGTGTGTGTGTGTGTGTGTAGCGCCTTTGGACTTGCTTTTTTTATAACTCACTGCTGTCTGTTCCAGTGCTCAACACACAAAATTGACTCTGCCCACTATAGCGGTTCAGGGAGAGGTCAGAGGCAGGGCAAGTGGGTTGTGGTCTCAGCAAGGGAAAACATGCTGAAGCAGCTATACACAGAAACATCATGGTGAAGATGGTAAAAATAGGAAGACAAGACTTCATGGAGAAAAGCAAGCCAAGCCATTGAATGAGCCACAGCTCATCATGACAGGAAGGATTGTGTGCTTGAGGTTTGAATGCACATGGGATATCACTGGATGGAGGTTCTTACTAGCCTGGAAACCATCCTACAGCTCATGTAAACCTTAAAAACGTAACTCCAAGAGACAGAAAACACATGCAGGGTGTGATTTCATTGATAGGGAACCCCCAGAATGGGCAGTTCTACAGACCCAGAAGTTACCACTTTCTTCAGTCTGGTGCTGGGATTAGGACTTAACTACAGATGTCCTTGGGGATTCTTCATTGTGTGGGGGGGCAGGGGGCAGAAGTATTACATCACTGGGTTACAGTAGCATTTTCACAAAGTTAGATGAATTTTAAACTTTGTAATTTACATGACAATCAATTTTTCTTTCAAGTAAGTGGATGCATAGTACTCTAAATGTCCAGTGTGCAACTTCTTGCATGTAGCAGTCTGGTCTGGGATGCACAAGACTCTACAGTGTCCAGTTTGAGAGTCCTCACCTGCTGGATACATGGGACTTACAGTATCCAGTCTGAGATTCTTACTGCAACATACAGGCAAAGTGCTTCAGCATTTCAGAAAGTATGACCTAATGCTCAGGGATGCTTTACTCATGTCTCCTCTGATTTCTGCCTGCCAGAAAGTACACTGCAGGGGCTGAAAGTGGAGTCAGGGAAGGATGGTCAATAGCAGGGTGATGGGGAGTGGAGGGGATAGGGACACACAATCTGAGGGAGTTGGGGTGAAGAGAGGGGCAGGGCGTTCACGACTCAGTCTATCACTGAGGCTACAGAGGTAAACCAAGGGGAGGCTGCACAGAGGAGCTAGTCACACGATTTCAGTGGAGTTGTGCTGATAAAAATGCCCTTTCTGCATCCAAGGAGGAGAAACATAAAGGCTAGAATACATGTTCTTAAGGCAATGAGTCTAATGAGAGACCCAGCACAGGTGTGTGCTTCTTCAGGGGATCTTCGTGGAGATCAGGAGAGGACTCACTGCCATGATGCCGGCCCAGAGAGGCTGCAATAAGACATATTCACTCCTCTTCTCTCCCGCTGAAATGCAATCCGAGACCCATAACACGTCTAGGCTTTTACTGCCCCAAAGCATGTGTCTGAAATTATTAAAACAGTGTTAATGCAGCCTCTTATCACAGCTCCTTCCCAATGGTGTGTGGGATCGGTGACCAAGACATATGACTTTATGACTATAGAGAGTCCAGACACAATGTTTAAAACCACAGTCAGCCCTCAGTGGCCAGTGGTATGCTCTCCGTGTCATAAAAATTATTGGTATTATACTAGTTCAAAAGTAATTTGCTGGCTATCATTAAAATACTTTCCCATATCACTTTCTAAACCTGAAGCTGTGTTGACTAGGTTTTATTCTTTTGTTTGCTGGTGTATATTCATTGAGCAAGTATCCTTTCTTATATCTACTTCATGCCCAGTGCACATGAACTGTAGCCTTGCACTGGCATCATTGTGAGTCTACAAGGTCCTTCCTGGAGACCTGGGGAGAAGCTGGACCTTGGAAGGGGCCCTCACTGCTGCGGGCACCTCTGATGTAAAGAAAGTCTTGTCTAGGGCACAAGCAACAGTGAAGCAACAGGTACGTGTGTATCCCCCTCTGCCACCCCTGAGAGTCACTGCTGTGGGTGCTTCTCCGTGTCTCCTCTGTGGAACTAGCAGGTGACAACAAGGGGTGTGTCTCTCAGTAAAGGGATATTTCTCCTCAAGGAAATGACCGTGTGATCCTAAACAGAATGTTTCAAGTGGGCACTTAAAACTTTATTCTCTGGGAAAACAAACTGCATAAAGGCAATTTTTTTTCCTCTGATCATATTCTTTTTAAAAAAATTATGACACTTTTAAGAACTTTCTCTTGAGACAACAGTTTTGGACTCCACTTCCATTCTAGGCAGCAAGATGTGAGCATGGCATTCTTAAAGCATGGTTAGCTTAGACTTGGAGCCACACACACACACACACACACACACACACACACACACACACACACACACACACACACACACCTTACTCCCAAAACTACACTTACTGGCCATGTCAGAACCTGCTCAGGGTCCCATTCCCCTGAACCCCTGAGAGCTGTCCTGGCACTGCATAGGTCAGACAACCTACTTCTGAGCAGATGCTATGGGCAGGCTGCATCCAGTTCAATGGACTAGGCAGGGGCATTGCATCACCGCTGCTGTGGGCTGATGGTCCAGCTGCCTGGCATGGGTCCGAACTTACAGCTCTGAGCTGAGGTCCCTGAGCTCTCACACTTGGTGCTGGCTGACCTGTTTCTGTTGAAGCTGCCACGGATGGGAAGAGGAGGAGGAGGAGGAGGAGGAGGAGGAGGAGGAGGAGGAGGGCATTCTGAGAGGACTGGCCATTTCATCACCTAATTTGCAAGTCATCCTGAGTCACACTTATGCTTGACAGTCTCTTACTTTACAATATAAACCTAATTTTATTTAAACTTGCATTTTCAGACTGTGTCTCACCTTCGAGGGAGAAAATGAATGCTTAGGAGATGAAATGGGTACTTTTACTTAAAAAAATTGCCTCTACAAACACCTCTTGCTCGAGTGAAGCCAGGGAGTGGAGCACCTACATCTATGAAGGTGATATGTTTCCCTTAAAAATAAAGTGAGTAATTGTGGGCACTCCAGTTTACCAAAACAAATAGACTGCGGGATTGGACTGTGGTCGATTGTCTTAAATGAATACTCTATTGGAGAGAAGCCATCCATCTGCAGCTTCCCTGAAACTTACTGATAAGCCATAAATCCATTAGGAGGTTCTCCCTTCTGCAATTTAGAATGGAGGAGAAAAAATATTTATACAGGAACAGCCGTGTTTGAGATGATGGTTTTTACGAACATGATTCATGTGTGATAGATCATCAGTGGACAGCCATCCTAGAGCTCCATTTTAATTTCATTATGATCCTCGTGATATTTACTGTACAAGCAAACAGAAACCTGTGCATATTTATGGGAAGTAGTAGGGCTTTTAATATGAGCAGGTGAATAAATCCTCACACCCTGAAAGGAGGGAGATAAACAGGGTTCAGATCTTCAGCAATTTTAGACATAATTTTCAATTAAAATGGAGTTATGTGGAACAGCACCGTGTACATTACTCAGGTTCCTACGGGCTCCAAGGCAGGTAGGAGACTCAGTGTGCCATCAGGATATTTTCTCAAAGACCTGCTGGTAGGTCCACGTGGGAACTTGGGAGGAGTGTGTCTCTTCAGACCCTTTCTTTGTTTAACTGTTGGACACAGAAGGCAAAGGCTCCTAGAGAGGCTTTGGCAACCTGGCTAAGGTTTTGAGATGTGACCTGATGGCTGTGATGTGCTGTGTGCAACCGTGTATAGCTGGAAGAGCAACTAAGAACCCTGGACGCACCAGCCTGAAAACGTCCCCCTGACAATGAGCAGCATGAACATGACCGGAGGCTGTATTTGTTTTAGCGAGTCTCTGCCCTCAATAAGGAAAAGGGTTATAACTCATCTAAATTATTTTATGTTTTCAGCAGTTCCTTCACTAATGCTCAGTTATCACAGCAACTTAGAGAGGAGGCTTAGCTTTTGAGTACAGTGGTGCCTGAGTCACTGCTGGGCAGAGCTCTACGGGGAAGGCTGCTGTTGAGAGCAGGCACCTTGGTATTGGTTCAGATATACTACATCCCCCTCAGTGACTATGTGGCTGATGTCTAAAGAGCTTCACAGATCTAACTCCCCCTTTTGCCCCAGTGTAAAATGAAGGCAATACCTGTTCCTTTTCAAGGATTCCCAAGGATAAAATGCAAACACTGTTAACAAAGTCACTGCTGCCAGGGGTTAAAGTGGCCACTGCTCCTTATGTGTGCCTCCCTGCCCCCTCCGTGAGTTTATCTCTGAGCTTCCAGAAGACAGGCATTCTGGCAACTCACTCTCACATTATTCCTGCTGCAAGCAGAGTCACAATGTCACTGTTGGCTAAAAGCAAGTACAACTTGGGCCATTACAAAGCTGAGAGGGAGATGTGTGCCTGGGAGAGGCTGTGTTAGACAGTTGATTTGCCGAAAGAAGGGCTCTGGCAGCTCTGGTTCCCCCAGGCCTGGATCAGAAACAGGGCTAGGATGGCTCCTTCCATGTTCCAATTATACTTCCACCCTAGAGTGGCAGCTCCGAGGTTGCAAGTATCCTCCAAGGGTCCAACTCAGGGCAGCAGCTCTGGTCTGGCACATAGCAGGAATTTCATAAAGATCTTTCAGTAGTTCCAAGTGAATGTCAAGGCTGTTAGAAGTTTCTTATAAGATGTTGCTATCCCAGTGACGACGCAGCTTCCTTCAGGGATCAGGCCCAGGTGTAGAGAGAACACACTGGTCCCAACTGAAAGACTGATCAGTCTCCAAGGAAACAGGAATGAGCCCACAGGAGGAAGAACAGATGCTGGAAGACAATACTACAGCCTTGTAAGGGGTAAGAGACCTGCTCCAGCCCCTACCCAGGGTCCTAAAGGTGAAATGTTTCTCAGGAGTGAAGGAGTGGGTAAAAGATTTCTATAGTAACTTCACATACAATCTGAGGGTCATGTTCTTTATTTCCTGTGCTCTTTGTTGTTATGTTTTTACTCTAATAACCCTGTCCAACTTCTAACTTCTTCAAGCTTCCTGTTTCTTCTTCTATTCTAAAAACTCTTCTTCGGGAGCCTTAAAGTGCTAAAGAAATTTCTCTCATTGGTCAAAAGCACATTCCTAGAGGGCATGATAAGGAGCTGAGCAATTTACCATAACAACACAAGGGTCTAAGGCCATAGGAGCAAAACCATGACCAGATAGTGAGGGCACTGTGCCCAATGACAACTTTAAGACACAGATCTATTGTTAGTAGACTGGCAAGTGAAGAATTAGCATTTTTTTCTTTGTAACCTTGGTAGACATCTATAACTCCGACCTTGTACAAGCCGTAAGTTTTCTTTTTACAAAAACAAACAAACAAACAAAAAAAACAAAACAAAACAGAAAAACTTTAGTCTGGTTTGAACTTGGTCTGAGGTGAAAGTGAGCTAATTGTGTTCAGTGGTCTGAGTAAGAGAACAACACAGGGTATTAAGAGTTAATACTAGTTAACACCTGCTGTATCTCTCATGGCACCTGACATGAGGCCATCAGGCATTCCTGTTTCCAGAGGTGTCACTGGGGAAGCCCAGCAGAGTGTTAGACCCTTTTGGAGGACAGCTAGCTTAGGTTTACTTAGTCAACCGAAAAGTGACCATGCCCCTGTCACTGACGCAGGCAGATGGAATGGTACTCTCTGACACAACTCCTTCCCTAGGGTTGCAAGCAGGTGGAAGACAGGGGGTGGCTGGACAGTGCTTCCCAGCACCCTGTCCTGTTCACATGCTAAATGTCTGCCTTGAGCCACAGTGCCATCAAATACTCCCTAAGAATGTCAAACATTGGTCACCTCCATTCGGGACCACATATGTATGGTACCGATGGGAAGGGATTTCTGATGGTTCTTGACTCTGAGCTAGACTTTGTGGGAAAAAGGCAGAAGGCACCAGAGTCAATGGTGAGGAGGTGTTTTCAGATATTGGAAAGCCAGGAAGATGGAGTCAGGAGTCAGAGCCCATTTTCACAAACGAAAGGGATTTTGTATGTCAGCTTACTGCCAGCTCTGTGTGGGGGCAGCTGGCCATCAGCACCTCTCTCCCAGGTCTCCTGAGGGTGGAGGGGGTGGGGGTTGCCCGTGCTGCCTTTTATGTCCATGGAGACTCATCTGATTCTCATGCAGATGGGGGCCTACTGTTCCGTGTTGTAAGTGCACAGGCACATCGGCACCACCAGCTGGGTCATCTTTAGGTGAGGGTGGTCTGTGAGTCCCATGAAAATTGATTTCTATTCAGGGCTTAAGGCAGAGACTCTCCGACCCTTCTGCATCCTGCATGTACCACTGGAGGTGGTACCAAGGTGGATGGATGCATTGCTGTGAGGCCTGTTTGTGGCCACCTGTCTCAGAGCACTCTAGAGATGTGGACACTGGCCAGCCAGGCACGCAATGTATCTAGAGCTGAGAAAGAAGATGGGTAAATCGCTGAGTTCTAAACAGTTGTAATGAGAAAGGAGACATTCACTCCATACTAGAAAACAGAATTAAAAAGGGTTTATCAGTAGCTGGGGGTGTGGCTCCTCAGCAGTTATGAGATTTTCTGCTCTTGCAGAGGACTGGAGTTCTGTTCCTGGTTCCATGTTGGGTGGCTTACACTGATCTATAACACACAAATAAATAACAGATGAAATCCTTTTAAAAAGAGGACTATCCAATTGGGTCTGTAGAAAAAGGAAATCTACTGTTGACGAAAGGGAGTGAAGTGGGGGCTTTCACTAGACTCCTGCCTGCAACTCAAGACAGAGAGTTCCAGATGGCAAAGGAAGGGAGCTGTCACAGTGCTGAAATGCACTCACACCATTGCCTTATTTAAAACATCAGAGCTTATCTGTTGAGGAAACAAACGGCTGCATTGAGAAGCAATTAATTTAGTAATTAGAAACGAAGATCACAAGCTCCTGGCAATCAAGGCTGAACACATTTTAAGAGAAAATGTCACCTTCTTATGGAAGAAAGGTGTGGAGGAAGAGCAGGAGGCTTTGGGGACAGGTAACTCCCTTCTTCAAAGACTAGATCTGGCTGGTAGCTGTAGACATGCCGGAGTGCAGTCACTGCCCTTCCTGCAGGACCTCCTTTTTTTTTTTTTAATTTTCTCTGATAAGAACCAGAAAAATAGGTTAGGAGGAAATTCCTGTGGACTTGTCTTTTTGAAACCACTGACTGCCATCCAAGTGCACTTAACCTAATGTGCCTTCTCAGAGAAGAGAAAGATCTCAAAAGGCAGAGGTGGGATGAAGGTGCAGAGCACACCCACTTAGGATGGAAGAACTGTCACCCATTGTTGCCTTTTCACCTCGGTCAGTACCTGGAACCACACACTTGTCCCTGGCAAGCCTTGCAGATCCACTCCTAGAACTTGTAACTGGTGAGATATATCTGATGGGCTCTTGTATGGGATCTTTCCAGCCAGCCATTCTGGCGACACACTGGCCTAACCCCTTCAGGTATGGGAAGGTGGCACACTGGTCCCTTCTTATCAGATGGAAGCAAGCCTTGAACACTCAGAATCACTGAGACACCACCAGTAACACATTGGAGAGAAGCAGAAATGTATGAGAGAGCCTATGGCTTGAAGGGACAATGGACATATTTGCTTTTGTGTCTGGAATCTTATGACATTTGCAAACTGCCAAGGAGGAGAAAGATTCATCTTCCACATGATTGCCTGCTTCCTCAGATATGGTGGTGTTAACCGACAGTGAGTTCTCCATGGAACAAGTTTTCAACAGTTTGCGAGTAGGATTAAAATCTTGAGATACCATCTCTATCTGCAAAGGCACTATTTGATTAGCATGATAAAATAGAGTACAACTCTCCCAGCTGTCAAAACACATATTCCTGGGGAAATAATTACATGGGCTCTGGGAAGTGGAGGAGAGCTTTGCATGACTATGTTTCTAGGTCACAGTGAACAAGGTGACATTGATTTCCCATCCCCCTATCCACGAAATTGCACAGTATTGAGAAAGAATTTTAAGGAGTAACTTTTAAGCCCAACATTTTGAAGTGAAGATACTACTTTTTAGAATAACACGTACTTGCTGTGCTTTGATCAGCATGGCATACGACCTGGCAGCCAAGCTTCAAACTATTTGGACATAAATTGAAATTATTTTTCTCGCACGTTGTGTTTTGTTCTAGCTTGGTGACTGCATCGTTGAGTGTCATCTGTAGTTTTGAGGCTTCAGAGAGGAAAAGGAATCAAAGCCAGGAGTAGACACTCAATTCCCTCATTTCTTATGCTCAGATGAAATTTAAGCCTGCTTGAGTGACGGCTCATTAGAACCTGGACTGCTTGTAATGGTGTTGCCACCAACTTGTTCCTGGTGTGTGGACAGTCACTGCCTTTCGTGGGTTTCATATTCCTATGAAACATTGGAAAAGAAAATGACACCTAGAGAATGGCAACAAGTGCCCTATTTACCCATTTTCCTCCATGTGGGCTCCATGCTGTTTAGAGCACTATTGAGGGAGGGTGCTGATGAGCAAAGGGGATGCACAATTGCTGCCCCCATGGAAATCACATTCTCGTGGGGATGGAGAAATAAGTAGGACTTTACTGGTGGTAATACCGTGAATAGTCAAACAAGGTCCAGGATGAATGATTATGGTCAGGTGCCTACGGTGAATTGCCAAACAAACTCCATGGCAGTTTGTGATGGGGCATAGGTACCCACCTTGGTTGGTCAATGAGGCCTCTTTAAGAATGTTGATTGAGTTCAAATGGACCACTAAGAACAGAGGACACTTGGGGCAAGTGGGTGGAAAGCCTTCTGGAAAGAATTCTATAGGCCTGAAGAAGCTGGGCTGAAATGAATTTGGTCTGTGCTATGTTTAAAAAGAGGCTGATAGTAGCTGTCTTGTGGTATGCAAGTGTGAGACAGAGTTTTAGAAGCAGGTGGGAGCCAAATTGTTGGAACCAGTAACTCTGGGTCATGGAATGGGGGAGTTTGGCATTATTCCAGATATGATGGTAAGCTCTCTAAACCCCAGATTCAAGCTTACATTTGTTAGTTTACTGACTCATTCTAGATGTTCTATCAAAAGAGATGTCATGAGAAGTTAAGTTAGAAGATCCAAGAGGAGGCTGCTCCATGCAGAATTGTAAGAAAGTCTAATGATGATGAAAGAGAGCTATTTGAGGGTACAGTGGCCAGAAACCCACATGAACTACTCAGGAGTTTGCATGAGGAGCTGTTGGCCCTTTGGTTTGGAGTTGAAGCGTCACAGTGATGGGGACTTGTTGGGAACCTGCTGTTATTTGTTTTGTTTTTGTTTTTAGAGATGTTTTCTTTATGTAAGAGTCCTGGCTGTCCTGGAACTCGTTTTGTAGACCAGGCTGGCCTTGAGCTCACTGAGTTCCACCTGCCTCTGCCTCCAAAGTGCTGGGATTAAAGACATGAGCCACTGGGCTATTGTTTCGTTTTTTGTTGTATCGGGATGAATGCAGCATCAGCCACTGACCACAGCCAGAACTGTCACAGAGTGAATTTCCAAGAAACTATGGAAAATTTAACGTTTGGGGAATTGTATAGGATTGAAAAGAAGGAAGGTGGAGGGTTAGATAAAGGAAGGGGTAGGAGATGTTCTCTTCTTATAAAGGGAAAAACAACCACATACTGTGTGCTCTCTGCAGAAGCAGTGAGGAGGCGAGTCTGAAAGCACTGAAGGGAGAAGGAGTGAGGAAGGGTGTAGCCATGACCTTGATTAGATGAGAAGGCTTGGGTTGGGACAAATAGAGAAGATGGAGAACATGGGCATGTCTTAGGTAGATGCTGTATGGGTAGAGTGGACATCTCTCTCTGTTGTTTCTACTTTCTTGATTAACAGGCAAGAGGGACAGCTGGTTGTCATGAGAAGGGGTTGCTGGAAGTTTCAGAAAGTAGGAGGAGTTTCAAGAACTATCAGAAGAGCAGGAGAAAAATGTGCAATAGAAAATGTTCTAGATTTCTGGACTGCATAGGGGTACCATAGATGGTAACAAGCTTAGGGTCATAGAAACAGCTGGCAGCATTTTGTTTGTTTGCTTTTTATTTTTTATAATTCACAGGTAATTAGCATGAAGTGAGCAGAGAATTTGATTTAACCTGGCTTGAATTTTAGCTGAGTAGCATTAACAGATCCCAGGGACTTGAGGGTATGCATGATGGAAATTGTTGAAAATAAACCCCCCAAAAAACATGAATCCAAGGGTGGGAGGAAGTGCATTTTTGAGGAGTAAGAGACTGTGAGGTTGTGGTCCATATCACAGGACTGAAGATCCAGTGCTGGAGAGAGGGATGACAATCGCCTGATGTGAGTTCATGATTCTGGCCAGAAGGAAGATGCCTGAGAGTCTGACTTAACAGTGAGTGTTGTAATGATGAAGGCTCCGGGGGTAACTGCAATGGTTAATCTTGACTGTTGGCATGATGAGATGTAGAATCACATCACTGGGTGTATCTATGAGGATATTTCCAGAATGACTTAACTAAGAATGAAGACTCATTCTAAATATGGGCAGCACTATTCTATGGTTTTCTATGGGCAGACTGAGCTAAAAGGAGCAAGTAAGCTGAGAAGCAGCATTGATTTCTCTCTGTTTCCTAACTGTGGATGAAACTTGGCCATCTCCTCCACACTCCATCTTCATACTTCTTCACCTTCAAACTGTGGTCTAAAATAAATCCCTCCTTCCTGAAGGTATCTCATCAGGAATTTCATTACAGCTATGAGAAACCTATACAGAATCATAGAATATGGCAGAGGCGGCAGAGAGGCAGGTGATGTCCCTGAGGAGAGGCCATCATGCAGGGAACAGAGAGGTTTAAGATCCAGATGGGTCTGGGGAAGCTGGACATGGTCCATACTGACAGTATGCCCCACAGAGAACATGACCTCTGCAGTATACATGGAAACCTTGAATCAAAAATGAATCCTACAAGGTTCTGGCAACAAGTGGTATGTTCTGCAACAGGCCTCACTACCCCTGGAAGCCCTGGATAGTCTGCCCCAACCTTTTCACATACCTGCCTGCTCTTCTAGGACTTTCATTTATAGTTGTGTGTACAAGCCTCCAGCTTAGTCCTGTCTTTCTAAATAAATCTCCTGCCATACCTTCTATGGCTTTTGATCTCCCATGATACAGCCCAGCATATGATATTTTGGTGTTTTCTCTTGGTCACAGTACATACTCAGGGAGTGTCAAATAACAGCTTGTATTTCAGATTTCTGCCACTGATGAAGCATGTGCTGGTGTTCAAAATTCTGTAGCCTTTTTTTTTAAAAAAAGATTTTATTTATTATGCATACAGTATTCTGCTTCCATGTATATCTGTACACCAGAAGAGGGCACCAGATCTCATAACAGATGGTTGTGAGCCACCATGTGGTTGCTGGGAATTGAACTCAGGACCTCTGGAAGAGCAGACAGTGTCTTAACCTCTGAGCTATCTCTCCAGCCCCTCTGTAGCCTTTTTATTTCTCCCATTTCTACTATATAGCTGTCCTTGAAGACTAAGTAGACCACCAAGTTAGTGTCTGATCTTAGATAGAGCCTTATTCTCCCATATTTGGACATTAAGTCTGAACCCTCACTGTCTTATGGAAAATTGACTGTCTTACTACTTATATGTTGATGGAAGCCTGGCCCAGATGCTCAGTGGCCCCTTCTGTGGCTATTTAGTGACGACTAGTGATGTCTCTGATGGCATCATGGCACTCATTATTTTACATGTAGAGAAAGACAGGGATATGATTTTTGTTAATGGATTATTATATTTCATTTGCATATATTTATAATTATTTTGTTCATAAGAAGATCATTGCTCCAACTAAATGGCACAAGATTTCTTTCTAAGGGAGGCTTGAGCAATTTACAGTGTCATCTGGGAAAGTGGTGTAATTAGCATCCACTCTAATGTTAATGAGACCTGGGTAGGTGGGAGCTCTTCCCTGTTTCACCAAGATACCTCTGTGTCCTGGCTGGTTTTGCAGACTGTGGGCTTCTAGTGGGGAGGAGATGGCTCCTTGGAATCTGTGTGTATTTGTTGATGCAACTTAGGGACCCCAAGGAGACAGGAGAAGAGGTGTGTGTGCCTGTGCGTGCATTGTGTGTGTGTGTGTGTGTGTGTGTGTGTGTGTGTGTGTGTGTGTGTGTGTGTCCCTTTTAGGACTCGGGACTATGATTCCAAGAAGCTGAGAGTTTGATGTAGCTTTGGGAGCATCAACTATCTATGAAAAATCCTACTTTTTAAAAGTTGGACATGTGCTCGCTTCGGCAGCACATATACTAAAATTGGAGCGATACAGAGAAGATTAGCATGACCCCTGCGCAGGGATGACATGCAAATTCGTGAAGCATTTCATATTTTTACTGAGAGCATGATAAATATGGTTGATAACAATATGCTATATTTTAAAAGTTGTGAGATAGTATACTTAAAGTGTTCTCAAAACAAAAATGATGAATATGCATGATATAACATATTAATTGGTTTAATTTAGCCATGCCATTGTGAACATACTGTATTATGTATCATAATTGTGCATTACTTTATTTATGAACTAAATAAATGAATGGAAAAAAAAGTTGGACAATCTGGGAACAGCACCTAGCAGACAGCAGGTGGAGGCAGAATCATAACGGGTCATGTAGGTATAGTAGCAAAGACACAGGACTGGCTTTTAAAAGACTTCTGGCTCAATAGGGAGGGGTGCTTCAGAACCGTGGACAGCAAACCCACTGCCTTAGGAAACACCAAGCTAATAATGATATTCTGTAGGTTCTGTACACTATTGAGAACCCCATAAAGTCTCACCAATATGACTACCAAAATGAGAGCTGAACAAGGATGACACCAATGAGCATGCCAAATTGGACAGAGGGGAAGTCCACAAGGCTTCAACCCTACACAAAGAACTATAGGCATTGGAGGAAAGCTGGGATGAGGAGAGGTGGTCTTCTCCAGAATTGATTTTCCAGCACCAGATGTCATCCCTGAAAACATACATATAAGCATATGGCATTATACAGACTGAACAGGTTATATTTAGGAGCATGTATGTATATACATATATACATGCAATAGCAATTAGTGAAAATAGAGATCATGAATTTGAAGGAAAGCAGGTAAGGGCATAAGGGAAGAAAGGAAAAGTAGAAATGTTATAATTAAATTATAATATCATAGGGCTGCAGAGAGTTCACTAAGCCAGAGAGTAATACCATTCTCAGGAGTAGATGCCTTTTACATGTGTGAACTCAAGGAGGCAGTGAGAACAACACACAGGACTTCAACTGTGAACAAATGTGCTTCCTGATGGGGTCATGGTCACAGGTTCTTTGCAAAATCACAGGCAGGCAGCAAGTGGCCAAAGCTATAACTTATGACCTCTCCTCTCCTTCCATCTTATTTCATGATAATGATAACCACCATTATTAACCTGTGATGGAAGGTAGGGGTGTCTCTCAGTTCCATCTTCATGAAGAACTTAATTCATTCAGGAGACAAGACAGTTTAAGCAGTGTACTCAGCAAAGCAAACACCCTGAGGAGAGGCCACAGTAGGTTGCCCCAAAGGGAGGAGCAGACTCATGGTTTCTGTGTTATGGATTTTAGAGAATAGACACACACACACACACACACACACACACACACACACACACACACACAGAAAGAGAGAGAGAGAGAGAGAGAGAGAGAGAGAGAGAGAGAGAGAGAGAGAGAGAGAGAGACAGTGGACATATTTATAAGAGAAGGTGACCACTTCCCTCATCATGGGGAAGTCAGTCCTTTTACAGTTATTTCTTTGAATGATCCTCTAGAGAAACCCAGGAGGGAGGAGATTAAAACTGTACTGCAGAGATACAAAGAAATCGAGGTCTTCTGAGGATGCAGACCCTTTGTTAAGCATTCATGTATGGGAGAATTCCTTGGTGCCTCCATTTATGATATAGTGGAAAAATTCTGACTACAGCTTCAAGGATGTTTAGTCACAAAGTGACATGCTGACTTTCAAGACACACAGCTACCAGGACACAGTTACAGCTTTCCTTGGCTAACCATATGAAATTGCTTGACTACCTGGTATCAAGCCCGATCAGGGGTCACAGAACAAGGGAGTATTTCATTTCTTACAGAATCCAGTCTGCAGCTGCTGGAATGATGAAAGGAAAGGAATCTGCTGATTTGGCCTGTACCTGTCAGGTCTAAGTTGCCACATAACACTGTTACGATAAATCTGTCAAAAACCGCCTGAGCCCCACCACCACTTGTGAGCTTTATGCCAGCCTCCCGCCTGAGTTAAGGCCCAAATGAATACACAGAAACTTGTATTAGGTTCAAAGCTGCTTGGCTAATGACTAGGATTCTCATCTGCTAGCTCAGTCTTAATTATCATAAATCTATATATGTTATAAGATTTATCTTATCGGACGCCTTATTGGCATTCCTCCCTGCCGGTGGATCACATCCTGCCGCTGGAGGAAGAATGGGAAAAAGAGAGAACACTTCCTGTTTCCTTGCTAAATATGAGTCTCCTTGCTATGTCACTTCCTGCCTGGATCACCACTTCTCTACTACAGTTCCCAGAATCCTCTTTGACTCCTAGACCCATCTAACTTGCTGTCTCATTGGCCAAACAGTATTTTATTTATCAATCAATAAGATATACATACACAGAAGTACTTCCCTAACATTGCTACTTAGGGACACTCCATGGTTAGCTGAGACAGATAGGCAAGAGGCCCAAGACCTCCATGCCTGTCTCATGTTGACAGGGCTCTAGCTCCTCTTGTTGGCCTCTGTACTTCCCTGAGTCTTGTTTTATATTTTCCAGGGATCCACATGTCAGCTGTGAATGCCCACCTCCACCTTACTTTCTGCATTGTGTTTTCTATGGCCCATCTCCCAGTTCATCTCTAAGATTGAGGCAACATCACGAGTGCCACTGAGAACTGTAGGAGTTGCTGTAAGGTACTGAGGACTCAGTCCTCTGGGGCACCTTAGTGCTTAATAAGGAAGCAGCCTGCTTTGGGAGACCCTTGAGGCTTCTCCAACTGAATGAGCAGAGAGAATTCCTGGGCTGAGTGGGGAGAATGTAAATCTCTGGTCTTAGCTTGACCCTCTCAACATTGGCTGCTTACTTAGGTTTCCTCATCCCAGCCTTCCAGTCCCCATGCTCCGAGCCTACAGACCACAGATTTTTAACACGTTGACTCTACATTTCCTAGTATTTCTCCACAGCTTCTTCATCCATCCCGCACCCAATGCACATGGCCCACAGCCCCCACAGTTGCTGTGAACTCTGCCTCATTGGGGAGGTTACACTGTCAGTTTTAAGTTCCTTGCAGAATCTCTTGAGGCAATAAAGATATCTCCTCAACTCACTGAGGGAGAAAAGAGAGGAAACAGGAACCTCTTACAATCCCAGGATGCTGGACCCCTGTTGGACTCCTTGTCCCTCATCAGGCCATCAAAGCTCAAAGGCAGAGAAGCGCCTATGCACAAATCAGAACATTTCCAAAAGATCAAAAAAAAAATGGGGAAGGCAGCAGGACATACTTTGCTTCTTGCTACCCCAGAAGCCAGACCGTCATAGAACTCAACACTGAAGCCAGTGGGTCAGACATGGGAGAGCTATGAAACAGGCTTTATTGAGAACATGGCTGGCAATGCTGGCTAGCCCCTACCCCTTATTGGCGTCCTTATAAGCTTTCTCTTATGGCTAAAAATCAGCACTGGCTACATCATCCAGGAGGATTGGGATGGATGGGTAAGTGGAAATTTCAGACCAATTTAGGAATGAAATGCACGTTGTTATGCCTTTAAGTGGGTTATCTATGGGGGAATAAGGGCCATTTTTTTCCACTGAAGAATCAAAGGGGGCCTGGCTTGTGATGCAGGGATTCTGGTCTCTACCGCCCAAAGACCTAGGAAACTGAGACAGAAGCCAGGAAAGATCCCTTAAGCCCTCAATGATGATATATTTCCATGGAGCCTGAGATGGTCCAAGGGCCACAGTCACATCCAGCTTCCTAGCACTTACATCATGGGCAGACCAGGTGTGGACAATCACAAGGCATTCAGACTTTACCCTCCGATCCAACATAGAACAGAGATGGCTGGCATGTGTGGCCTCTGTGACATGCTCTATGCCCTTCTGAGCTGCATCTCAGCCTGAGTGCTGGCTGATTAGACTCCTTGGCAGTTTCCCCAGACACCTGCACTTGTTTCTGTTTAGCCTTTAATGAGCATCTCTCCCTGGCTGAGTCTGGAGAAGAAAGTAACTCTGACCTCATGGTCCTTGGCAAAGACAGAGCCTTGCTTGCCACCCAAGTGACAATGTTGCAGTTTTACTGCATGGTCCTGTTCTTTTTTCAGCCATTGGGTGGAGGGTGGATGTGTGCCTTCAGCTCTCTCTCCATGCCAGTTTGAACTCTATTTCATGCCTTTCCTGGAGATGAGAGGGAATTTCCTGCCCTTGCCCCTGCCTTCCTTCTTGTAGGATCACAGAGTTCTGGAAAAACATACCTCTGTTTTGCCTTTCTTGCCCCAGAGACAAAACCCATACTGAGACATGCAATTTAAGAGCCTGGGTTTGGGGACCTCTCACACTTGGCCCTTCCACTAGCCCATCAGCTTACAGAAGCAAAACTGAAGTCCCTCATCTTCAGAGTGATTGCTCTAGAGGCCTGCAACTGAAAACTTCTCCAATCAAATTGTTTGTGCTTGTTGGAGATAAAAAGCTGTTTGTATTTTGTTCCAATCATCCAATCTTTTTCTTCACTGATATCTAGTCTAAAACTTGTAATCAAAAACCAAACTGTCAAGCTATAAATGATGAAGGCACCTGTGGGGCCAGGCATGGGAGAGGATGCTGCTTCCGCAACTCTCTGATCTGAATGCAACCTGACAGAATGATGAGCCGGCACTTACCCTCACCACCGCCAATCCCCAGGGGTCACCGCTGCCTGCCCATGCACTGAAGCTGGAGGTGGAAAAATTCTAACACAGAAAATTAAAGGTAGGGGTTGCTATGCCCTGTGGATCCCGGGGTGATACACGTGAACTCTGTACCTTTGCATCTTATTCTTAAATCATCGCTCTAGAAATTTGGTATCACAAACCAGAAATTATCAACTTCTGATCAGTTTAAAGGCCTTCAAGGAAGTCATGTCATTCTGCTATAAGCAGCAGTCCCATGGGATGCAGGGTGACACAGAAGGTCTTGACAGCCATAAAGAGCATTCTGTGTGCTGGCTACTTTTTGGCCAACTTGACACAACCTAGAGTCATTTGGGGAAAAGGAACCTTAATTGAGAGGACGCTTGCTTCCATTAGCTTGGCCTGTCTGCAGGACAGGTGACTCTGCAGGACATTTTCTCATTTTCTTGATTGACTGATGTGGGAGGGCCCAGCCCACTGAGGATGACATCATCCCTGGGCAGGTGGTCTTGGCTTGTGTAGAAGAGCAGGCTGAGTATGCTGTGACAACAAGCCAGTGAACAGCACTCCTCCATGGACTCCAGTTCAGTTCCTGCCTCCAGGTTCTTGTCCTGCTTCCCCATTGTGGTTGAAGATTTTTGTTTTGTTTTGCTTTTATGTTTTTCTAGACATCGTTTCTCTGTGGCTTTGAAGGCTGTCCTGAAACTAGCTCTTGTAGACCAGGCTGGTTTCGAACTCACAGAGATCTGCCTGCCTCTGCTTCCTGAGTGCTGGGATTAAAGGCATGCACCACCATCGCTGGCTTGTAATAGAAGTTTTAAAATGAAATAAATCCTATCCTCCCCAAAGTAGCTTTTAGTCATGGTGTTTACCATGAAATAAACGGGAGCATGTTACATGTGTCCTAGGAACAAGGCTGTCATGAAAATGTTACTCTGGACAGTCAGTGCAAGAGAAGAACAACTCTCTAAAGTCACCTTGGCTCTGGCTTCCTCCTCTATACCACCTCCTTGCCCTGATCCTTAGGCTGACCTGGGTGGACTGTGGCCTCCAACCCCTCTACAGTCACAGCTGTTCAGGGATGGGTAAGCTCTACTGACCTGCTGGGCAGAGTTAGCTTCTGTCTAGACCCTGTTCTGTGTTTGGACCTTGGTCTCAGCCTCTGGACCTTCACCCCTGTCTCACCCAACCAATCAATGTCAGTTTCACAAAGCTCTGGCATTGCTCCTCTATTTGCCCCCCTTTCCCCAAACTATCCCCAAATGTCCAATCCTTGTATCTCAGAGTCTTTCCCAATGAGACCAATAGCCATACAGTTTGGACAGAGCTTAATCACTACAAAGACCAAGAATTTACCCCACAAGGCATTTGCCTGTAAGAGAAGAACAGAGTATGTCTTGACGCTGCTGAGAGCCTAAGTGCTGCCTGAACCTTCCCATCCCAATACCTGCTGGCCAGGGGTGGATTCCATTTTATATTCTCAGGGACAGCAAGGATTAGCAGCCTGTACATGGTGACCCTACTAAGGAAGGCCAGAAATCTATACTCTTCTTAGTCACATGTCTTCATCCCCGGAGATCAGTGCCTGGAAGTCCTGTAATGTTTTTCTGAAAATGTATTCCATTCAATACATTGTCATTCCATTCATGAGGGGCTCCCTCCTCTTTGCTATGATACCTGCCTTAGAGGTGGCTCCTCAGGTGAGAGGCAGGCAGGGTCTCCAGTGCTGTAATTCAGGAGGATGTAGTCTTCAGAGGGTTTTCATGCAAGGCAAAGAGAAATAGCCTTGGGTCTGCCACACTCTGGAGCCTAGGGCATTTGTGAGAAGGAAGGATGGTTGCCCCACTGGCCACACCCATTCTTAAGGGTACCCAAATGCACATCACCCAAGATCTGCCATTTCCTGATCCATTAGTACTCTGTTGGGACCAGTCTCAAAGGACCGTTCCTCATTTGCTGTTTAAATGAACCACTTGTATTTATCAAACAGCCTGATGAATGTTCAGATTTGGCCTGGTCAAGTTTAGTTTAAGAATTGGAATGAGTATTTGATTGGAAGACATTTGAGACACAATGGTTACAGAGAGAGGCCTCCTGGGAGCTTTCCTGGCCATTTAGTGAGCAGGAGCTTCTGGCAAATGTAGTTGCCATGGCTGTGCCTCTAGGAGAGCAGCCAAGGCAAGCCGTCCATGGGCCACTCATAGCCACTCATAGCCACATAGCCTCATAGCCAAATGTAGTTGCCATGGCTGTGCCTCTAGGAGAGCAGCCAAAGGTAGCCAAAGGCAAGCTGTCCATGGGCCTTTTCTCCAGGAACACTCATAGCCACACAGCTCTGTAGAGATGAACTGTCATGCCTTCTCTCCTTTGCTCTGCCCAAACCCACCTTCTTGATCTTCCATAAAGCCTTTCGATCCCCATTCCCCATGCTGTCTCATCTCAAGTTCTCTCCACTCCTCTGAGTCTGCCAGAAAAGAACATTTCTATGTTCACATGAAATGTATGCATAAATATATATTTTCTTTAGTTAATATGGCTTACATTTCCTTAACTTGAAGGCCCTGGACAGTGAGCTTAAGGGGTGGGAGAGTAATTTTTCTTTCTACCTCACACAAGCCTCTGTCCTCCCCAAGGCTCTCATCCCTGGCCAAATTTTGGGCATGGTGATGTGGAAAAACTCCATTACACCTTCTCCTAACATACCCTGATGAAGTGGTTTGATCCACCTCATGCTCCCAAGTTCTTCCTCTTGTGAAAGGAAATCACTTCCTGTCACATTGGAGAGTCTCATAGCTCTTGGGGTCTGAGGTTCATCTTCCAGTAGTGATGGGAAGTTCTCATTCTATCACAATGGGATTCCTGACCCTTACAAGTCAAGTCTTTTCTTCCCCAGGCAATGTCCAGATGGACTGAGCCCAGCCAGGCCACATCCATGACTCAACAGCTTCGGCTGTGGAGCAATCTTATCTGTTCGAGATTGTTGAGGTCTTATTATGAGTTATGGAAGCGACTCAGCTACAGCAGATTAAGTAAACTGCACTTAAAACAATGGGGAATAGTTGGTATTGGGAAGAATGTTGGGTGGGTAAAACACTTGCTATGAGTCCAACTCACAGGGCCTGAGTTCAACTCCACATAGCCCACTTAAATCTGGACATGGTGGTATGTGTGTATGATGGCAGCACTCCTATGGCGAGATGAGAGGAAAAAAAATGAAAGAATCCTCGGAAGCTTGAAGGCCAGACCACTGGGCTTTAGTAATGAAAGCACATTAACAAGCAAAGAATAAAAGTAGCAAGAGAGTTCGTCTCGGGATGAAAGGCTTTTCTCTGACCTTCACACGTGTGCCATGGCATATGCAGGACTGAAAAACAAGAATGGGGAAATGCTCAGGTTGGGGAGACAGATCAGTTGGTAAAGTGCTTGCTGTGCAAACATGAGCACCAGGTATAGCTCCCCAATGCCCATATGAAAGGCCAGGAGTGGGGGCAGCCCAGGTCTGTAACCCCAGCACTTAAGAGGTGGAGACGGGATTCCTGGGGTTTGCTATTCAGCCAGCCTAGCTGAATAGGCTAGTTCCAGGTTTAGTGAGAGAACTTGTACGATAAAATAGGGCAGAGATTGACACTGACATGCCTCCACATGCATGCATGCGCATGCGTGCTCCAGCATACACCCCCCCACACACACACACAGGTGAGAAAAAGACAACTCAGCCCCGAGTGCAGTTTAACAAGGTCAACATGATTATCAATTATGCCATGTCCTGTTGCAAATGCCAGACCCATCTTGACTGAAATCTACACAACTTCCTCATTAATGTGTCATTAATATGACATTTGCATTATCTCCGAGGCCTATTGATTCAGGATGATCCGACAAAGCCTACCTTCTCTGAACTTCAGCTTGTGACACCTCGAAGGGCCCCTCAGAAGCACTTTAATTGTCTTGGATACTGGCTGCTTGTCATCTTGTGCTTGGCTTCTCCAGGGAAGAGCAATTTTGATTTTCTGTTCTTTGTGACTCTCGTAGTTATCATGCTGTGAGGAGATTCTCTCAGGGTTGGAACAGAAGACTATTTGAACACGAAAGAGAAGAGATTGTGAACATATTTTCCTAATTTACATTTTCAAAGGCCTTGCCTTACTATTGCAGCCCCAGGTGGACAGCCATGGATTAGAGAAAGGACAGAGCTGGATGGCGGTGGTGCTGCTGTGCTTACCAAGACAGGCTTTAGTTCTGGGCTCAGACCAACCCATGTGCACATCCTCTGCCCCACCCTAGCTATTCACACATTCTTTATGTTGGAAGACAATTCTAGATTTTTTTGACGCTAGAAAAGAATCAAAATCCAAAAGGTATAAGCAATACCTTTTGACAGATTGCCAATCTCTGAGGCCTGTTTTGTTCATCACACTTCTGGGATCTGCTGAGAGTACTCCCCAATGTCACATATGCCCAACCAAAGAGTGCTAGGCATGGCTTAGACTCCTGTGTCACAGGCTGAGTCCCTGCGACTTGGCCTCCTGCCCCATCAATTTTCAGCTGTCCAGTGCCCTCTGATGCCCCTGGATGTATTGACAGTGGGACACTGAAGACAGTTCCAATTAACCAAAGTGATAGAATGTGACCTTTGCAAGATTGCTGTTCTGGCCTTGATTTGCTCAGGGGGAGAAATGTTTCCTATTTGTTTAAACATTAAATAGCAAGTAAATAATGTCCTATGTATCTGAAGGTTCACCAATAAAAAATATTCTAACATGTTCATGTATAACACACACACACACACACACACACACACACACACACACACACACACACACATACACACACACATGCACTCATGCACACACATGAAAAGTTTTCAATTTGAAGGCAAATGAGTTGCTTAATCATGTACTGTGACCCTCTGTCATGATTCTCTTGGGTTATTTTAAATATTTGCCAATAAGGTGAATAGCCCAGATAAATTGTCCTCGAGACATTTGTCACTTACAAGGCAGGGTTCATGTCAAATTGATGCTCTCTAGCCAAGTCCAGATATCCATGCCATGGGACACTGGTAGAGTTTTTAAAAATCTGGTATTTTTCACATTTACTATTTGGCAGGCAGCAGACTGCCCGCAGAGGCCAGGTCCTCATGATTGTTGCACAGTTTGCATTCTAAACTCAGTCGGACCCCATACTCTAAAACATGGAGGGGCAGGATAACCTCCTACACACAGTGAGAGGGAATGGTTGGGCCCAGTTCCTCACTAGTACCAGCTCTGAGATGGGCACAAAGTACTGGGGCACATGGGAAGGCTGTGCCTGGGGAGACTGCAGTATGAAGCAAGCAGCCCTGAAGTGGTTTTCTGGCTTTAGAGTGCCAGTCAGCAGTATAGGGATACCAGAACCTGTGGACCACAGGCCAAAGGGCCTTCAGAAGAATCCAAGGGACCTTCACTTGTTTGAATAGTTCTCTCTTGGCTATATATCCTTATCCATGCTATCATTTCACTGTCCTGAGGTCCCCACTTGTGTTAGAGACCTGTGTATAATGAGGTTGCCATCTTCCCTGCCTTGATATCTTACCTGCTGAAGGTCCTCTGAAGAACAACAGGAATGCCCTGGCTCTGTGCAGCTGACCTTCGCTGTGGGTCATCATTCATCTTGACACATGCGGGTGCCTCTCAGTTTGTATCTATAAAACACCTCAATAGTTGTCTCTTGTATTAAGAAGTTACCTTGTTTTCTGTCCTTGGCTCCCTGACTGTCCCCACTTCCAGCAGAGTTTACTCCATTGTGGACTCAGTATGGCTGCAAAGCAACACTCCGCACCCCACCTTCTCTCCTGCATGCCCCTGGCTTCCCAAAGCTGTGCCTGCCTGGTAACCTACCAACGTCAAACTGTTACCCTGCCCTTTCCTCTGTCTAACACACCTTGCTCACTTCACTCAGGGACTCTCAGTTTCTGACTCCTCTGCTTTGTATTTTGAGGTCTTGGGAATTCAGTGATGAAGTTGTTGTTGCCCCTTCAGAATGAGCATGTGTGGGGCATCTGTGTGGCTGTGGCTTGCCCTTATCCCCTGAGCTCTGTCCTGTGCTGCTATACTGACTGCAACTGCCTGCCTGCAGGCTATGGGTCCTGTTTAGATGATGCTGTCTTTTTTGAGATGGTTCCTTCTCCCTCTTCACCCCCCCCAGTGTCATTAGGAATAGTGGATGGGCTTTCCTGCCAGTCATTCTGGGTAGCACTGGTCTGTTCAGAGCTCCATCTTCAGCCTAATGGTCAGTCCCTCCTACAGTCTTCCTCAGTTTCCTATGCAGGAATGAAGTCTCTTTCAGAATTGTGCACTTGGATCCCAAAACATGGCTCTTGGTATACCTGCAAGCCCACCCCCTAGTTACACACTCCTCCAAGACCACATCTTCTAATCCTTTCCAAACAGTTCCACCAACTGGGGACCAAGTATTCAAACATATGAGCCTATGGTAGCCATTCAAAACTCCATACCAGAAACACCAGGGTAAGGCAGGGGATTCTGATGGTCTACCATGTGAATGTCTATCAAAAAAAAAAGATAAGGAAAGTCAAGTGGAGGCACCCTGACCAAGCACCTACTAGGTGCTCTTGAAAGCCACTGATGTCAAACAAAAGTACTGACTGAGCATTCATGGGCATGGGGCCAGGGTCATAGTGCCTAAATATAATATGGGGCATGAACTAGACTTGAGGACAAAAGTCAATCCATTTGTGGAAAACTGGAACTTCTAAGAAGCCTTTATCTCAGTTAATCGTGCTACAGCAATGTGAATTTTCTATTTTGGGGGCAAATATCACTACATGTGAGATGCAAAGATCAAACTACTATGGGTCAGTTTGCCTGGCCACAGTATGTACAGATTTTATGTGATCAAAGGTTACTCTGGGTGAATCTCAGGCAGGAGGTGCCTGGGAGAGACTGACACTTGAGCCTGCCAATGGAGTCAAGAAAATGGTTCCCCAGCACAGAGGGACCTCATCTAATCTGTGAAAGAGTGAAACAGAATGAAAGAGTGAATGAAAGGGATGTCTTCCTGCTGGACATTCTCTAAACTGGAGAATGACTTTTTCTGGCTCTGGACCCAGGCTTTGATGACTACCCATCTGTGGATTTCAGACTACCCACTGCCAGGCTTGGCACTTGTGAGTGTGAGCCACCTCCTTATAATCCCTTGCCTGCATGTGCTGATTTGGCTTCTCCGGGGAAGGCTGGATCACACGGCTGTTAACATGAAGGGACATGGATGTTTCGTGTGCAGGTGCTCTCTTCACTACCTTGGGAAATATAAAACAATTCCACAGTTTCAAAAATTTTGATTTTATGAATCTTGCAGGAGTGATGGATCCAAGAACGAATGAAGGTGGAGCATGGGATTGCAGAGGAGTCACCCCAGTGCATATATGGAGCATTGGGGGTGGTATGAGATCTGCAGGAATGAGAAATAATTAATATCCACAGTTACTATGTCCATGTCAGCTAGGGCTCTGTCTCTAAACACAGCACTGGCAGCCTTGCTGGTGGAACTCAGAAGACATTTATAAATGGTTTGACACAGGACTGATCAGGTCTCTCATGGAATTGCTGCTGCAACCGTGACACACTGACCTTAAAGGATTTCTGATCACAGCTGGCCTAGAGTGCACTGTTTGCCGATCTGGTCAGCAGGGGTGGGGCTGGTGATGCTTTTGGACAGACAGAGAAAGCAATTCATGTCACACATGAAAAGTTTCTGCTTAGTTGACCTAAAGATGGGGAGGTAACCCTGGATTGTTCCTTGGGCCCAGTGTAATACAAGGGACACTTGCAGGCAAAGAGAAGGGAGCCAGAGTGGTGCAGTACAGGGAGGAGCTGAACTTCCATTGCTGATAAGAAGATAGAAGGGGGAATCTGGGCAAAGGGCTAGAAAGACAAGGGGCGGGCTGTGTACAACAACCCTAAGGACACTTCTCCTGGCCCTTAGATTTTAGAACAGGGAATCTCATTGTGGACTTCTAACTTCACAACTGTGAGGTAATGGACTCCTGCTCTGCCAACCCTTTGGTAGGGTGATTTGTCATAGCAGCCACAGATACTTAGACATAGGCTTGCTAACAGTAGGATCTGTGATGAAGCTAGAGTTCCCTACTCCTTTTCCTATACTCCAAATGCACACTGGTGTGGTCCCAGCCCAGATCTTAATTAAGCAGTCTATGAGCTTGAAGGGGTACATAACTTTCCTAAGATGCCAGCCCTTGCTCAGTTATGTCTGCCTGATACAAATATAGATTTTATGTGCTGGCTGAAACTGCCTGTGCCACCTCAACTAGGATTTGTATCTGATCTTAGAAACACTGGGTTCTTTACCACTGTCTATGAACCTTGGTCATTGGGTCAGTGAAATTTACCTTTTTGTTCTCTGTAAGGTATGCATTGTTAATGGGTATGAATTTGGGGAATGTGTTTATTACATTGACCTACTGGATTATGTTTATTGATTTGAATATTGAGAAAGGCTTGCATGCACGGTATAAGCCCTGCTTGTAGTAGTGTGATTATTTTTCTTTATTACTGGCTTAACGTCCCTACTTGGGAGATCACCTGCAGTTTCCTCTTCAGTTCTTCCTTCCTGCAGTTTTGGTATCAGGGTAACATTGGCTTTGGGAAAAGAACTGGGAAGTTCTGTTTTTTTTCCAGAAAATGGTTTCTGGAGGAGTTCAACAGAACTGGTGTTAATCCTATTTTGAATGTTTATCGAATTCTGCAAGGGAAACCATCTGGGTTTCAAGATTTCATATTGTGGGACTTTAAACTTATGAATTCCATGTCTTGAGCAGCTATGTAGCTGTTCACAGGCTGTTAGTATTTCTCAAAGAATCAGCTAATTTCATAGAAGCTGTCCAAATGGCCTGTAGGCTCCTGTTTACTGTGCTTTGCCACCTGTGGGGTCATGTGGCACACCCTCTGACACTGGCCATTATGTCTTTTTTTTTTTTTTTCACTAGTCTGGGCTTGCTGAAGGCATGTTCATTTTGCTGCTGTCTTCGGACAATCCCGTTTTTATTCCCCAGAATTTCTCTGTTCTTTTTAAGTCTGCTTATGCCCTGGCTTCCTTTGCCTTGGGTATATGGTGACCTTCTTTTCCTCATTTATTGAGGTCAGAGCTCAGCTGGCTGATGTGAGAGGTCACCTCAGTGTGATGTCGGCTTTCTGTGCTACATATCTCCCTCCCAGCTCTGCCACCTGCATGCTTTGAATGTCACATTTCAGCATCCCTTCATCCCAGTGTCCTGAAGTGCCTATAGAATCCTCCTGGGTAGCACAGGGAGCACAACTTCACTGGAGGTGACAGAGATGAGACTGAGAAGCACTTGTCCCCCTCAGCCCTGCAGGGAACTTAAGGGGCAGCCCTGACCTACAGAACCCAGTAGGGTTTTCTGCTGTCTGGCTCCTCAATCTCTATTAATTACACAAATGGCTTCCTTATGATATTCCCATATATACACAAAATACCCTTTGATTAATCACCCCTGCTACTTCCCATTTCTTATCTCCCCCCCCTTCCCTTCTTTCTTTCCACCCAAGATGGCAGGGCTACAGGGCACACTAGTGCCTGGCTGGGGTCTAGATTGTCTGAACCTCTTCCCTAATTGGCCAACAGGAGGAATTGGGTGTGTGAAGTAGATCCACCCTCTAATTGATTCTGGGTCATGTTTTATTTGAAGTCATGTGGATCAGGCCCTTCCTACCAGCTCTGGTAACTACACAGAGACAGTCAAAGTGAAGTATGAATGGACAGTCTCTGGAGAAACCACATCTGTCTTTAATATCTGTGGACTCCAGACTAGAACGTCAAGTTGTAGAGAGATAGAATTTTACAGACCATGAGCCAAATTGTCTTACTTGACATTTACTACCAGCCTCTGCTTCTGGCTTAATATCCTTGCAACTACTGGGTAAAGCTTTTAATTTTATTAATTAATTAACTAATTAATTAATTTACTCATTTACTGTGTGCATGCCTGTGTGTGTCTCTGTGTATGTGTGGGATGTATGTGTGTGCCTATGTGTGTGGGGGGCAGGGGTCAAGAAGAGGGCAACAGATTTTCTGGAGCTAGAGTTACAATGACTTGTGAGCCACCTGACATGGGTGAAGAGAACCCAACTCGGGTCCCAGAACAGCAAGAACTCTTAACTACTGAACAGTCCTTCTAGGCCCTAGGTAAAACTTGAAATATATTAGATTAGCAGATAATGAGCTTCCATAAACTCCAAAGCTAAAAGCATTGTAAGGTGGAATTTGAA